>NC_060140.1:403991882-404592791 GCF_021461385.2 Schistocerca piceifrons
TGAAATGGATATCTTCAAATGTTCTCCTTATTCTTTGAGTCTCACCGACTGACAGCGGACAGTGATATTAACAACGCGAACTGGGGACGTCTTCCGCAGAGATAATTCTTGTTACCGTTTGATTTATAAACTATCGACTGTCAGAGATAAAACGTATTTAACTTTTCCATTTATCCGACGGTTGTAGTTCGTCACTGAAGAGAAAATTTAGTTTTCGGCAAAAACCACTTCATGGTTTCCTGACTATAGAACATGCTTTACTACTTGATTTACCACCTCTTCTTAGTCGACAATGATTTTGTATTGCTTCATTCATGCAAGCACTCTTCTCTTTGTGGTTCCGGTGTAGTTTACAACCACGTATTGAACGTATGAACGACTGCAATTCTTTTAGATATGGGCAATATGTGTAATGGAAGTGAAACACTAAAGTTGTATTTTCGAAGCACTTATTATTCAGGCGACTACATTTGCGTCATCTTTTGGTCCAACTATTAACCAAATAAGCATTTACAGTCAGTGGCTCATGTTTTATAGGTCCCATTGTTGCGGTACTCGGTATTTGGCGTTTTGTTAAATTCTGTATATACAGTGATTAATGAAAAGAACACTGAATACTCCAATATTATTTACTCTGTTAAATATTGTGGGCTAGCATGAGACTCTGAAATAACCCAATACCACGATAACATACGTACAGACATCGGCTACTGCGAAGTAAGCACGAAATAATATTTTATACACAGCGCGCGACTCACCGCCTTCTAATACATAGTTTGAGTGAGCGCTGTCATTACGGAAAGAAAATAGGCGCGCTTTTACGCAAACCGTAATGATTAATTTGGTTCTCAGGGGATACTGGTCATTTATGTACCAACTTTCACAAAGGAACCATTTTTTATGCTTATTAAACGGAATAGTTTTCTTTATTTTCTATTCGTTATCTGCAAGGCAAAAACCGAGGAGAATCTCATCTGCCGTTAAGCGGCCAATCTTAAACATAATGAACTCATTCAGTACGAAAGCATTAATGAATGGAGTTTGTCTTTACTTTACTACATTTGAAACTATTAAAAGATCAAAATAGAGAAGTCTCCCACATTTACATTTAACATTACAGACTGAATTTCTAACGAAAAGATATCGACAGCGTAATGGTGGACCAAATGCTGCGAGGGAAAGAGAGCTCCCCGCAACACGAAGTTCTGAAATAGATCTATTAATTACAACTAATGTTGGATATTATGAGAGGTGCTAACTACTTCAATAACCAACACTTTCTAATAATAATTGAACATATATTCTGATAAGTTACAGACAGACTTACATTAAATATCACACTGTGATACAATGGCTGCCTTCCGCAAGACGAAACAAGCCAGGAAAAAAAATCTAACCCAAAATCAAACATTATATCTGTTCTTCTTCATCTACATTACACAGATACTAAACACAAAAGGCTATTTGTTAAAAGCATCGCTGTTGGCGAGTTTTACAGATAATAAACTACAATTTTCCAAATTTGATATTCATCGCGCACACGGACGCAGTCTTTCAATAATTTATAATTCACACGTCACCATTTCTTAACACACAAAAAACGCCTTTAATTTATCTCGAAATGTCAATCCATGTGACGTTCCGTCACATCATACAGTGACTGGTTGCCGTATCTGGAGTGTGTATCATGCAATTGTAGTGGCGATTAGATTTTCGGACTATACACTCCTGATGAATAGCGATTCACGGCATCTACTTATTGTATGGGCATGGCTGAGTGACTGGAAGTATTTATTTGGTTTACAGTAGCATTTAAAGATAAGGCAAATGTAGCGTTTAAATTAGTTGCCTGAATAATAAATACTTTGAAACTACGGCTGTGATGTTCCATTTCCATTACTTAAATTTTTATATTCAATATGTCTGACACAGCCATGGTCGAAACACTGAGAAGGAAAAGTTGCAAGGACCACTAAGCTACAGTCTGGAAGATTTCCCTCGAGTAGTCCTGAAACCTTACAGAGTACGATCGACGCGTTGGTTTTTTCTTTATCAAGGGAAGATACAGCCGGAGGTCCCGTAAACGAATGGATACCTTCCATATGTTGCAAATCTATGTGACTAGCATTTGTGTGCCAAATTGAAATAAAGGTAGTCTATGCTCTGTGGAAGAAAATATTCTACATTATGCACACTCTAAGGAGAAAACTAAAAAGTATTCCTCCAACAGCTAAACGTTAGTTTTTCTGGCGAACTATTGGTCGTTGCAAGGCTAAATAAAATAAAATTCAAACGAGAAAATATAAAATCTTATTGTATCGATCTACTGGCGTTATTTTGAGCCACAAACCAACTTCTAAGAATTGTTCGCATTTATAAAACATTTTGAAGTCAGCGAAGAGTATAGGTAACTCAGTGCTAATACAGTATTCGGTGTTGATGTTTTCTGAACGACTAGACGGGATTTGTCTGTCCAGTACATACATGCTACTAACATCAGTAGTAACTGTTTTTTTAGGTGTCAGATGAAATTTCGTGCTACAGATAAATTAGATAAATAGCCGGCCGGTATGGTCGAGCGGTTCTAGGTGCTTCAGTCCGGAACTACGCGGCTGCTAAAGTTGCAGGTTCGAAACCTGGCTCGGGAATGGATGTATGTGATGTCCTTAGGGTAGATAGTAGTTCTTAGGCTAAGGGACTGACGACCTCAGATGTTAAGTCCCATAGGTGCTTAAAACCATTTGATCCAGTAGATGAACAGACGGGATCACTAACTAGGAAATAGCGAGCTGCATGTAGGATAAGCGGACTTTACTTCATAACTTGACCAAAAAGGTTCAAGGAATATTACTGGAAAATGGAAGTGAGGAAAGAATGTAGAAGGACACAAAGGCTTGACTATGTAAGCAAGCTGATTGCGACAATTGGAACAGATAAAGAGGCACACACAGATAATAGTGGAGAGCTCCATCAACCAGCTTTCAAACTGCAGATCACATTAACATTTGTTGATTAGTATCCCGACTAGCGAGTACCGCGATGAATGCGGATGGATTGGCGAGAGTAAGTGCAGCAGAACAGTGCGTAAATATGCCATGAAGGCAGTAATGCGAGCAGACCAGTGCTTGTCCTGAACTCAACCAACGAGGAGTTCGCTTTGCACTTTGTGCTGAGTGTTGCTGCCGAATGCTCAGTCGTTAGCCGCTACACCAGCCGCATACAGAGTTTATTCCCGTTCACGTCTCTACGTGGGTTCGGACTCCATGCATCGCGTAGATTGACTCGCACTGCGAGTTTCGTTTCATCTGACGACGTTCTGTAACCTGATTATTATCGAGACACGGTCGACCAGTGAAGTAGCCGCGGCGTCAGTGTAGTGTTGTAGCGTTGTCACGCCTGCACAGATAATGAAGTAACGACTAAAGAGGTTCTTACACGTGTGACGTTTTTTTCCTTGTTTCGCTTTACCAGGTGTTAATGTTGGACCACGATGGACCCGGCATATCTGCAGTGCCGGTTGGAACAGCTGCACCTACGGAAGGAACAGCAGCCCCAGATACAACAGGAAGAGCAGAAGCAGGAGCTGCTAATCGGGACTGCTAATTTGTTCGCGCCTTCGCCACTCTGACGATTGGTCAGGCAGTTTCCTTCCCTCCCCCCCCCCCCCCCCTCCAACGAATTTTTAAGGTTTTTAATGAGCCTACGGAAGGCGGGAAATTACGTGTGCCGGTTCTTGCAGAACTGCTATTGTAAGGCGTATTGTCGATCCTGTTGATACGGCCTCCATGTTGTTCGGCAGCTCGGGTTTACATAGAGTTGTCGGATGTCTCCACTGATGCCGGGAGTCCTCCCATTGACGAGATTTGTTAGTTGCTGACATAGTATTGCGAACGCCAAGTCCACGTGGCGGCGGAACATTTGCCGTTTAACCAGCACCACAAATACCCAGGGCTCTGGTATACTGCGTGGATCCGTGTTTGCAAGACCTCTCACGCAAGTGTCGTTTTGAGTGTCCCAGCGGTGCTACCTCTTTTGCAGAGTCTCAAATTTGGAACGTGATTGTCTGGATGGTGTCTAATCCAGACAGACTCGGGAACTGACGTTGACCGACATTTCCTTAACCGACGTTGCCCACATTCCAGCATCACGTGAGATCAAGACGGCGGCAGTAACGTCAATACTGACAATCAGCAGATGGCTCAGTTCGGTGTGTGCGGGATATTGCAAGTGACCTCGCCGCCTGCCATCGCGGTGTGTTGCCACCGGCAACAATCCAGATCAGTGGCGTTGCGGAATTATCCAATTTCACCCGCGCTGAGCCCAGCGGGTTCGCGCTTGGTTGCGGCATCGACAGTCCACTCCGCAGCTGTTTTCGGGTCATCAACGATGTTTCCTTCCGCTCTTTGAACGAGTCAGTGGTCCTGGCCAGGATGCCGTTTGTTACATCTTAGTCAGCCTGTACTGGGAGGCCATGGGTGGATTATGTTGTCGGGTAGTAAATTTGCAACACTCTGTGACAGTTTGCAGGCCACGAGTCTGAGTCGATTCTGGGGATTTCTCCGATGCTTCGCTCGGGCTGATATTAGTGGTGGTGGATTTGTATGCCTGGAGACGCAATGGCCACTGCATCAGGTTATATCTTACATTAAATAATACAATCTTTTTTTCGGTCCGTTCTCCGTCGCTGCGCATTATTAGATTATGGACTGGCAACTCACGTTGTTAGCAGTCAATCTATGGGAAGCACAGAGTTCGAAACCAAGTAGAGACCGGCACGGTAAAAAACTCAGCACGTGGCAGGCGCTGGCGGCCAACGAGCGAGCACTTGGCAACCGCAGCTGGTAAAAAGCGCCGGTCGAGGTCCGTGGCGGTTGAACTCATCATAATGTAGCAAATCAAAGACGTAATTGCACTGTGGAAAGTTTAGCTTTTGTGCATATTCCGCTGTCTACGGAAAGGTCGTCTTTTAATGTTTTCAAAAGTGTGAAAAAGATTGTAAAGCTCACTCTTGTTCTTCTCCTTCTTCGGACTTCTGCACAAGTAGTTCCTACATATCTTATTAGTACCGTTTTATAATGAAATTATAACAAACTTGAAATTCATTATGTTCTATTTTGTAGTGATATTTTAGTACCATATTCACAAATCAAAATTCCTTTACGTGTTTTTCATCTTCCAAAGTTAGTTAAATGTGCTTTAGGTTCCATATTTCGAGCCTGCAGTTTATAATTTTAAAGAAGTTCGAGCATCACCATATCATTGAATTTAGCAGCTAATATTTTCCTTTTCTTCCCGGTTGCGTGGGGTGTCCTTCCTTTGTCAGAAGTTTAACTTCCAAGCATTTAACCTTTAAAGGACGTACTGTCACAAAAAAGAGGGAAACATTACTGTATGAGTGGTCCACTAGGCTTACTGCCTCACGCTGCTCTACCCACGCCAGCCTGCGTCGAGATGTGCGCTGGCGGGAATAGCCCATCCCTCCCATTGAAAAGGTCACTTTGGTTCGAAATGGGACAGGCTTTAACCGTGACCTCCTGTGGAGGACTGGGAAGGGGTCTTTAGAACCTGTTAGCAGACTGATCACCAAAGGAGGCAACAATGGCATTGCAGACTCCACTGTAACGACAAGAGGGATCAGTTGCTGAGGCAACTGGTGATTCACTAATTGCAGTGGATACAAGGCTAACTTTATCGCCAGAGGGAGGAAGGGAGCGGAAGGTGAAGAAGGCGGGTGAAAGGTCATGGGCCTGAGCCTCCCTGGGTCCTGAGACTGAAGATGACGGAAGGACGGCGGATGAGGCGTCACTGGAGAGGCGCGCCACTGCAAGTGAGATCCCGCTCCTGAAAGAGCATCGCGACCAACCCTGCCTCTCAGGTGACGAGAAGACCTTGGTTGTGATGCCCCAACTGGGGAAGGTGGTTTAGTTGCTCCCGACCAACAACTATCAAAAAAAACTGCGACCTTTATGGCCCGACAGGTCACCCAGCACACAAATCTGCTGCCAGCCAAAGGAAGGAGGAAATGCGGTGGGCCACAGTGGTCTATGGCATGCAACACAGGGTACAACAAATCCAGGCGACCCCGCAGCTGAAGCCAGTGCAAACGTGCCACCAGACTGCACCTGTTGACTAGCTTCACCTGGAACGTGGCCAGAAAACTCGACAATGCATCGTCACGGGAACAAGCAGTGTACGCACAAAGAGCTGCACCTCTGAGTTAGAAGCTGGGTGAAACTGTGGTAGTGAGATGCTGGATACCAATGCGAACACAAAAGTCTTCAAACTTCTCCGACGCTAATTGTCTACCGTTATCGGACTTGAGGGTTCTGGGGATCCCTAAATGACAAAAATATCTCGGTGTGCGAACAGCGGTAGTCAGTGACATGGAGGATCACTTGGCTATGTGTAGAATATAGGACAATTGATCGACCACCAACAACCAAATGGTGCTCATAAAGGTACCAGCAAAATCGACGTGTGCCTTGTTCCAAGGCTGTTTTGGGACGAATGAAGGAAACACCTGGCGCAGTGGCACAGCTTGTTTGTGTGCACAGATCCCGGAATTCTATGTCACGATCAATCACTGGCCAGTACATGTGAGGTCTCACCTAATCCTTCATCTGAGACATAACCTATAGCTGCGCATGCAGCATCTTTAATATGCAAGAGAGCAATGCCGGACAGACGACCACGCGACAGCATTTCTTCTCCCTGGCAACCATGAGGACGCTCTAGTCAAATTTGTCGCGAGCACTAATGAGAAAAAAAAAAATACACCGCAACCGGATCTGCCCATGAAAAGACATGCTGCCGCCAGCCCAGCTATACAGCCGAAATAATTTTCCGAGCAAAAACGATCAACGGCCGTGGTGATCGCGACTTCCCTGTTTTCAACGGAAAGTCAAGGCATCATCAGCCATGACAGTGACTCAATATTGGTTTGTTGGGTGGTAGAGTGATAAAGGAGGTACTAGCAATAGTTACTCAGTAGGAGGACCAACTCTGCAGTCGTGTTGATGAGGAACATCGCTCCATACAGGAAAACGCGAAACTGGTAGCTAACGTCTCTTTTTTCCACCTATGAATAACTAAGCGTTGCACCGGAAGTTGTTTTAGATGTGTTGGCGAAGGGCTGTTCCATGCCATCTGGGTTCCGAAGAGACAAATTCAAATGGCTCCAAGCACCATGGGAGTTAACATCAGTCTCCTAGAAATAGAATTACTTAAACCTAACTAACCTAAGGACATCACTCACATCCATGCCCGAGGCAGGATTCGAACCAGCGACAGTAGCAGCAGCACGGTTCCGGACTGAAGCGCCTAGAACCGCTCGGTGACAAGGTCCGACGAGACAGTGCCGCATTAATGCCATACTGGGATGCGTCACAGCCCAGGGTTAAATGCCTAGCCGACGTAAAATACGACAGACAGGGAGCAGAGAACAAATTGACAGTGAGACTGAAAAGCCCGTTTACAATTCGCTGGCCAGAATAAGTTAACGTCCTTCTGTCGAATTCGGTTATCAGGCTGGTGAATGTGCACGATGCGGAGAATGAACCGATCGTAATACAAACTCTTGTCCAAAAAAGACTGAAGCTCCTTCAGATTCTTGAATACTGCGTGATTGGCGATAGCTTTGATGCGGTCGTCCATGGAGACGATACCATCATCACTAACCACATGACACGAAAACGCACCGTTGGGTAGAAAAAACTACACTTTCACACTTACAACGCAGGCCATTCTCCAGGAGGCGAAGGGAAGCCAACAGAAGCTTTCTTAAGTGGTCCTCTCGAATAGGGCCTATTACCCAGATGTCATCAAGGTAATAAATGTAATGCTTAACCCCTGAATCAGCTGCTCCTAATACCGTCGATAAACTCGAGGTGCAGACAAGATTACAAAGGCAGGCGATTAAACTGGTAATGCCTAATAAGGATGTTGATCACCAAGAAAGTAGGAAAAAATATGTTCAGTAGCAATTGCAGATAGGCATCGCGCAAATAGGTGCTTGAAAGAGACTGGACCATAGACAACTTCGCCAACAAGCCTGGCGCAGAAATGGAAACAAACACGCGACGCACTAAGCACTGATGATCAGTTTAAATTCGCCGCAAAGGTCCACGGCGCTGTCGAGCTTCCAAGTCACTACCAAATGTATGGTCCACTGACTCGAAGAAACAAGAGTAAAAACGCCTTTACCCTGCCAATGCTGCTGCTCAGTCATTACCTTTCCACTCGTTTTGAAGGGAATGAGGGTGGGACGACGAAATTTAGGCCCAGCTAACAGCTTCAGAGTGACATGTGCGTCGAAATTTTCTGCCCCGCCGAGGGAATTCTCAAACAGCAGGCAGTTTGACGACAATAAGGAGTCTGAAACACAAAAACGAATGGCTTGAGAAACTAAATACAGTTTTTCAACTGTCCGGGAACCAAGAACAGAGAAAGCTGGAGGAGTGAGTTATAAATATTTTTCACATTTTTGGAAAAACATTTAAAAAACGAAATTCCCGTCGATAGTAGACCATACACAAAAGTTAAACTTTCTACAGTGCAGTTATGTCTTTGACATTCAATCATACTGATTTGCGACATTACAAAGAGTTCAACCTCTGCCGGCCTCACCCGGCGCTGCTGACCGAGTGTTGTTGCCGAGTACTCAGTCATTAGCTGCCCGCGCCTGTCGGGTGCTGAATGTATTCGCGTGCACGTTTTAACGGCGACCTGTCTCTCTGCTTGCCATAGATTACGTCGCACTGCTAGTTCTCTTTTCCCTTACGGTAGCCTGTCCCCGAATTAGTGTCGTGCCACCGTCGGCCTGTGAAGTACCTGCACCAACAATGTAGTGTACCGGCGTAGGCACGTCTGTGAAGGTACTAAATGTAGATTGTAGACTTACTGCATTAAGACAAGCTGTTGTTGCCAAAAATCTCGAAACATAGTTTACCGATATACTTTAAATTTTAACGTGACACCCGAACATTCGAACGGGTATAAGCTATAAATTATTTTAATACATAAATATGTAAGTTATTTATAAAGAGGAAACGTTGTTACAAAAAATTTCGAGGAATTCCTTACCTATATACTTCAAGTTTTTATAATACAATGAATATTCGGACATGGATAACATATTTCTTTATTATTTTTACAACATACAAAAATTTATGTGATATGTAAAGGGATAAAATTCTTAGAAAAAATTTCTGAAAGTTCTTGACTGATTTTCTTTATATTTTTACACGATATTCTAATCAACACTGGCATGGACATAGGATACATCTAAATGTGACATGTAAATGGAAGACGATGTTACCGATAATTTCGAAAAGAACTTGGCTGATTTACTTAAAATATTTACAAGATCTTCTAACAAACAATTGGACAAAATTGGAATATTTATTTTAAATATGTATATTAATATACCCGTAATGTAACAAGGGGAAACGTCGTTATCTAGAATCTCGAAATTTTTGCTCGAAACTGTAGTGAACATTGGAATGGACATTGCATATATATTTCTGACGTACATAATACATAAATATAGATTTAATATATGTATTTGAAACGCTATTAGAAAATATCTCGAAATTTTCTTGACGGACTTATTTCAGATAAGTACAGAATGCGATATGAAATTGATACAGGCTATATATTTGTTTAAACGACAGTGTCCAGGTTTGTGTTAAAGACGATTGTGATGTGAAAATGTGGGGCTCCGTTTTGTTTCTTTTAGTCAGTACCAAGTACGACACCAAGACATACCCTCCATTAAACAAACTGTTTGTCATATACATATTCTTTCTCCTTATAGATAATTTCGAACTAAAATAGTATGCAAAAAGATATACTGTTTTGCTTTCTTCTTTGTCGTCGGTTTCACAGAGAGCAGTAACAATGTATTTATGGCTTATCTTCTTATAATTAGAATACGCATACTACTACTGAATATGCATCGTTCGAAACGCTGCAATCCTGCTCACTTGCAAATTAAAACTAAATGAAGTACTGTCATCGTAACTACTGCCCTCAGAGAGCCAGCTGGTGGAGAGGCTCTCTCGTACCCCGAATAGCAATGATCCCAAACGATTTTTAGCGACTTCTTCTCCCAGTACAGCTTTCGTTTGCAGTGACAATAGACAAGCATCACCGTCGGAGATAGGGATAATACAAGGGGGAGGGAGGAAAAGGATATGGAAGGGAGGAGTAGGTGGACAGAGAGAAGGTGGGTGAGATTATGCACAGAGAAGGGGAGGAGTCGAGGCGGAAAAACGAGAGAGGAGGAGGTGATGGGCAGACGTAAGGGGGGAAGAAGTTTAGAATGTATATCAAAGTACCACAAGTATTTAGCAGTTCTGAAGCACTGCTGTGTTCGCTAGTAGTATGTAAAGTCAAGTAACGATCTAATATCTGAAATGGTTTTAACTACACTGGTTTTCGGAGTAGTGGTTTCGAGTACTGACACAATATTCTTGGCTTATGGAAAATTAAAACCAAAATATTCAAAACGTATTAATGAAGAATATTAAAATTCTGGTGTTCAATTTTCGTCTGTAAAGAGTAGCGCACTCGAAAACTAATTTTCCGTATGTGTTTTCAAGCTAATACTAATGACAGGTTTCCAACAGGGGTAGTAGCAGGCGAGATTGTACCTTGGAGCTCCATTTGTTAAATGAGTTGGTTGGTTGATTTGGAGGGAGGGGGGGGGGGGGGTTGGAGATCTAACAGCTAGGTCATTGGTCCCATCGCATGAGGGAAGGATCGGGAAGGAAATCGGCCGTGCCCTTTCAAAGAAACCCTCCCAGCATTTGCCTGAAGAGATTTGGGGAAAACACGGATAACCTAAATCAGGATGGAGGCGAATTTGAACCGTCGCTATCCCGAATGCGACTCCACTGTGTTAACCACTACGTCACCTCGATCGGTGCTAAATGTGTTTTTAACAGCTGACGAAGTAAACCTATGAAGCACATTTTATGAGAAGCATTGTCCTTGAAATTTCCTTGTGCGGACGAGTGCAAAGTACCTTAAATTCATGTCACAGTCAAATCCAATGGCAAAATTTATCATCTTATTTCTTATCTAGTTAGATCTGTAGAGGGAAAAAACTAGAGGAAGTCGGAGATTCGATTACATTCAGCAAATACACTACTGCCCATTAAAATTGCTACACCACGAAGATAGAGTGCTACATACGCGAAATTTAACCGACTGGAAGAAGATGCTGTGATACGCAAAAGATTGGCTTTTCAGAGCATTCACACAACGTTGGCGCGGGTGGCGACATCTACAACGTGCTGACAAGAGGAAAGTTTCTAACCGATTTCCCAAACACAAGCAGCAGGTGACCGGCGTTGCCTGATGAAACGTTGTTGTGATGCCGCGTGTACGGACGAAAAATGCGTACCATCATGTTTCCGACTTTCATAAAGGTCGGATTGTAGCCTATCGCGATTGCGGTTTATCGTATCGCGACATTGCGGCTTGCGTTGGTCGAGATCCAATGACTGTTAACAGAATATGGAAGCGATGGGTTCAGGAGGGTACTACGGAACGCCGTGCTGGATCCCAACGGCCTCGTATCACTAGCAGTCGAGATGACAGGCATCTTATCCGCATGGATGTAACGGATCGCGCAGCCACGTATCGATCCCTGCGTCAACATATGGGGACGTTTGCAAAACAACAACCACTTGTACGAACAGTTGGACGACGTTTACAGCAGCATGGACTATCAGCTCGGAGATCATGGCTGCGGTTAACCTTGACGCTGCATCACAGACAGGAGCGCCTGCGTTGGTATACTCAACGACGAACCTGGGTGCACGACTGGCCAAAAGTCAGTTTTTTCGGACGAATCGAGGTTCTGTTTACAGCGTCGTGATGGTCGCATCCGTGTTTGGCGTGTATTCATCATCGCCATACTGGCGTATCACCCGGCGTGATGGTATGCGGTTCCACTGGTTATACGTCTCGGTCACCTCCTATTTGCATTGACGGCACTTTGAACAGTGGACGTTACATTTCAGATGTGTTACGACCCGTGGCTCTACCCTTCATTCGATCCCTGCGAAACCCTATATTTCAGCAGGATAATGCACGACCGCTTGTTGCAGGTTCAAAAATGGTTCAAATGGCTCTGAGCACTATGGGACTTAACATCTGTGGTCATCAGTCCCGTAGAACTTAGAACTACTTAAACATAACCAACCGAAGGACGTGACACACATCCATGCTCGAGGCAGGATTCGAACCTGCGACCGTAGTGGTCACGCGGTTCCAGAGTGAAGCGCGAAGACATGTTGCAGGTCCTGTACGGGCCTTTCTGGCTACAGAAAATGTTCGACCGCTGCCCTGGCCAGCACATTCTCCAGGTCTCTCATTGAAAACGTCTGGTCAGTGGTGGCCGAGCGACTGGCTCGTCACAATACGCCAGTCACTATTCTTGGTGAACTGTGATATCGTGTTGAAGCTGCATGGGCAGCTGTACCTATACACGCCATCCAAGCTCTGTTTGACTCTATACCCAGGCGTATCAATGCCGTTATTACGGCCAGAGGTTTTTGTTCTGAGTAATGATTTCTCAGGATCTTTGCAAACAAACAGCGTGATAATGTAATTACATGTCAGTTCTAGAATAATATATTTGTCCAATGAATACCCGTTTATCATCTGCATTTCTCCTTGGTGTAGCAATTTTAATGGCCACTAGTGTAATTGCGACCGTAGATGCCAATCGCTACTCTGAGTTGAAAAGATTGGCACGGGAGTGTGATTTGCCGTGGGCGGCATCAAACGCGTCAGAAAGTTGAGCTTGTCTTCCATAGGAAATCAGGTGACTTCATGCACCAATTTCTTATTGCTGGCATAATGTCGGAAATCCTAGTCAAAAAGAAACGTCTATCAAAGTAATTGTTGATACGGTCACAAACAGGGTGACTTGCTTATGTCGAGGACATAGTAACTTGACTTTAAAATAATGAAAACTGTTCTCGAAGGCACCAATCAACAGAGAAAGTAGATACTGCACAGCAGATAGTGGTTAACAGACTTTCTAATAAAGCTCCCCATCATACTCCTCCGATGGTCGATAGGTACTCTATACAAAAGCACATGCTAATTCTTCATGCTTCATTCCTGTGATTGTCTTGTCCAATCCTACAGTCCCAGTGCTACAGTGCACCAGGTTAAAAGCGGTGCCACGTTAACAAAATACTTATTCAGTCATAGGGAAACTCTTTTTGTTTAGAAGCAGAAATTACATTTAAAATTTGGACAATGTAAATTTAAAAAAAGCTGAACATGGTGGCCATGTAAAATTGCTGGCTTGAGATGATATTCAAACCCCTTTACGAATCAATTTAACCTCGCATATTTTCCTTCAGATGTTCTACCACTTTATCATTATTTTCAAACACTTCCCCCTTAATATATTTCCGTAGATGGGTCCTCATAGATGAGTCACACTATTGTAACAGGCGGCATCAAACACCTGCCTATTGTCTATTCGTCTGTGAGAGCTTCACACATACAAGAAAGCAGCTGGGGAGAACTGTGGCATGTAGCTGTGATTCCATTTTAATTAAGGTTATAAGATTCCGAAAATTTGACGGAAAACGTCCTTATTGGCAATGGAGTCATGGATCATCAATCCGATAATAAGACTGCAAGAAACTGTGGATCAAGGAACGTCAAGAGTTTGATGACCGGTGTGAGGGTTCTCAGCGTAATAGAAGCGATTAAACTGACTATTCACATCCTTACACAATTGGTGTATAATTTCTCATGATGCTCGCCAGTCACAATCGCTTGAAGCAACTAAAATACTGCTTCTCATCATCATCTGGCTTATAGAGACTCAATGCCCGCATCTCGTGGTCGTGCGGTAGCGTTCTCGCTTCAAACGCCCGGGTTCCCGGGTTCGATTCCCGGCGGGGTCAGGGATTTTCTCTGCCTCGTGATGGCTGGGTGTTGTGTGATGTCCTTAGGTTAGTTAGGTTTAGGTAGTTCTAAGTTCTAGGGGACTGATGACCATCGATGTTAAGTCCCATAGTGCTGAGAGCCTGAGGCTGACTCAATATCGTATCTCTTTACTTCCTTGTCTTCTTCTCTATGACCTCATTCACGTGTTACTTCCCTCTTCACTTTATCTTCTCCTGGTCTTGTACGAGTTACACGTGTATGTGCATGTGAGTAAGTTTGAACAGTAAAGTAAACTACGTTTATTGCTTACTATTTCATGCTAATAGCATATATTTTATACGTTATTAACAGGTTTTGTAACGAAATGCTGTTGATTCTTACTGCATGATCGGCAATAATCGACATGGACGAATTTTGCTTAGCCGACTTTACGGATACCTCACTGAGATCACTACGAATTTTAGTAATTAGTCAGAACTTGCTTTATTTAATCTATGAAGTCTGATTTGCTAGTGCAAATAATATTAGCGCACTCAGATATTCGAAGGTGACACTGTCGCGAAAATAAGATACCAAGACATTTATTCCACTAGCAAGTAATATTCCGTGCAAATTTTAAATTTTGAATTGTTAGTCAGTTCAACTTCCAGGCTTTAGAGAGTTAAAAAGTATTGACTAAAACACATGAAAAGGGGTATGTTTTCAAGTATAAATAATTACTTACACAATTACAGAATGTTCCTTTAGTACCAGTCTGTTGCATAAGGCGCCTGATAAATGTTTTCGAGCTACCAGTAATCATCAGCAAAATCTTTGCCACCCTATCTGCAGATCGATCTGAAGGCTTACGATTACGCTTTCAGACAACTCCAAAAGACGCCATTTCTGTATCAAAATCTTCACACAATCTTTTGCTGAAGTACTAAAATTTGTGTTTATCCATTAAAACTGTTTCGTGTCAAGTAAAGGAACTGACTACACTTTCATTTAACAAGCAGCAACGGAATTTGTGATTAGTAATAGTGCCTGCCAAGTGCTCTAAAGATCGGTCGAAAGAGTAAAGTAAAAGCACAACATGCTGCGTACTTAGCGCGATCATTTTACATGGTGATCGACCTTCAATGATCTACGTGATTACTGTTTCTGGTGGCTCAGAGGACATTACATAGACAACTGATTCACTAAAGTCATTGCGCATGGCAGTGACGAGCTCCCTTGGGTAAATATGGGCTGTCGTTTACGGGTCGAGGTCTCTGACAATGTTGACCGTGGATGCTCGTTACGAGGCCGACCGTCCATACTTTGAGTTACCTAATGGCACTACGTTTTCTAACCAGTATGATGTGGTGTAAACTAACCAACTAGCCTTCACTGACAGCCCTTTTACCACAGAATGATGGCACTGAATTAACATAGAGTGAGGCGTTCTACTTATATCCACTGAATAGGACGCAAACCTACTAATGCCGTTCGGATTTCTCATTGAATTTGTGCTACGTAGAGGTTAGAGGTTAATGAAGTCCCAACGTAACCCTTCACTCTCACAGCTTACACTGAGAGTGAAAACGCATTCTTTCCCTTTTAAGCCATCCCATACATAACTACCTCGTCCATAGTTCAAATTCCTAGTTTCAGGTTGTCTGTTTAACGTCTTCCTGGGACAACAAAAATCAAAAATTTGATTTTTTGTGTTTCGTATTATTATTGAACAAATTCAAAAATTTAATGTGCTGTCATAATGTAGTCATAAATGAGGACAATCCTATATTGAAAGATTAACACAGTAAGAGAATCACTTAAAGACCTTCAGCAAACCTCCTTTCTCGCTGATTCCCGCTCGCTATCCCCCCCCCCCCCCCCGCCACCCTTCCCCCTCCCAATCAAAAAATTAATAAAGGAGAAAACTTCTCTCTTACAACAGTTTCGCTGTTCGCGCAGTAAAACTTCAGCATCACGCATGATGGTTGGTTTAGGACTTCTTCGCTGCTAATTCAATTCGTAACACGTTTCACAGACGGTATACACGTATACCACTTAATGTTCCTTCAAAATTACACGTCGTACGACACATACTTCGGGAGCTACGCCGTTAAAAGAATTGAAATGCGTCAATTAAATAGATTTTACCAGGTGTGCCATGAAGTCACGTAAAACGTACGGCCCCTTTTTACGTAACGATATAATGTGTAAGGTGTCAGACAAATCCAACACCTTCCATGTAAACCCTGACATGATAGCAAATCCAGCAGTATGTCACAAAGCTCCGAATAAATACTGACGTTAAATTAACCAAAGTAATACGATCAACGAGTGAGCAAATGGAATACCACAGACTAAAACAAGAACTCCTAAATGCATGTCATACCTTCCCACCGTGAAACAGACGCAATTCCGAGAGAAGAAACGATAACAAAAGCCGAGAGCAGAACCGTGTTAAGCTAGAAGGCCCTACGATAAGGGACGGATACCCACATAGCCGGCTGACCGCCAGGACCACCACCCAGCCCATGTTAAAAGATAGAGCCCTCCAGAGGAACAGTATAGATCTTACGATAACACTAAAAGGGCCACACCAGCTGCAAGTTTTAGCGTGGGACTTTTTCGCGTCTCTGTTACGTTGAAAACGTTAAAAACATTGCCCCACCACGAAAAGTATAACGTTTCTCATTGAAAGACAGAATTTTTGTAGGTGGAGCATAGAGTTAACATTGAGACTCTGATTGGTCATTTGAAAACACAGCCAGATACCTTTTGTTAAACCAACTTCGGTAAGTTGTAGTAAGAAGAAGTTAGGAGAGAGTTGCTTCCGTGACGACGAGCTGTGTGGAGCTGTGCCGCCCGCTGCTCCCTGACGCTGCCTAAACACCGTCAAGGTAATGAACGCACACGATGCCACATAACAGCACATAACGCTTCACTCAGAACTGCAGAACTCTCTTCTGTTACATCCCCTTTTTACATAATACTAGTGTTGATCGTCAATTAAAACACATGGTATTCACATTTGCTACTTGAAGTTAAAATCTGAAACGCGATGATTTTTCTGTTATATAATTATTAAGAAGCCACATCAGTCACTGTAACTTTTGACAAGTTAAGTAAGTAATTAAAGATAATTGAAGGTCACTGTGGATCATTTGGATAGTTTTCTCTTTTATGAAACCTAACTTAAACCTAGATTATACAGGGTGTTTCAAAAATGACCGGTATATTTGATACGGCAATAAAACCTAAACGAGCAGCGATAGAAATACACCGTTTGTTGCAATATGCTTGGGACAACAGTTCATTTTCAGGCGGACAAACTTTCGAAATTACAGTAGTTACAATTTTCAACAACAGATGGCGCTGCAAGTGATGTGAAAGATATAGAAGACAACGCAGTCTGTGGGTGCGCCATTCTGTACGTCGTCTTTCTGCTGTAAGCGTGTGCTGTTCACAACGTGCAAGTGTGCTGTAGACAACATGGTTTATTCCTTAGAACAGAGGATTTTTCTGGTGTTGGAATTCCACCGCCTAGAACACAGTATTGTTGCAACAAGACGAAGTTTTCAACGGAGGTTTAATGTAACCAAAGGACCGAAAAGCGATACAATAAAGGATCTGTTTGAAAAATTTCAACGGACTGGGAACGTGACGGATGAACGTGCTGGAAAGGTGGGGCGACCGCGTACGGCAACCACAGAGGGCAACGCGCAGCTAGCGCAGCAGGTGATCCAACAGCGGCCTCGGGTTTCCGTTCGCCGTGTTGCAGCTGCGGTCCAAATGACGCCAACGTCCACGTCTCATGCGCCAGAGTTTACACCTCTATCCATACAAAATTCAAACGCGGCAACCCCTCAGCGCCGCTACCATTGCTGCACGAGAGACATTCGCTAACGATATAGTGCACAGGATTGATGACGGCGATATGCATGTGGGCAGCATTTGGTATACTGACGAAGCTTATTTTTACCTGGACGGCTTCGTCAATAAACAGAACTGGCGCATATGGGGAACCGAAAAGCCCCATGTTGCAGTCCCATTGTCCCTGCATCCTCAAAAAGTACTGGTCTGGACCGCCATTTCTTCCAAAGGAATCATTGGCCCATTTTTCAGATCCGAAACGATTACTGCATCACGCTATCGGGACATTCTTCGTGAATTTGTGGCGGTACAAACTGCCTTAGACGACACTGCGAACACCTCGTGGTTTATGCAAGATGGTGCCCGGCCACATCGTACGGCCGACGTCTTTAATTTCCTGAATGAATATTTCGATGATCGTGTGATTGCTTTGGGCTATCCGAAACATACAGGAGGCGGCGTGGATTGGCCTCACTATTCGCTAGACATGAACCCCTGTGACTTCTTTCTGTGGGGACACTTGAAAGACCAGGTGTACCGCCAGAACCCAGAAACAATTGAACAGCTGAAGCAGTACATCTCATCTTCATATGAAGCCATTCCGCCAGACACGTTGTCAAAGGTTTCGGGTAATTTCATTCAGAGACTACGCCATATTATTGCTACGCATGGTGGATATGTGGAAAATATCGTACTATAGACTTTCCCAGACCGCAGCGCCATCTGTTGTTGAAAATTATAACTACTGTAATTTTGAAAGTTTGTCTGCCTGAAAATGTACTGTTGTCCCAAGCATATTGCAATAAACGGTGTATTTCTATCTCTGCTCATTTAGTTTTTATTGCAAATTTCAAATATACCGGTCATTTTTTAAACACCCTGTAGATGTGATATGGCATTGGTCATTGTTCGATCCATTGTAGAACTTGGAAACCAATTCAGGGAATATTCGTTCACATTTTTGTTGAACGCAGTTGGTTTTTATCATCCTGTATTAAAATATTTCCTTTTATCAATAGTGCAATTTATAAACAATGTTTTGTGAGTAGAATAAAAATTCCAATGGTAAACTTAACTACTTTTTCGACGTTATTTTATCAGCTAACTAAAAATAGGAAAGCCTTGAACCCCTTCCACTAAATTTAATTAGTATTAAGATTCTTTTATAGGGAGTGCAGTGGAGCTGACGCTGAAATCGTTAAGTATTTGATAATATCATCGCTACTCTCACTGCCGCGCGGAGTGACCGCGTGGTTTGAGGCGTCCTGTCACGGACTCCTCGGCCCCTCCCGCCGGTGGTTCGAGTCCTCCCTCGGGCATGGGTGTGTGTGGTGTTCTTAGCATAAGTTGGTTTAAGTAGTGTGTAAGTCTAGGGACCGATGAGTTAAGCAATTTGGTCCCTTAGGAATTCACACACATTTGAAATTTTTTTTTTTTTTTTTTTTTTTTTTTTTTTTTTTTTTTTTTTGCTAGTCTCACTGAACTCTTCTGAACTCTACATGTCATGTGTGGTCTGGCGTCTCCTTACCAGCAACAGGTCTCAGATTCAAACTAGTAAATTCCCTAAAAAACACGCTCAGAGCGTCGTTGCGCGAAAGTGGTAGGGAGACACGACTTAGAACAGACAGACACCACGCAGAATGTTAGAAATGCACGCTATAAAAATACATAGAAATAATTGGTTGTGTAGTGACTACTTTCCATAATCACGCTTTTTGATATATACATAATAAGATTAATCAGAGTTTCGTACGTATGTGTGGAGTCTTTTGTCTTTACAAGAAAATACAAAATGGGTTTGGTATTGTCTTATGGATGTGGTGATGAAACTTGTAATTAAATAGTCGCCACACAATCTCTGACTTCCAAGTAATTTTGATAGCGTCCATTACATCACTGATACAACTTTCAAACTTGATTTTGCTTAAGACGGAGTGCAAATTTCGCAAATTACAATTATCCAGTGTTTAACAATAATGCGAGCACGTAGCGACTTTCAACGATCTTTAATCCTAATTTCGAAGATTTTCTAAACTTTTCCTGGATTACATAGTTAACGCTAAATATTGAACACATTAACTCATTTGTAAGGTAATCAGACGTTTGAAACTGTTTTATACATGGATGTTCGTTTCTTTGATGAACTGGGGAGTTTTCTAATATTGACTATTATGAGCTAAAACGTAATAAAAGCTTCATCCGATCTAATTTGTTAAGCTATTGGATGTTTCATAAAAAATTTATAAACTGTCATTTTTACATGCTTCTGTAAGAGATAATGGCTAAAACAGTACTGCATTAGTTTTTCACACTCGAACGACAATATCAAGCCCCGAAAAACTACGTTTGACTCTCATTTCTTCTCAGTGTGCGACCAGGCACCTAAATACTTTTAATGAGGCAATTTTAGTTTAGCTTTGCAACTAATAAAACTGTTTCCAATTTCTGGTTAACGATTTTCGGACCCTTACCTTCATCGTACGTTAAAAAAATTTGGTGCTATTAAGTAACCTGTACAAGAGAAAAGAACTCTTGACACCATGAATACACATTTAGCACTTAATGCTCTGTAGGGCTACAGGAACTGGTGTCAGAAAGCGTAATTGAATCCCCAGTTGCACTGACCGTGGCTAAAAACGAAAATTATATTCCTGCCCTTTGTCGTCATTAACAGTTATCAAAGGTTTTAAAGACATTAGCCGCATTTTGGTATTGAAATGAATAAATGGTAACAGGTGGTGGACAGCAGTCATCTTCATAGCCTCGGCCATTAGAGCACGCTTCTCCTACTACCCGCAGCCTGTTACATACTAGTGACGTATCGTTGTCACCGATAAACCTCTGAATCGCAGTTCCTGATTACAGTACGAGTTCGGGCATGGTGTGCTCAAAGATCGGATTGCTGGCCGTCGACACCCTATATAAATTCTGCCAGAAAAAAAATTAATGCACCCCCATATCGGTTTCCGATTGACGCAAGACTTATTGTTACAACTGGGGATATGGAGTACATGAAATGATTACATTTACAAATCAATAGCGCAAGTGGTTCTGCGGTAACAGATATCGACGCACGCTGGAACTCCGGTATTAGTACGTGGTGTAGCCTCCACGGGCGGATGTGCAACCGCTGATTCTAACATCCAGTCTATGCTGCAGATGACGAAAACTGTCCTGGGATACGTTATTCCAAGTGTGCTCGGCCTATTCACGTAGTTCTTTAAAGTTGTTGGCTGACGAGTCGCACGAGACGTTTCTCGTCCCATCCTATCCCATACGTGCTTGGTTGGTGTCGTGTTCGGAGATCGTCCTGTCCGGGAAAGTTGCTGCACGTCTTGCAGAGCATGGTGAGTATCATGGGTACTGTGTGTGAGCATTATCCTGTTGAAACAAAATATCACCCTGCTGTTGCAAAATCAGCAAAAGAACGCGTCTAACAAAATTATTTACATACTGGGCGTTGGTTAGTGTCCCCTCCAAAAACACCAAAAGTGGATGAGAATGGTGGCTTATCGCTCCCCACACCATATGGCCTGGAGTTGGCCCACTGTACACAACTGGCCATTAAAATTGGTACACCAGGAAGAGGACGTGCTACAGACGCGAAATTTAACCGACAGGAAGAAGATGATGTGATACGCAAATGATTAGCTTTTCAGAGCATTCAAACAAGGTTGGCAACGGTTGCGACACCTATAACGTGCTGACATGAGGAAAGTTTCCAACCGATTGCTCAAACACAAGCAGCAGTTGACCGGCGTTGCCTGGTGAAACATTGCTGTGATGCCTCGTGTAACGAGGAGAAATGCGTATTATCACGTTTCCGACTTTGAAAACGATCGGATTGTAGCCTATCGTGATTGCGGTTTATCATATCGTCACATTGCTGCTCGCGTTGATCGAGATCGAATGACTGTTAGCAGAATATTTGGGTTCAAGAGGGTAATATGGAATGCTGTGCTGGATCCCAACGGCCTCCTATCACTACCAGTCGAGTTGACAGGTATCTTATCCGAATGGCTGAAACGGCTCATGCAGCCAAGTCTCGATCTCTGAGTCAACCGATGGGGACGCTTGTAAGACAACACCCATCTACACGAACACTTCGACGACATTTGAGGCAGCATGAACTCTCAGCTTGGAGACCATGGCTGCGGTTACCCTTGACGCTGCATCATAGACAGGAGTGCCTGCCATGGTGTACTCAACGATGAACCTGGGTGCACGAATGGCATAACGTTATTTGTATCGGATGAATCCAGGTCCTGTTTACAGCATCATGATGGTCGCATCCGTGTTTGGCGACATCGCGGTGAACGCACATTGGTAGCGTGTATTCGTCATTGCCATAGTGGCTTATCACCCGGCGTGATGGTATGGGGTGCCATTGGTTACATGTCTCGGTCACCTCTTGTTCACATTGACTGCACTTTGAACAGTGCACCTTACGTTTCAGATGTGTTACGACCCATGGCTCTACCCTCCATTCTATCCCTGCGAAACCCTACATTTCAGCAGGATAATGCACGACCGCATGTTGCAGGTCCTGCACGGGCTTTTCTGGATACAGAAAATGTTCCACTGCTGTCCTGGCCAGCGCATTCTCCAAATCTCTCACCAACTGAAACGTCTGGTCAATAGTGGCCGAGCAACTGGCTCGTCACAATACGCCAGTCACTACTCTTGATGAACCGTGGTATCGTATTGAAGCTGCATGGGCAGCTGTACCTCTACACGCCATTCAAGCTCTGTTTGACTCAACGCCCAGGCGTATCAAGGCCGTTATTAAGGCCAGAGGTGGTTGTTCTGGGTACTGATTTCTCAGGATCTATGAATCCAAATTGCGTGAAAAAGTAATCACATGTCAGTTCTAGTACCATATATTTGTCCAATGAATACCCGTCTATCATCTGCAACTCTTCTTGGTGTAGCAATTTTAATGGCCAGTAGTGCATGTTGGAAGAATGCTCTCTACGAGAGAGAGCTCACAAGATCTACGATGTGCGCGCAAGTAAACATCAGTTGCGTGCAGGCAGCATCTACTCTCATCGTTGAAGACCACGTCGCACCATTCCAAGTGATCCACTGATGGCACCAGTCGAGCCTTGCACGTTGATACTGTGGTGGGAGTGGAAGACTGGCTAATGTGAGTTCCCCTAGTCCCAGTGGTTCGCAGAAGTCGGTGTTCACACTTCTTACCAGGAATGTGGTAGCTACACGATCTGTCATTGCTTCCATCATTACAATAGGAATGTAGAGTGTGAGAATGTTCACGCGACCACTCGTACACCTATGTTGACGATAAAGTAGTGGAAGATTCCTTTCTTCCTCCCTCTTTACAAGAGCATATTTTGTCTGTCTCAGTGTGCACAAGAAACTCCATTAAGTTTGTTATAAAAAGTATGTTATAAAAACTCTCCATATAGGAAACAGCAAATATTTTCCTACATTTAATATAGGAAAGAGCAAAAGTTAGTATAATTCGTAGTGGTGAACGATACATATTCGGTACTCGTGATATGGCACACTATCAGTTCGATACTCTTCAAATCTAAACACAGTAGTAAAAATGACATGCAGAACAATTAATATTGTCGTACTGCCATCTTCAACTCTGAACCAAAAGCAGCCCTCCTTCAAGCATTAAGCATAAAAATGAGCATATTTCACCAGCAAAACATAATTAACAATTTCCTATTAACTCCATCGAGAAAAGAGCTTATTCAAAGAGTTCACACATTTCGCTGTATCGGCTGTACTATTTAACACCGGAACATATACGTCGCAGAAAAAACGACTGAATAATTGTCATGAAGAACACGCTTTGAACATTTCTTTCTTTCGTCCTATATTTCACAGCACTACCCTTAGAATTAAAACATTGCTATGAGCAGCTACCTCAAGAGGACAAATTGTGGAACTACCTTTCCACAGCGCTTCAGTGTTCCGATGCCTGACGCTAGAGGGCTCTGCTATCGATCTCGTCCACGGAGCAATTTCATCCGATAACCTCCGGATGTCCTGCTTGTCGTTTGTGCTAAGTTCTTTTGCCACTCGCATTATGCAACACATTTTTTTTAAGAACATAAGACTTATTTGCAACCAGTTAACAATGTTTATCTTGGATTTCCTTAACAATTATGCTTACAAGGCTAACAGATCTTAGGCTAAGTGCAAACACCTAACATGCTGAAGACAAACCTCCTTCATTGTTACACTATAACCGCATTGTAGCCAATGTGAGTGCAAATCGTAGTTCAGTCAAATGATCATGGTAAGCAACCTGATAGTTCTACCTTTACTGAACAGTGGAAACGAAGTTGTAAATTTCAGAGTTATGGGATCATGCGACATGAACATAATAAAGTTGCAGTTTCTGTCAAATGGTAATTAATTTCACAGCTACTCCACCCTGCCTAATATTATGATAAAAGTTGCTTACAAAAAGACTAATACTAACATGAATGGGCAGGCGCTGTTGGCGATCGACAGCTGTACGAAATTAATTCGCTGACAGCGAATTTCCTTATATCAATTGAAGTTGGTACAGATCTGTTACCCAGTATTGACATGCGAACATTTGTACCGGACAGAGTCTCGAACCCAGATTTCACGGTCATCATGAGCTGTCACCTTGACCACTTTAGCTATTCGTGCACTCTCACTGGACCGATCCAAACTTTTGTGTCATTATACCCAATAAAGCTGATGTGAGAAAACTCTCAGTCATTGAATTAATTTGAAAATTATTTCGTATAATTGTGAATCATCAACAGCCACTGTTCTTTCTAAGATGGATGTAATTATTACAAGCCTAAGTGAGCATACGGTAATAACAACTTCGGTCTCGATTCTTCGTTGTCTCATTCTCCCTATTGCGCGAATAGAAGCAACGTAGCGAGAATTAGGTGACGAATTTAGTAGTTTATTTTGTATCCCGCCTGGAAAGCGTCGCGTGGGTCTGCTCCTGCGATCTGCAAAATAGGCCGAATGAAGGAAGCGAGTAGTAGCAGGAGAGGTAAAACACTTCGGTATTGCAGTTAAAGAAGTTAACTGTAGGCAAAAACAAGCTAATAAATTCTTACATAACTTTGCGAAGATGAGCTCGTAGCTGCGAAACCGTATTCCCGTCGTAAGTAGTACTAAGTCTCAATAGTAAGACAACACACACTGAAGTTGAAGCGTGTTTCCAGGCCGTCTGCTCTTGATGAAATGGGTAGAAAGCAGAGCTGCGCTCTTTGAGCTCCACGGCATCGACTAGAGGGCTCTCGCTCTCGTAGTGCCAACTTACGAGCGTTTACCTAGGCTGTGGCATCGGAACTGTCGATACTACAGTCTACGATATAAAAATGTAAACAGCGTGACGTATGGAAGTTTGAATCAGTCCATGGACCGTGCACAGATGGCTGCAGTAATTGTGGTGACCCCTCGCGATAACAAGGAAATCCAGATTCGAGTACCGGTCCGGCATAAACTAACATATGTTACTAATGAGTGGTACATCTATACAGAATAGAGCAGAGCTCAATGAGATTCGCAGTCATTGAATTTATTTCGAGAAGTATTGTATTCACTGCTTGGTACAAAGTGATCAGTTTGCCCTCAATTCAGGAGGTTAAATTTTTAATTTTGTAGATCTCGTGTAGAGCAGATAATGGATTTAACCTTGACTAAACAAAGCAATTTGCTTTTGTGCCAATCGTAATAAGTTAGTAGAAAGCAAAAAGTCGTTTCTAGTGACAACATAGAGGGCAAAGACTTAAATCTTGCAAGAGCTCTGTGTATTGTTGTGAGGATTCTGTGGCACAGTATTCTGTTCCATATTCACAGCCTTCATTAGTACATATATCAACAATGAACTGGTTAACATGAAATATGTTATATGTTTGATGCATAGGTATTTCTTACTCCCACAGCGATTCTTGGTAGATAGTCTGAAGGAATAGAACACGATAACTATGGTGGATTATCCTACATTAACATGTGGAACATTTCATCCTTGCATACATACATATATTTTTGTATTATATATCAACATCGGCAGTATCTTGGAAACCTCGTAAATTTTGTGAAAACTTCCGTTTATCTTTTAATTATTTTAAATTCTGCCTACCTTGATTAATATTACTTTCATAGCATTAGATAGAGGTCACGAGAATTTCGTACTGTATTGCGACGGCCTCAGCGAATCTTTCTTCGGTGGAACTAGCAACTCTTTCGAAGGCGCTGGACGGACGCAGCTGTTGAGACTGGAGCACTCAGCCGCCCCGTCAGGAGGTTGCCTCGTCATCTGACCAGAACAGGCGGGTGGGCTGCCGGTGGAGGCTCAGACTGCCCGCAGCGAACACTTCGCAGCACTCAGCTTGGGCTGCGTCTTTCGTGCGCTAGCCGCACTTCCGCGCTTTATTTCTGTATCGGCCGCACCACCACTCGGCTTCTGCAAGTGGCCCTCCCATAACTGCACTGGGCGCTCTTCGACTAATACGAGTGGCAGGCCTGGTTCAAAATAAAATTTTTCAACGTGTTCCCATTTCATCGAATTTCTCTTTCCAGTTATTTAATTTAAGGTCAGTGGTTTGGTGTAAGCCAGGGCCGCACAAGGTGCATGCACCGGTGCATCGCACAGTGCAGAGTGCAGAAGACGGCTGCGCTATGTTGACGACGGTGCAGACCCCCCACTCCTCGGCTTTGCGCAACAGCGCTGCCTCTCACTTCCTTAGCTTGTGTCGTTCGCGCCGCCTGTCTCGTCCTGTTTCAAAGCTTTTACCCTGTTGTCTTCGTCATTGCCAAATACTAATGTACACTAGGTGGAGAGCTTAGTTTGGTGTACCGTTACAAAAGAGATTTATATAATAACTGTAATGGTAACAATTTTAAATCTGGTTTCAACACAAATGTATCTTCCTATGTGCTCTTTATTTTACTTGCAATTATGCTACTAAGAACTGGAACAAGAGATTCGCTGACAGCAATTCTGAGAGAATTTTTTAAATTACAATTAGAAATACTCGCACGCTAACTAGTTTTTGTACAAGACAAAACAGATAAAAACATTTCACACACACAAGTGGAACCAAACATAGAAATAATCTTCGCTGCTTCTCTGTGTAATTTGGGAAATTCTTCCTTCGGCAAATTGTGGTAGAATTGGAGCAAACCTTTTGTATTGTAAAACACATCCTTTCGGTGAACATCGCTTTGCAAATCAATTAGTTCGAAATGTAAATTGAAGGCACACTTTCAAAATCCATCAAAAAGGTTTCACAAAAACATCGAGAATAGGCGTCAGGTAGGTAATTTCCTGAAACAATAACAAAGCCAATGTTAATAAATGAAAGTAATGTAAGCCGTTGTTTCGAAGTACTAAAATGCCATAGATTTTAATTAACATGTAATGTGTACTATTGGTGTTAATGTACTGTTACACTTGCATATGTAACGCAATAACCTTTATTTAGCTGTATGTCATATACGGGCACATTACCTCGAATCGGTCATTAAACGCATTTTCAAGGGATTGTAGCACCTCGACGTAGTTTTCAAAGCGCGCTCCTTCCTGCGCAGATGCTGTCAAACAAAAAAATAGTTTTTTTTTTTTTTTTTTGTCATCAGTCTACTGACTGGTTTGATGCGGCCCGCCACGAATTCCTTTCCTGTGCTAAACTCTTCATCTCAGAGTAGCACTTGCAACCTACGTCCTCAATTATTTGCTTGACGTATTCCAATCTCTGTCTTCCTCTACAGTTTTTGCCCTCTACAGCTCCCTCTGGTACCATGGAAGTCATTCCCTCGTGTCTTAGCAGATGTCCTATCATCCTGTCCCTTCTCCTTATCAGTGTTTTCCACATATTCCTTTCCTCTCCGATTCTGCGTAGAACCTCCTCATTCCTTACCTTATCAGTCCACCTAATTTTCAACATTCGTCTATAGCACCATATCTCAAATGCTTCCATTCTCTTCTGTTCTGGTTTTCCCACAGTTCATGTTTCACTACCATACAATGCTGTACTCCAGACATACATCCTCAGAAATTTCTTCCTCAAATTAAGGCCGGTATTTGATATTAGTAGACTTCTCTTGGCCAGAAATGCCTTTTTTGCCATAGCGAGTCTGCTTTTGATGTCCTCCTTGCGCCGTCCGTCATTGGTTATTTTACTGCCTAGGTAGCAGAATTCCATAACTTCATTGACTTCGTGACCATCAATCCTGATGTTAAGTTTCTCGCTGTTCTCATTTCTACTACTTCTCATTACCTTCGTCTTTCTCCGATTTACTCTCAAATCATACTGTGTACTCATTAGACTGTTCATTCCGTTCAGCAGATCATTTAATTCTTCTTCACTTTCACTCAGGATCGCAATGTCATCAGCGAATCGTATCATTGGTATCCTTTCACCTTGTATTTTAATTCTACTCCTGAACCTTTCTTTTATTTCCATCATTGCTTCCTCAATGTACAGATTGAAGAGTAGGGGCGTAAGGCTACTGCCTTTTCTTACACCCTTCTTAATTCGAGCACTTCGTTCCTGTACGTCCACTCTTATTATTCTGTCTTGGTTATCGTACATATTATATATGCCCTCTCTCTCCCTATAGCTTACCCCAACCTTTTTCAGAATCTCGAACAGCTTGCACCAATTTATATTGTCGAACGCTTTTTCCAGGTCGACAAATCCTATGAAAGTGTCTTGATTTTTCTTTAGCCTTGATTCCATTATTAGCCGTAACGTCAGAATTGCCTCTCTCATCCCTTTACTTTTCCTAAAGCCAAACCGATCGTCACCTAGCGCATTCTCAATTTTCTTTTCCATTCTTCTGTATATTATTCTTGTAAGCAGCTTCGATGCATGAGCTGTTAAGCTGATTGTGCGATAATTCTCGCACTTGTCAGCTCTTGCCGTCTTCGGAATTGTGTGGATGATGCTTTTCCGAAAGTCAGATAGTATGTCGCCAGACTCGTAGCGTGAATAGTCGTTTTGTTGCCACTTCCCCCAATGATTTTAGATATTCTGATGGAATGTTATCTATCCCTTCTGCCTTATTTGACCGTAAGTCCTGCACAGCTCTTTTAAATTCCGATTCTAATACTGGGTCCCCTATCTCTTTTAAATCGACTCCTGTATCTTCTTCTATCACATCAGACAAATCTTCACCCTCATAGAGGCTTTCAATGTATTCTTTCCACCTATCTGCTCTCTCCTCTGCATTTAACAGTGGAATTCCCGTTGCACTCTTAATGTTACCACAGTTGCTTTTAATGTCACCAAAGGTTGTTTTGACATTCCTGTATGCTGAGTCTGTCCTTCCGACAATCATATCTTTTTCGATGTCTTCACATTTTTCCTGCAGCCATTTGTTCTTAGCTTCCCTGCACTTCCTACTAATTTCATTCCTCAGCGACTTGTACTTCTGTATTCCTGATTTTCCCGGAACATGTTTGTACTTCCTCCTTTCATCAATCAACTGATCTTCTGTTACCCATGGTTTCTTCGCAGCTACCTTCTTTGTACCTATTTTTTCCTTCCCAACTTCTGTGATGGGCCTTTTTAGAGATGTCCATTGCTCTTCAACTGTATTGCCTAATGCGCTATTCCTTATTGCTGTATCTATAGCGTTAGAGAACTTCAAACGTATCTCGTCATTCCTTAGTACTTCCGTATCCCACTTTATTGCGTATTGCTTCTTCCTAACTAATGTCTTGAACTTCAGCCTACTCTTCATCACTAATATATTGTGATCTGAGTCTATATCTGCTCCTAGGTACGCCTTACAATCCAGTATCTGATTTCGGAATCTGTGTCTGACTATGATGTAATCTTATTGAAATCTTCCCGTATCACCCGGCCTCTTCCAAGTATACCTCCTCCTCTTGTGATTCTTGAATAGGGTATTCGCTATTACTAGCTGAAATTTGTTACAGAACTCAATTAGTCCTTCTCCTCTTTCATTCCTTGTCCCAAGCCCATATTCTCCTGTAACCTTTTCTTCCACTCTTTCCCGTACAACTGCATTCCAGTCGCCCATGACTATTAGATTTTCGTCCCCCTTTACATACTGCATTACCTTTTCAACATCCTCATACACTTTCTCTATCTGTTCATGTTCAGCTTGCGACGTCGGCATCTATTCCTGAACTATCGTTGTCGGTGTTGGTCTGCTGTCGATTCTGATTAGAACAACCCAGTCACTGAACTGTTCACAGTAACACACCCTCTGCCCTACCTTCCTATTCATAACGAATCCTACAACTGTTATACCAATTTCTGCTGCTGTTGATATTACCCGATACTCATCTGACCAGAAGTCCTTGTCTTCCTTCCACTTCACTTCACTGACCCCTACTATATCTAGATTGAGCCTTTGCATTTCCCTTTTCAGATTTTCTAGTTTCCCTACCACGTTCAAGCTTCTGACATTCCACGCCCCGACTTTTAGAACGTTATCGTTTCGTTGATTATTCAATCTTTTTCTCATGGTAACCTCCCCCTTGGCAGTCCCCTCCCGGAGATCCGAATGGGGGACTATTCCGGAATCTTTTGCCAATGGAGAGATCATCATGACACTTCTTCAATTACAGGCCACACGTCCTGTGGATACACGTTATGTGTCTTTAATGCAGTGGTTTCCATTGCCTTCTGCATCTTCATGTCGTTGATCATTGCTGATTCTTCCACCTTTAGGGGCAATGCCCACCCCTAGGACAAGAGACTGCCCTGAACCTCTATCCGCTCCTCCACCCTCTTTGACAAGGCCGTTGGCAGAATGAGGCTGACTTCTTATGCCGGAAGTCTTCGGCCGCCAATGCTGATTATTGATCAACATTTAGGCAGTGGCGGGGATCGAACCCGGGACCGAAGTTGTTTTGATTATGAATCAAAGGCGCTACCACCTTTTTTTTTGTTCGATACAGTTCGTTGCGTTTGGTCGGGGCGGACGTCACAAGACATCCGTTGAAATTGATCATAGGTTCCTTGACTCAGGTTTTTATTCCAGAGAGCACGCAGCCCTCTGACCGAACACGCTGAGCTACCGTGCCAGCTACCCCTAGACCATAGTAACGTTTTGATTAGAGCGGTTATAAAAATCAGCCTAAGGTACAATTTATATCTCGCTTACCTAGTTCAGGAAAGTGTGGCGTATTTTTCTCTGAAAGGTTGTTTTTGAGGAGCTTCAGTTTATACTGGAAAGCGTTTATTTTGCTGATCATATCGTTGATGAGATTGTTTTCTTTTTGGAGTTTCAGACTTAAATCATTTAGGAGATCCTTAATGTCTGCTAAAAATTCTAAATCAGCTACCCATTCAGGGTCATGAAAAAGAGGCGCCGGACGTCCTTTGCTCTCCAAAAACTGAGCCACAGTGTGGAGTAGTCGAAAAATTCGGGATATCACTTTCCCTTTGCTCAGCCAGCGCACCTCAGCGTAGAAGGGAATATCTGGATACTCCTCTTCAAAGGAAATCAAAAATTCTTTGAATTGACGTTAAGTGAGTCCATGAGAACGAATGTACTTCACGATACGCACCACTACCTTCATCACATCTTGAAGACCGATAACTTTCACACAAAGAGCCTCTTGGTGTGCAAAACAATGAACGGAAGGTAAATTCGGCTTGTTAAGTTTTTTGCGCAGTAGGCCAATAAACCATTTTGCTTTAACGCACATAGCTGGTGCCCCGTCTGTGGTTACGGAAAATAGCTTTTGCCAAGGGAGTCCTATTCCTTCAGCGGCCATTTCAACAGCTGCTAAAATACCATCCCCTGTAACAGTGTCCTTCAACGAAATCGTATCCAGGAGCTCTTCCGTTACATGTAGGTCGTCGTTCACGCCACGCAAAAATATTGCTAACTGAGCCGTGTCGTTAGTATCCGTGGACTCATCAAGTGCGATGGAGTACGCTAGGAAGTTTTTAATTTTGGCTGCCGTTGTTCATGCAAATTCTCAGCAATGTCGTTGATTCTCCGATGTATTGTCATTCTGGAAAGTGGTATTCTGCTGTACGCGGGAGCTAATGTGGGATTCATTGTCTCTACTACGTCCAACATAATGTTTTTTATTAATAGCCCGTCCATAAATGGCCTCCCAGCTCTTGCTAAACGTAGAGAAACTTTGTAACTAGCTCTGAGAGTCCTTGCGCAACACCCCTCATCTTCTTCACCCTAAAGTAGAGAAGAAAAGATATGTTAGAAATAATTTATGCGAATACGAAACTAAAGAATCTAAACAAATGTTACTTTGTTTCGCATGACCTTTAACCAAAATATACATGCTAAAGTACGTGCAACAAACCTCTTTTGTAGATACAGAATTCTCTTCTGCAAGAGTTTGCAACTTCCGTAATTCTTCCTCTCTGGCATCCCCTGTTATATCACTATACCTTTCTGAATGCAATTTGCTGTAGTGCCTTTCAATAGACGATTTTCTGGCACACGTAATTAGTGCACCGCAGATTAGACATTTGGCTTTATCGCCACAACGCACAAAAAAGTAGGAGAGTTCCCATTCCAGTTTAAATTGTTGACTTGCGGCAATTTTCCCTTTTTTTGGAGTAGATGGTTCCATTATTTCGGTAATTGTGTTGCGCTTACGTATTCCAATGTTGACTAAGCCGTCTGACAGCGCATCCGGCAGCGCACAGCGTCGGCCTCACCTAGCGAGCCGAGTTGAGGCGAAGTATGCCGAGTTGAAGCGGTGCACAGTGCAGACACTCGCTGCACCTGGCTTAGCACGCGTGTGGTTTTCCGTATTTGTGCGGCCCTGGTGTAAGCAAATCCGATCCCCAGTCTGCTGTAGAGGAAGGTTTGGAAAACTATATCTTCAACGAAGTCGAAAACTCTGGCAGTCACAAACAGATCTCAATCTGAAGGAATAGAATCGGATAACCATTGTGGATTTTCTTACATTAATCCTTAACTACAATCATGGGGTAATTCTTTATCTCATGCGTCACACTTTTGCTTACAATTCTGTTTCTACTCCAACATTAACACTCCGCCTCTATGTACTTTGTATACTTATGCTTTGGGGAGGCGTCCGCTAACCAGCGACCATTGTTTTCATAGATACGTACCAGTTAGAGTTGAAATCTACCTCGTGAAGTCATAAAAGTTACTCTTCTTATTTCTATCACAAATAGTTAATCTTCTAATTTTTGTCACAAACAGTGACCTTTGAACGATGTTCAACTTTCGTTTTGTTCTTAGTTAGTGAAGACTGTTGATTCATCGGACACACCAGATACTTTCAAAATGCAGCCTAGTGACAGTGAACTAGAAATATCTGATCATGAAACTGATAGTGAGATACAGGCCGATGAAGAGGTAGAAGAAGAGATTGTTCTCGAAGAAAAGCAAGGAAAAAACGTTATAAGCAATAATAACAAAATGGTGGATCAATGTTTCATAAAACGATTCGCATAGAAGTGATGAAAGTGAAGATCAAAGACAGGAAAACAAATATCAGAAATTTTTCTGGGGACCTGCAGACTGCAATGGACAAATTTCTGTGCAAAGGTCTTGAAACGATATCGTTGTCGACTTCTGTGATGCAAGTCCAAGTGGGACTGATTCAGCCAAAGAAGTCTAAGATGCCACGATGCCTAATATGTCCCACATTTAAACACAAGAAAACTACCAAAATGTGTTCTAAATGTAAAAAGAAATATGCAGAATGCATTTCGTTGACATAACATGTTCTGACTGTGATGAACGAAGATACAAACATCAAAAATTTTTGCATCACCCTGGTTCTTAGTAATCCTGAAGATAGACGTTGACTGTGATTATGGTATCACAGAAACAGTCCATTTGACTGTTCAGAAATAGTAAACCCGCCAAAAGATGCAAACAACCACGCATGAGCAGCGCTTATTAGATGGAGGGGGCCCGACAGCCGATCATTTCCGGTCATCCCACCAGGAAGGAGGTACAGAGCTCGTGTTGTCTGTAGTTCAACCATGCGTAGACGGTTCGATCGCATCCGCATTGTTACTTTGTGCCAAGAAGGGCTCTCAACAAGAGAAGCGTTCAGTCTTCTCGGATTGAATCAAAGCGATGTTGTTCGGATATTGAGGAGATTCCTAGAGACAGGAACTGTCGATGACATGCCTCGCTAAGGCCGCCCAAGGGATTATGGCTCGGACGAACCCTGACAGCAAGGCCACCATGTCGAATAATGCTTTTCATGCAGCGCAATAGGCTGCATGATGCACAGTTTCACTCCCGACGACCCTGGCGAGGTCGACCTTTGCAACCGCGACACCATGCAGCGCGGTAAAGATGGGCCCAACAACGTGTCGAATGGACTGCTCAGTATTGGCATCACGTTCTCTTCACTGATGAGTCTCGCATGTGCCTTCAACCTGTCGGAGACGTGTTTGGAGGCAACCCGGTCAACCTGAACACATTGCACACACTGTCCAGCGAGTGCAGCAAGGTGGAGGGTCCCTGCTGTTTTGGGGTGGGTAATGTTGGGCCGTTGGTGCGCTCTCATCGTGCACATCTTGTGAATGACTTCCCTCAGGATAACGACATCGATCGAGTAGAGTGGTCAGCATGTTCTCCTAACATGAACCCTATCGAACATGCCTGGGATAGATTGAAAAGGACTGTTTATGGACGTCGCGACCCACCAACCACTCTGAGGGCTCTACTCCTAATCGCAATTGAAGAGTGGGACAATATGGAGCAACAGTTCCCTGATGAACTTGTGGATAATATGCCACGACGAACACAGGCATGCATCAATGCAAGAGGACGTGGTTCTGGGTATTAGAGGTACGGGTGTGTATAGCACTCTGGACAACCACCTGTGAAGGTCCCACTGTATGGTGGTGCAACATGCAATGTGTGGCTTTAATGAACAATAAAAAGGGCGGAAATTATGTTTTTGTTGGTTTCATTAAAAATTTTTTGTACTGGTTCTGGAACTCTCGGAAGCGAGGTGATAAAAATATTTTTTGATGTGTATATATGTTTAGTTGATTCGTTCTTGTACCTACTGTAATATTTATTGAAAATATTTGTTAATATTTTCTTTATAATAAAGTTAATTGATCGTAATTGGTAACAAAATGTGTTTCTGAACATTGTTGAACCAGATTTCTGTATTTTTTTAAGTTAGCTACAAAATGGTCGTGCGGTAGCGTTCTCGCTTCCCACGCCCGGGTTCCCGGGTTCGATTCCCGGCGGGGTCAGGGATTTTCTCTGCTTCGTGATGGCTGGGTGTTGTGTGATGTCCTTAGGTTAGTTAGGTTTAAGTAGTTCTAAGTTCTAGGGGACTGATGACCATAGATGTTAAGTCCCATAGTGCTCAGAGCCAGCCAGCTACAAAATCTCTATTGAAGAGGCCAATGTCAATGCAAGAGCTTTCATTGTTTGTAAGATCGTGTGGGCGTTTTTAATACAGGTTGGTTTTCATAAAATTCTCTTAATGATTCCTTGACAACAGTTGAGAGAAACATTGAAGTAAATAAGTTTCAGATGGTGTCTCTTGAGAGTTAGGAAACCACACTACGAAGATACTAACGACATTCAATATGTCCACTGCCATTGTAGCTTTGTGGTACATGCTGTCTTACTGAAATATCAGTTGGGAACGTTGTCGTATTTTCTGATACCGTTTAAACAGAAGTCTTGAATAACATTTTACAGTGAAACTGCCACTAAGAAGAATCGCTTAGGAATTCGGGAAAACATTTCTCACAAATTTCCCGGTAGGCAAAACCTGCTTAAGTTTCTTCAGGCAGGGTCACGTTGTTCAACGTCCTGCCATTGTGGCTCACCTATTTAGTTTTCATCGTAAATTGGTGAGGCCACGTTTCAACCCAAGTGACAAACTGATATTCATCTTTGGAATATATTGTAGCTTAGTGTGTTTCGCTACATTTTTAAATTTGGAAAAGAAGGAATTATTTAAATGAATTCTTCTGGCAGATTCCATCTATGTTTCAAAATTTTTATTTAAAAATAAATCGCTGGTAGACTTCACTTTCCCCGGTAATTGTCATATTCAATATCTCCAGATTCAGGGCCTTACACATCAAAATCTCTTTGAAAATATGTTATGAGTAAAAGTCAACAATAATGAACGAAATTAACATTTTTTATATTTTTTGCAGTGTTCAAAAAGTCAGCTTTACACATTACAAAAAGTGCGTTGACATTGCTAAGAGAATTCCAAAGGTATTTTCAGGTTCTGGACCCTACGAACTCATCAGTAACTCTTCAAAAAGTATGTTGTTAGTAAAAACAAAAATGATTAATGAATTTTGCTTTTTCAAAAAATTTTTGTGGGGTAAGCACGAGGTACCCAACTCCCCCCCAATCTCCCCCCTCCCCCTTCCTGCAATTCGTAGGCAAGGAGAAAGTTGCGTTGAAATTGACAACAGATATTCGGATATTAGCTCCGTTGCAATCATTATTTACAGTAAATGTCGCTAACACAAAATTAGTCCTAGTGGTTGGAATATATAACAGGACACACCCATCTACAAATAATTGTGTTAAAAAGGGACCGCAAAATTGCTGTCCAACCTCATTGTCGTGTATCTGGACGCAAACATAATGAGACGTCTTGAAAATAATTATCTCCGCCAACAAACATGTGTTGCAACGAAAAATGTCCCGTGAAACCCACTTGCAGTTTCCCACACGATAATGTGAAAGCAATGGTCAACTCAATGAATTATTTCCTGACTTTTAAACTGCCTTTAACTTAGTTCTGTAATAACGCTAATTAACAGAAGTAAAGCTATATGAGTTGTGAGCGACTTGTGGATGCTATTCTGTCATTCTGCGCAACGGATTAATCTGAGATGTACCCTTTACCCAGCGGCTCCTGCCAGATCCGATTTCCACCCCCACACTACTACATATGTCAGACAGACGCTCTTAACGTTCTAAAGAGAAATGCCTGAAAAACTTTCAGCAATAAATATCTTCTAGAGTCGTCCGCTGTAAGGAAATGACACAAAAAATTCACAAAATTCCTTACGTAACTAGTGGGATACTTGGGTACTGGAGTAGTGCTAGTTAGTGTAAGAAAAACATGAAATTAACGAAAATTTTTATTAATTTTGCAAAAATTCTGAGAAATCACAAAGGCACTTTTAGTTATGAACTGTACAAGTTATTTCCGGGTTCTTTTCGGAATGTGAAATTACCTCTTAAGGACACGATTCGCTAATGAAATTTCTATACAAAGTTTAAGATTGTTATTGACTTGGCAGAATGGCTGAGAGCCACGCCTACTCAACCTTAATCATTATCCGTTAGAATGTTGCTAGGTGCAGTCGAGGCTGTCACGTGTGGCATGCAGTGAAGTGTACTGTTGCAGAGGAAATATGGGGCTCGCAAGAGCTGTAGTGCACAATACCGTAAGCTGCGATGACTGCTGTCTGCGCCGCTCGCTGCTGACAAATAAGATAACTCTCGTTCTGTCTGGATTGACCTTCGTCAATCAAACTCTCCCTACGCCTTGATGATGTCAAAGACTCCTATTCGCCCCTAGTCTAACTATTGGCGTGGTACACCGGTTAGATAACCAGTCCACCGCGATGCCACTCAAAAATTCGCTCGCAGGCGTCTAACTACAGCTCTGTCCGTTCACACCGCACAATAAGCAGGCAAACGCTGTCTGCTCTACGGGCGGTCGCCTGCCAGCGTAGATAGGTTGACTCGTCCTCTGAAGGGACCAGCCTCCTGGCATGCAGTTTGCCTCTCCCGAACTAAAAGCTTTTGTGACCGTCATGTCTTGAATGTGTGTGTGTGTATGCCACCCTCGAGTACTTCAATCTCAGTGCGCACTTGCGATTTACATGTTATTTGCATATCGTTTACATGAATTCATACAACATTGACTTTATCTTACCAAGTTTGGGTTCGAATGAAGCATCTTGATGTGTGGAATATGAGAGTGAGGGCGGAATATGTGAGCAATGAAGTTCAGGAGACCATGACGCCTTACAGAGTTAAACAACATTTGTAACTCGATTAAGAACTCTTGGTATGGAAGCAACAACGTTTTATCCTGCCAAAAGAATCATCGAAAGATGTGCTCTCTATAAAGACCACACTGTCGACAGGACGTTAAACACTAATCTTTCTTCCTTTTCTTAAGAAAGATGTTCGGTACCCAGGGAATGTGTGTTCATTCCCTTGCTGAGCGTGATGTTTATTAATTATTGGCAGGTAACATTAAAAGGAGTACCCAGGGAATGTGTGTTCATTCCCTTGCTGAGCGTGATGTTTATTAATTATTGGCAGGTAACATTAAAAGGAAACTCAGACTTTTTGCAGATGTCGTAAATGTCTGTTCTGTAGTACATCGAAGACAGTGTGTAAAAATTCAGTAGGATCTCTTTAATAATTTGGTGTGATGAAAATGTGTCCAGAAGTTTGAAATTATTAATTTCACATAGTACTAAAACTTAGTATCCTTAGACTACATCAGCGATTCACCTTCGGTATCAGTCCACTCATACAGGTATCTGCTTTTTACTTAAAGGAATCGGGTTGAGTAAACAAAATGTGGTTTGTTTGTAAAATTTGCACAAGCATAAATACAACTGAAAGTCTGTCCTTCGGCTTAACCTGCATGAGACATTACACTCGAACAAGGCTTGCATAAGTCTTTATTAACAAGGTGTATTATAATAATAATAGTAATAATAATAATGCAAATAATCTGAGAGGTGTGATGCCGTAGGCAAAGAGGGAAGCAGGCATCCTCCTGCTCGGGAAATGGGGCGTGGAGCCAGAGTGGGCAGTGGTCAACATCCGAGGCCAGAGGCCTGGCCACGATGTCTCTGCTACCACTACCATGAAGAAGCGCCCGAAAGGGGACCAGAGGCCACAGAGAAGGGAACAGTGAAGTTGCAGAAATGACCAGCATGCTCTGGTAATTGAATAAAGGAAAGGGACGCATTTCCATGCGCCTACCTTGCCATGGGGTACAATACGGATATGTAGCGCAGGGAGTCTCAGATGTCAGCAGGGGGTCGGGAGTGTCGTCCGTGTATGGCACCATCCAGTGAGCGGGGATGACTTTAAGGTCGCGCGAAGGTAATCGGCGAAGAAAGGGCGGTAGCGCGATCGGTGCTCGACAATCGTATGGCTTTTGGGGGCAGGGAAATGAATATGATCAGGATGGAGAAAAGTCCATGGGTCAATCGAGACCGGCGGAACGCGGAGGTAACAGCCAACGAACTGTCGACCAAGTTTCCAGACGTCGCTGATTGGAACACAAGTCAGATGGTAGATATCGTCACCCACGAGGTGATAACTTGAACAAACCGGAGCTTACGACAATCCGATTGCTTCAAGCTGTTGATCTGTGCGAATTTTCCACATGCGACGTGGTACCATGCTGCCAGGACGTTGGAGAGAACGAAACGCTGTTGGACACGACGCCAAACCGTGGGCCACCTTGTCGATGGATGTTTCAGTTCGACTTTGTTCCTGGATATGTAATGAAATTGTGAGCTTCGAGGAAGGCTCGTGCTCAGTAGGTGTAAGCATAAGTCGACGATGAAATCAGGGAGGTGCTTCAGTTGGTGAATGATGTGGTCTACTGGCAGTGGCCTAGAGGCTGCGTCTAATAGCTGATGGCAGTGGGAGTACCTGTTGGTTGTGGACCAACCTACACGCCACATGTTGAGAGAAGTATTCGACAAATTGTAAAGAATCAAGTCAGCGGAGGAGATTTTCGCCTCCTACCGAGAGGTTACTTTGTAGGGTACACCGAAAATAGATGGCAGCGGAGCGGCGTACTTTGGAAGTCAAGACGATACCAAGGCGTCGTCGTTTCTGTACATACAGGAGGGGTGCTAAGTTGTCGTTTGAGAAGCCCTGTCTACTGAACATCGCCGAGGCGTTGGCCACATTCATGTTACTGCACGCTGCAGTTCTGTATGAAATCAAGTACCATCCATGTTGTTCTAGTACTTTATGAACAAAATAAATCACATTTTTGTTTGACTGTAATCATTAGTTTCAGCAGAATTAACGATTAAGGCGGCCGCTCCTCTAACCAGGATATCGGCGTTCGACTCCAACAAACATTTCTAATTTTTTCCAGTAAGTTGTGTAACTGAGGTGGTGCCGTATTCGCCTCTGTCAGCGTGCTCTGAAAGGTCAACCACTCACTGAAAGCGTAATATCCCAATTCCAGTCCCAGTGCAGCTCAAATTCTCATTTGTTTCCGATGAATAGTATAGCTGTGGAGAAACAGTATTCGCAGTTTGCGAATAGATTTAAATGATTTAATTCAACCTTAATTTGTTAGAAATGTCCGTTCCTTGGGGCATTAAAGCCAAGGCAACCTGGTCAGGAAAGTAAATAAGTCTCTGTGAGGGAATCACATAAATATGCGAGCACTGCAGGAAGCGGGTACTGGGACATACGGAAATTTGGGTCTATTCCTAAGGCGAGCTAGGAAAGCCGACTGCTCACGTAATACGAAAAATCCGTTTCGAGTCCCGCTCTGGCACATACTTTCAGTTGTTTCCAGTAAAACCTATAGCTGTGGCAATACCGTATTCGCAATCTGGTAATTTATATATCATGATTTAATACGGTTATCAATTGTCAGCAGTACCTACTCCTTCGCACATACACGCATCTCTGAATGAACATTGTATCGAACTTTAGAGGCACTGTGAAATATAGACATTGCAATAATGTATACCACTATTCTAGCGGAAAGCGTTTTACATTTTGTCGTGAGTCTAGCAGCTAATTTATGTTAAAATCAGTTCTGTGACTTACCAAACGATGAGATGACTATATGGCTTGAGTTAGACGCTATTAAAATCCAGTCTGAGCGTTTACATTTGATACTTTAATATATCTTATTGTCAGAAATGGACAATATTGCAGACCACACAAACACATACACATGATCACACAATTAATATTATTTTTCGTCCTTTGAAAGTTAAATTAGAGGAAGCCGTACCAGTCGTTTTTGGAAACAATGGCAGTTACCCTGCATAGCTGTTTACAGATACAAACAGACCATCATCTTTACACAAAATTGGCTAACAGGTTAATAAATCTCGTTTTGTACAGATTAATAAAAAGTTGACATGACTCAAATAACACTACAAGAGTCTGTGTGGATAAATCTGCAACCACCAGTCAATCAGCATTCCACCCGCAGTAACCAAAGCCTGGAGTTTATTGTTCAGCATCAACTGACACATTACATGACACACTACAACAAAGCTTTCGTAAACATCATAACACGAAAATTGAACTAATTAGTGTCAAATAAAACCTGAAGCAAACGTCTAAGATTTTGGATCCAAAATACGGTTGTCACTAGATTTACGAAAGCATTTTTTTATCAAAAATGTGACAGTAAAAATGTTTAGGTAGGGCTCACGTTTGAAAGCGACAAGAGACTGTGAATCAAAATCGTACTGAACAAAAGTACCACAGAGATAAATCATTCTACTGTTATTGCTATCGTTGTACGTCAGGAACTGCCGGGTAATTATAATTAAACTTTCCCTATTTAACAGGTTATAGCATGAAAACTAATTACCATACGATTACCAAATATGGTAGTATTCATGTCCAGAGTATGGGGTGCATGATTTTCGTGCGTCACAGTGCCACCGTCCAGTTCCAACTGTGGCTACCAGGTGCAGTGATCAATCATCGTGATTCATAATCTCACACACCGGATCAGTCGCAGTGCAATTGTCGATGTGTCAGCATGAGCTTGGACAAAAGGAGCAGGCCGTTATTGCTGAAACTATAAACTAAACTAAACTCCCCGAAAAAGCGATGAAGGCCCAACAGTACCGACCGGCCGCCGTGTCAACCTCAGGCCATAGGCGTCACTGGATGCAGATATGGAAGGGCATGTGGTCTACACACCGCTCTCCGCACCGTATGTCAGTTTCCGAGACCATATTGCTAAAACTCCATTACCAAAACAACAGTACAGCTGCAGCTGCACTTCGAGGATGTCGCCGGCTGCAAGGATTATAAAAGGGTCATCTTTCTCCACCTGCTGTGCCAAACCTGATGGAGAAGTTCGAATCAACTGGAGAACTGGGCTTCGCTCCAGAGAGAGGCCGGCGACCGAATGCACCATAGGTGGTTGATGAAATCGCTGTTCGTATGGCAGACAACGCTGCACGTAATTCCCGATCGTCAGACAGTGCGCGAGCTATGTCTCGACTGTTCAACATCACTTGGTGCTCCTTACGGAAGATGCTTCGAACCATTCTCAAATTCGTACAAGATCCATATCGTACAGCAGCTTGCAGCACAGGACGCAAAATGACGCGTTGACTTCGCTCTCCACTTTCTCGCTAGGATTGAAGTTGACGAGAGTTGGCCCTGGAACATCAGACAGGTAAGGTGAACACACCGAATAGCCGAGTGTGAGGATCTTCACCTCCATTCATTGCGCATTAAGTTCCTCTGTATAATGAACGTATCACCTTACGGTGTGTCTTAACGAATACGTTCATCATTGGCCCATTCTGGTTTGAACAAGCTGGTGTTGAAGGTCCAGAAACGTGCAGTGTCCCTGGCCAGCATTACTGTGATATGCTTCGCCACCATGTCATACCCGCCCCACAGGAGAGAGACGTGCTGAACTCAATAGTTTTTACGCAAGATGACGCCCCACCGCACACAGCACGTGAAGTACACCTTCTTCACCAAAACGCATTTGGAGTCGTTCGAATTATCAGCCGATCGTTCCTAAATGCTTGGCCCACACGATTACCTGATCTCACTCCCTGTGGTTTCTCGTTATAGGGCTATCTGAAGTACAGTGTTTCCCAAGTGAAAATTCACACATATGCTGATCTGGAGCCCAGCATATGAAGAGAGCGTACCTACGGACTAGCTTTGATCTGCTTTGCAGAATGAAGTCCTGCATTTTCAGTCACTTCTGCCAGCCGGTGTGGCCGAGCGGTTCTAGGCGCTTCAGTCTGGAACTGCGCGACCGCTACGGTCGCAGATTCGAATCCTGCCTCGGCCATGGATGTGTGTGATGTCCTTAGGTTAGTTAGCTGTAAGTGGTTCTAAGTTCTAGGGGACTGGTGACCTCAGATGTTCAGTCCCATAGTGGTCAGAGCCATTTGAACCATTTTTTTCTGACACTTCTGGACACTAATGGGCACCATATTGATTCCTTATTGAAGCAGTAATGGTACCTGTATGTAATGGTATGAGATACCGTAGCAGCACATTTAAAGTATTTGAACTGAATTGATTCTGCATTATTTCTCTTCCCCATATCCTTGACATTATGCTACCGAGTTTGGTGTTCGTACGGTAATTAGTTTCCGCGTTATGTGTTAAAAAGGGAAAGTTTAATTACAACCGCCCGGTATTTAAAGTGTGGGGACCACATAAAACCAATCGTAGAAAAGGTAGGCGCCATAGACTCATTGGATGAATCCTCAAGGAGAACAACCGATACTTAAGCATTGTATCTCAGTCTTGTACCCTTACCAGGTATGACTGGTACATAGAAATCGAGAGTGACAAATGAGCATGTATGTCGTCAGTAGAAAGGCACTGTTGGTTCTAGATAAGCAAGTCAGCACATTTTCGTGTCAGCATTCCAAGAACTGGCCGTGAAAGCACATTTCGATCTCAGTGCTCAGACAATGGTTCTTGTTATAAATAGGGTTTATGCAGACTGCTGGAGTGAGAAGTCACCCTCGATGTGGCAACAGCTTTGTCAAAGACACTGCAGGGGTGGACAGATGATTAGCGAGCTCTCTCGCCCTCGGCGTTGGATAACGCCCTGAAAAGTGGGGAGAATCAGCGATATCAACGGCATGACGATGCAGAAGGCAATGAAAATTACTGCATCAAAGACATATAATGTGTATCCACAGTACATGAGGCCTGTAATTGAAAAAAGTGTCAACACGATCGCTCCGTTGGCAAAATATTCTGGGTTAGCCCCTTTTCGGAACTCCGTGAGGGAACTGCCAAGGGGGAGGTGACCATGAGAAAAGGGAAGAATAAAAGATAACATTGCATGAGTCAGAGCATGGAATGTCAGATGTTTGAAGGTAGTAGGGGGGCTAGGAAACAGAGGCTCAATCTAGATACAGTGGGGCCAATGAAGGAAAATGGAAAAAAAAGTCAGGATTTCTGTTCATACCTACGTAAACATCAACAGCAGCTGAAAATGATATAACAGCAGTAGGATACATTATGACGAGGAAAATAGGGTAGAAAGTGAGTAACTGCGACCACATCAGTGGTAAGACTGTTCTCGTCAGATTCGAGAGCAAATCAACGCCATCAAGGGTAGTTCAGGTATACAAGCCAACGTCACAAGTAGAAAATGAAGAGATAGAGAAAATATATGATGGTTCTGAACAGGTAATTCAGTATGTAAAGGGAGATAAACATCTAACAATTATCAAGGATCTGGAAGTTGTTATAGTACAAAATATAGAAGAAAAAGTTATGTGAGAATATGGGCTTGGCATTAGGGATGAGAGAGAACAAAGACTACTTGAGTTTTGAAGTAAATTTTAGATGGTAAGTTGGCAGGTTGGTAGGTACCAAAGCCAAACCGTACGTATTATAAAACACATTCATGTATTTCTGACTTCAGGTACATTAAACAAAGCTTTATGCCTCATGATTGTTACAAAACAACGGAGACGTCAATCCGTACTTTTGCAAATGTTAGTAATGCAGAATACAGTTCAAGTACAGTAGGCAAAGCTTCATGTTATATATATACTGTATATTACAGGTAACAGTAACAATAACAATAATGTTATAGACACTGACTTCATACATTCACAACGACATAAATGGTCTATATGGGTTTACAATATGATAAACTTACTTCCTCGAAAATAATTATCATTCGTATTATTATCATTATTATTATTATTATTATTATTTCCATCTCTCACATAGATGTCATAGCTTCTAGAATACATACATGAAGGCTTGTCCGTTGTAGTGGGACTGTATTCTGTGTTATTAACATACAGGAAATTATACACAGATTTTATCGTTGCGAGGTTATCATGGAGTGATATTTTTGGAAGAATCATTTGGCATAAAGCTGTACTTAAGATATGTAAAGTCAGCAAACCATGCCTGTGTTTTACCGTATATAAAGTTCGGCTCTTTGCACCTATCAATTTGTCAGTTTCCGCATTTTCTGTCCTATCGACTTCCAATTTTACAATCTCTCTTACCAATTTCTGTATTCGGTGTCTTAGTAATTTGCCAGTTGTCCAGCCAGTATTACAAATTTACTTCCAGTGTGACAAATTTACAGCTTATCCTAGAAATTTTAGGATTTCCACTATTTCTCGAAATTGAAAAGCAAAAAAGAGAAAATCTAATAAATCGCAGGAATCCGGTGCAGGAGCAGTTCCATGCGGTATAATATGTTGAAATATTCCACGTTACTAGTCAAAGGATTCAAAATATTCCATAAATTTGAAGAATATACCGTGACGTCATTAGTTCATACACAGTGTTATGTAAAAGTATAGTAAGTTAGTGTTGACCACTATTTCTAGAATATGTCACATATTCATGAATTTATACGCACTTTAATGTCCGCCGCATGGGACTCACATACATTTACATACACCATAAATCTACATTAAGGGCTTTGAAGACATGTTGAGAAACTGTTTATAGTTTCTCCACTGCCAGGCAGGAATCATAGGAAACTAGCATAAAACAAACTGATCAATCATCACGACTGGGATCTGATTCCTACTTTGTGGCCAATTGACCCAAGGCTGGGAAACGCGTCCTGCGATTATGGCTCAAATGGCTCTGAGCACTATGGGACTTAACATCTATGGTCATCATTCCCCTAGAACTTAGAACTTCTTAAACCTAACCAACCGAAGGACATCACACAAAACCGAGTCATCACTCCTGCGATTATGCACTGGCAATTATGTGTTGCATCAGGTCCGCCATTCCTGAGGTTTTTTCTACTCTCCGTCAATCATTTTGTTTCTAATCCAGCTCTCTGCCCGATGCAGCAATTGTTGCATCACAATTTGGTAACTGTTAAGCAGGATGGAAGGTACTTGATATACGTTTCTATCCATTTTGACAACACTAGGAAGTACCTAATTTGAAGAAATGTGTCGAATACACTTACACTGGTGCCTATGCCTCGATTTTTGCTTGGTATTAAATGACACTGTCCTACAGCGGACGTTGTCGGAGTTCTTATTTCACCATTGACACTTGAGAAACACGAAAGGAAGACTCGCGGCAATTCTTGAAGACCAGCACTTTAAACATTAGATGGAATCCTCTAAGGCACTCATGTAGACGTCACATCACTCCTACCATGAGTGGATCATATTTATACCGTGAATTCACGAGGTACTTTAAGTTCACAAAATACTTCATGCAGGCTAGAACAGTGTATGCCATAATCTTATATTGCCGTGACTTGAAGACCACCAGTAAGGTCTTTGTGTTCAGAGAGCTTTCCTATAGCGTGTTGTGCGATAGAAGTGTAGTCGCCTCGAGGTGCTATATGATTACTGCAAAATATTGTATTATAAAATGGAAAAAGCATCAGATGCATAGTCAAGGGACCACCATTAGCTTGACATCTTCTCATCTGAAATGACAGTAGAAAGTGGTCTTTAGGCACTTACGTCACTCATATTACCTTATTCAATGGTAGTGGTTAACGGTACCCAAAAAATACTATGTGCGATAAATCTCTTGCTAAGTTATACCGTTCAAAATGTAGAAGAGAAGGCTTGCCCACCACTTCACGCTCTCCATAGGGTAGTGAACGTTAACCAAACTCACCCGATAACGGCACAACTTAAAGTCGACCTACTGCGGAAATTGTAGGCTGGCTGCAATATGAAATGGTTCCCTGAAATAAGATACTCGAAGGACATCTGGTACTTAATATTGATCTCCTACCATCTCTTCATCAACGTCTGATCCTCTTCATCACTTTGCTGCTGACCTCTTTCACCGATTGCTGTTGCTGTACGCTTGCAGATTATCATAATTTGAAGTTTAAAAGTAGTAACTGAGGTGCTGCTCGTAACGTTATGGTGTAACTATCATTCTTTAGCTATGAATTGGTAATTTTAGTAACTGCTCTATGAGAGTTATTATTACGTAATGTGAGTTATTTCGTCGCACAGTGACCATTAGTACAGTGGGTGAAAATATAATAAACTTCCACCGAACTCTCGAATGAGCTGCTCATTATTGCATTACCTATAGCCATAGAGAGCTTCAAGGGTATCTCTTTGTTTCATAATAATTCCGTATCCCACTACGTCGCGCACTGATTCTTCCTGCCTCGTTTCTTAAAGTTCACTCTGTTCTTCATCATATGCAAATTGAGATCTGAGTCTATATTTGCTCCTATGTAAGCCTTACAATCCATTCTGTGCCTGACTGTGATGAAATCTAACTGAAATCTTTCCGTAACTCCCGGCTTCTTCCAAGTATGCCTCCACGTCTTGTGGTCTTTGAACAGAGTATTCGCTATTATTAGCTGAAATTTATTACGGAACTCAATTGGTCTTTCTCCTCTCTCAGTCCTATTGCGAAGACTATTTTCTCCAGTAACCCTTTCTTCTAGTCCTTCCCCTATTACCGGGTTCCAATCCCCCAAGACTGTTAGATTTTCATCCCCCTTTAAGTACTGAATAACCCGTTCAGTATCTTATATAATCTCTCTCTTCTTCTTCTCCTACTTCTTCTTCCTCTTCTTATTCTGCTGAATGCGTTGTTGGCATGTATACCTTAACTGCTGTTGTCGGTGTTGTTTTTGCTGTCGATTCTGCAGAGAAAAACGGTATCACTGAACTGCAAACCGTATCACTGAACTGTCCACAGTTTTTATCAACAACGTTATTAAGTAATCATTTGTAACACTTAAAGTGGAATGGTTGTGTTGATCATGTCATCAACTTCTTATACATGTACTGTCGTTTGTAAGACTTGAGAAATAGTGGCTGTCATCCGTCTCTAACCGAAATTAATACCACGATACTCTTTTGTCTTCTTTAGTATTTTCGGTGAGGTGAATAATGAAATGTTGGAAAATGGTACTAATTTTAGATGGCACAATCTGCAAAAATGTACACACCTATCCCACGTTAAACATGGAGAAAGAAATCCAAAATTTACACTGTAAAAATAAATATCCTACCACATGGGATGGGCATAGGATGACAAGCACTTCATTATAAACAGATCTGTGGTAGTGAAGACGGACACGCAACAGTCCACACTCAACTTACCTGAGAGTAGGATGGTAGGACACTGACATGACAAAAGAAGAAACAGTAGTCGATAGGGAAAGTATACGGAATCCAGTATTAGAATCAGACTTTAAAGGATATTTGGAAGACCTAAGATCAAATAAGGTAGAAGGGATAGGTAACATTCCATCGGAATTTCTAAAATCATTCGGAAAGTGGCAATGAAACGGCTATTCACGTTGGTGTGTAGAATGTGTAAGACTGGCCATATACCATCAGATATTGGGGAGAACATCATCCACAATATTCCGCAGACTGCAAGAGCCGACAAGTGCGAGAATTATAGCACAATCAGTTTAACAGCTCCTGCAACCAAGTCTCCTACAAGAACATTATACAGAAGAATGCGAAAGAAAATTGAGGATGTATTAGATGACTTCTTTCGGGAAGGTAAAGGCGCCAGAGAGACAGTTGTCACTTCGCGGTTGTTAATGGAAGCGAAACTGTAGAAAAATCAAGACACGTTCATATGATTAGTCGACCTGGGGAAAGAGTTCGATTATGCAAGATGGCGCAAGATGTTGAAAATTAAGAGAAAAATAGGCGTAAGATACACGGTGAGACTGTGCACGAACGAAGAGGTAACGGTAAGACTGGAAGGCGAAGAACGATGTACTCGTATTAAAAAGGGTATAAGATAGGGATATAGTCTTTCGCTCCAACTGTTCAATCTAAAGATCTAACAAGCAATGAAAGAAGGAAGGGAAAGATTCATTGGTGGGATTAAAATTCAGCGTGGCATGAGATCTATGACAAGTATCACTGGTGACATTGCTATCCTCACTGAAATTAAAGCAGATTTACAGGACTTCATGAGTGGAACCAACAGTCTAATAAGTACGGAACTGGGTTTAGTAGTGAATTGAAGAATGACAAAAGTAGTGAGAAGTAGCAGAAATGAGAACAACGACAGTTGGTGAAGACGAAGTAGATAACGTTAAGGGATTCTCTACCTAGACAGTAGAATAACTTATGGCGGACGGAGCAAGGATGACATATAAAGGCGAGTACCATTGGAAAAGTGATATTCGTGGCCAAGAGAAGTCAACTAGTAGCAAACATAGGTCTTTACTTGAGAAGAATTTTCTGAGAATATATGTTGGGATGGCAACATTACGTAACAGTGAGACGTGCACTGTGGGAAACAGGAACGGAAAGGGATCGAAGTCGCTGCAGAAGAATGCAGAAAGTTAGGTGGATTGAAAAGATGAGGAACGCAAAATTGGCGAGAAAAGCAACACATCGAAACAATGACAAAAGGAAGGGACAACACGACAGAATATTTGTTAACTCATTAGGGAATAACTTCCATGTTACTAGAGGGGGCTATAGACTATAAGACTATAATGGAAGAAAAGAGATAGGAATGCACCCAGCAAATAATTCGGGACGTAGACTGCAATTGTTACTCTGGGATGTAAAGGTTGATACACGAGAGGATTTCTTGGTGGGCCGCATCAAACCGGTCAGATGATTGATGCCTCAAAAATTCTCCGTCATCCCATGCAGTCTCCACCTGTACAGCTCCTTCTAGTAACACAGACGTTAATCCCTGTTGACTTAACAAATATGCTACTATTCTGTCCATTCTTCTTGTCGATGCTTTCCAGTTATTTCTATCCGCGACGATTCTGTGGAGAACATCCTCAAACCATGTAATCTTCATCATCTCCAACGCTTCGATTCTCTTCTCCTTCGTCTTTGGTTCCTCAGAATTTTTTTCCTTAGATTTAGGTCGTTGTTTGATATTAGTGGACTTCTTTTAGCCATAAACTCCCTCTTTGCCTGGGCTAATCCACTTTTTATGGGCTCCTTGCTTTGACCATCATACATTACTTTGCTTCCCAGGTAGCAGAATTTCATCAATTCGCCAACGTTGCGGTCCATAAATTTAATCTTAAGTTGATCACTAATACCACCTATACTACTACTCATTACTATCACCTCCCATCATTTTATTATCAACCCATATTTTGTGCTCAGCAGACTGTTCATTCCGCTCAGTATGTCTGTAATTCTTTCCTGATTTCATTAAGGAGAGTAATGGTGCCAGCGCTTGGTATATTTGTTGTTCTTTCATGTGAATTTTAATCACACTCTTGAAACAAACTTTTTCTTACATCACAACTTCTTCGGTACACGGTTTGAACAACAGGGGAAACGGTCGCAGCGCTGTCATAACCGTTTTCATTCCGAAAATTTTGTGCTTGCTCTTCCACTCTTATTGAGCCATCTTACTCTTATAAACATTGATTGTTATCCGTCGTCATTATAGATTACATCTACTTTTCCGGAAATGTGGAACATCTAGCACCGTTTACTACTGCTGAACTTTTTTTCTAATCAACAAATCCTGTCAACGGGTCTTGATTTTTCTTAAGCCTTGCTTCCTTTTCCAATCACAACTTCAGAATTGCTTCTCTGGCAGCTATACCTGTCCTAATCCCAAACAGATCATTACCTAAGATGTCTTCAGTTTTCTTTTCCATTCTGCTGTGTATTATTTTTATTATGAAATTGAATGCCTGTGCTGTTAAGCTGATTGTGCGATAATTCTTGCATTTGTCTGCCTTTACTATCTCGGACTAGTGTAGATATCATATGTCGTGTCCATAGAATCTACACACCAGCTTCAACGGTAGTTATTATAATGTTATTAGAATTTGCGCTTTCCGTCTTGACTGAAACTCTTCCAAAGCTCTGTCAGACTCTGTAATACTGAACCTCTAGTTCTTCCATTTCGACAGCGAGTTATTTTTCTACTACATCAACAGATAGATCCTCCCTTCATACATGTCTTCAATAAATTCTTTCTGCGTATTCGTTCTTTACTTTTGACAGCGAAGAGCTCCCCATTCTTAATGTTGACTCACTTGCTTTTAATTTCAATGAAGGCTAGTTTGGCTTTTCGTCTATACGACAACAATTCCGTTTTCGATTCCTTCACGTGTTTCCTCCTAAGATCAGGATGACTAAATACCTTCGTACTACTATTAGTAACAAGTTAAAGTTAAACCCTTTCACTGAATATCCTCGTACGGAAGGTGGACTAAAGGCTGCATTTTATTAGCATAACGCTTAGACAATTTGACAGACCTATTAAGGAGACTGCCAACACTGCGTTTTTCTTTTTCTGGTGTACTGATGCGCTGTATGGATTTTTTACGAGTTAAGGATAACGGAGGACACCTGAACGTTCTTTGAAGGGCTGATCATATCATATTGTTATGAAGTAGAGGAGGCGGTGAACCGAAAATGAACGCTAGGTGACGTGACAATCATAGAGAGAAAAGTGTTCTTCTTTGGCGTGAGATTTTTCACAGCAATTTCTCCTGCGAAAACCAATTGTTTTTAATTATATCTGGCACACTCACCTCGTGAGAATCATCGGCTGTATTGACATTTGAGATAATTCTGATTTATTGTTCAGTTTCATTTGCACATTTTTAATTATATTACATGTTTCGATCACTCAAGATCATCTTCAGATCTAAAACAAAGTAAAACTATATATGTATATATTTTACAGTATGTGGAAGAAAAAGAAGAAGAATTTTACAAGAATGTGGAATTTACCTAAGTACTTGCGTCAGTAACCCATCTTGTTCTGTTGATTCTCAACCACATAAGGAGAAACACACAGCGTAGTAACATAAGAGAAAACAGAGCAACTGAGGAAAGATTTAGGTGTTAAAATTTCTTATACACTGCTGGAGAATAGAACCGTCGATAAATAATCTGTGTGGGCCTATTGGACCCTGTGTCCAATACTTAAGGTGTAATAGAAGGGAACTGATGAAGGTGAATTTTGAATATCTGGGGCAGCCGAATGACTCCTTCTTCTTCTTTTTCTTCCCCGTGGCCTGTCACATTTATCCACATAGTGATTGAATAAACGGGTAACACTGTGCCAGCAGCGGCACTGACGTATCCGTCTATAGCAGGGGTGTATAGACAGAGGGCTGCGATCCCCGTATATGCCGCCATTGATCTGATGGCGATCCGCTCCTCACCTTTCGTTCTTGTTGTTCTTCCAGTTTTTTACTCATCTTACATTCTCTCCCGAAAGAGAGACGACTAGCCCTTGCGAAGCTTACGTTCTTTTGAGTACAGTGTAACTCGCTTTAGGCAGGGGTACCCCAGTTCGGAATAATAACCTTACTCATAGCACTATACTTTTGAAGTTGCGGCCCTTACGAGTCACACTAAGGGGTTAGCGCTCCGCGGTAGCAGGTCTGTACACCTTCGATCTGGTGGCGAATAACCGGCGGCGTCGCAGAGCGTGGAACAGAGGCCTCCACTGAGCGGGCGGATTCTTTGCGCTACACTAGTGGAGTGCGGCGGGCCGCGGCGAGCCAGCTGAATTGTTAGCTGCGCTGCGGGAGTTCAATAATTGAGGCGACCCGCAGACCGGGCGCTAATGCCGGCCACTGATCTCTGTGAAAAGCTGAGCGCGCGGCGAGTCAGGGTGGCGGCCCGACACAGGTGTACCGCTCGGCGAGCTCCAGTGTCCAGTATGGGAGCCTTCACTCTCTGGGGATTTGTAGCTTACACTGATCTGATCAAACAAGCATGACTTCCGATGTTAAGTCCCATAGTGCTCAATGCCATTTGAACCAGTACACCGTACACAGGGTGAACTTTAATAAAACCGTCAAATTACAGACACGGATCCCTTACTGAAAATGGAGGAATAAAGATCCTATGAACATGTGCCTGGAAATGCATTGTTACCACGGTAGATGGCGCTGACGGATAAACGTCCCTCTCACCATGTGCCTTGCGTTCTTGTGTGTTGTAGGCTCTCTGATTGACGCAGCTACTGTATGCAGCAGAATGGTTCGGTGTTCATGTCTGGAACAATCGGTGTTTGTGTGCAGCCAAGCAGATGGGAAAGGTCGAATGGCATAACACGGTACTCCAAATCTGGTTTACCCACTGTTCACCACCTCCCTCCACGTTCGTTTGCCTGAAAGGACCCATGATCACACAGTCCGCCAATATGTGCATGAAATATTGTGTGATGTGGTTGGTGCCTGTGAGCGAGGGTATCTGTTGTGGTATAGACATGCTGCCTCTCGACCGTTGCCATCTGCTTGGCCGTACGCAAATACTATATTGACTTATTCCCGACATAAATACAGGATCATTCTACTGCTTACTGTACGCTGCGCCAATCAGACAGCCTGCAACACATAAGGAACACGCGCATGTGGTCAGAGAAACTGTCATTCGTCAGTGCCATCTACCACAGCAAGTATGCATTTCCGGAGACATGTTCATAGGAACGTGTTTCCTTCATTTCCTGTCAGGAATCCGTTCCTGCAGTTTGTCGGTTTTATTAATGTTCGTGCTCTATATGATGGCGTGCCGAAAAGTAACGCCAACGATTTCTTTTATCTAAAAACTTTTAAGCTTTTTAAACGTTCTACACCCTCATTGTCCATGTCCTCACGTTTATTTCCCAGCATAACCTGGCGTCGAACACATTTTTCTCAACGAGAGACGAGTTTGTTGATACCGTCAGTGTAAAATGTGTAAGTTGCTCCCTATTTTTATTTCTGTCTGAAATGTAGCCCAACTTTACATAACCTAATATGAAATGAACTGTGACTGAACTGAATGCAGCTTGACTTAGTATTAAATGCGCAACGGAAGTAAAATAGTTATCTGGCCCTAACCAAAATTTCCACCCTCCACGCGTCTTGACAACATTGTTGCAGGTTCCTCGAAAGCACAGCAGCAAACTGCAAGCATGCAGCGGCTAAGTTACATTCTTGTTTCAAAATACCTATTCAAACTGCTATATGTGGTAATGCGTAATGATAGGGAGTGTTGTCGGTTGAGTAACTATTCCTATGAAATGATTTTAGAAATGAGTATATGTATTCAAAAGGACAGAGTAAAAATTCACGTGATCTTCACTTATAACATGGGTCTGAACAACACTAGGCTTAACAAAGTGAACAGTGATTTAAAATGATACAAAGTTAACTGAAATTTTGTATAAAAATCTAACAGCTTAATCAATTAATGTGCAAATCCATGACTCAGAGAAGTGGGGTGGTCTTTCACTCAGCTCCGAGCAAGTTGACTAGCTGACAACAATCATTCCTACAAACAAGGTGCGCAGTGCAGCAGTCTCCCCTCAAACTTCCACTCCACAAAAGACAATCACATCGTTCGTAATTTATATTTCTTTCACCTTTCACCTTGCTGTCCTTTCTTCATCTAACACATACAATCACAAGTCCATACAGTACTACTAAATATGTCCATCATATGCCACATATCAACGAAGAATTTGTCAGGCTGCGCAGAGGCAAAGACAATGCTACGACAAGACCAAACATTGTTTAACAGTAACAGTAACGTAACTTTCTCTCTCTCAGTGTCTGTCTCTCTCTCTCTCTGACGTGTACATCGATAACGTACAAAAACGAAAATGACATGACCACCTTACGTATCCTCCCTCTTACCCCAGTAGGAATGGTATGAGGACAAAATTGAAATTATAAATACAAGTATAAAAATAGTTTTACAAGATTATGAGTTAAAGAACTATAAGCAAAAATTTATACCAAATTCAAGAAAATGAAGATGGTTGATCAATAGAATATTCACAACTGGTTCAATTTTTCGTTATGTCTACAAGAACGACATGCACAGGGCTATTTTGAAAGTTTGTATGTCACATTTTGTGTTGGTGATCTAGACTGTTTTTATAGCGAACAGGAAGTACGTCAGAGTGCCTGTATCACACAAGACCTGCAGATCTGAAGCACAACCAAATATGGCAGTAATAATTTGCATGAAGAAAGTAGGTGGAAAAGTTTCCATGCCATAAATGATGAATCTTTCTGTAGCTCGTTGGCATGATCTCACAGTTGTAGAAAGTTATGTGGTAGCAGACTGAGTGAGACTAAGCAGAGTTCTCAGCTACCAACCCCAGCACGCACAAACAGTAAAATGTCACATTACCTGCTTGAAGCAGACTGTAGATCCATTGATAACTCCAAATCCATTTTGCAGTGTCAAAGAGTTCCTTATGAAATTCAGTTGCAGCTTGTATAAGTGAAGTGTGCCAACATGTGACATACAATATTTCAGTATGTAATCAGTAGGCATAATTGTTCTATTCTGACAATTCTAAACCATTTGTGGTGAATTTCCAATCTGGTACATTTGTAAATAGAAATACCTATATTAAGACTGGAAAAATAAAATCTTACATGGTTGTACATATGGACAGCACATATAGTGTAATGACAAAAACAGATATCCATGTCTTTAAAACAATAAGAGAAAAACGGCATCATGGTCTTACAATAATGAACTATACAAACATTATGTAAGTCATGCCAAACAGATTACAGTAATAGGCTTGATAGGACGTACAGAAAATTCTAAACCTACTCTAATAAATACGTATGTATAAAGTCCATGAAAATACACAAAACTATAAGGAGTAAGGGAGGAAAAGGCACATAAGGTTAGTGATCAGATACAAGAAATAAACAAATAAGGATAGTGGTCACACACACAGATGAGGAGAACACAATCATACATTTAGGAATAACATGGTTTACAGAGTAACCAAGGTTCACATTAAAGAATACTTCATGCAGTCAGTCAAACACCAGTCTATGATGATGCCTTATATGTTAAGTAATTATCATGCTATCTACTTATATTTAATCTTTTAGTTCACCTTTTAATCCCTTTGCCTATAATTTATCGAATTTTCAGCAAACACCACTGTTTGCTGTACTCATTACTTCTCTCTGTCTCATGAGTTCATATACTTAGCTCCATTGCCCTACCTAACCACCTACCAAAACACATCCAACGGCGTAGTTCGATGCATCACAAGACAGTATAAAACCTTTCTGATAGTCTGGAAGCACCAAAACTTTACTGGATGACAACCAATTTTTTTAACTCATCCAATATATCCTGACATTCCCCTGACCACACAACCCCTTTCTTCTACAACTGCATAAGCAGTCTTTCAATATCCGCATCCCGTCACAAGTCTTCTCTAATAATTCGCGAAACCGAGGAAAACTTGTAAGTCCCTAGTAGTTTGTGGTATTGGAAAATCTTGCATTTTTCAGCATTGAGTGTGAGATATGCTCCCCAAAATCTGCTGAATACCTCTTTTAGACTTTGTCTATGTTCCTGCATATCACCTAAACGGACAATAATGTAATCAAAATATACTAAGCACTGGAATGGTTTCAAATCTCTCAGTACTCTATCGAGCAATCGTTGGAATCTCGACGGCATGTTTTTCAACCCAAAAGGCGTCCTTATGTACTGATAGATTCCCGTATTTGCTGAAAAAGCTGCTTTTGGTCTATATTCGGGCGCTACTTCTAACAGCTGCCATCCACTCTAGTCCATTGTCGAGAAAAACTTCTTGTTGCTTAGGTTATATGATCTCCGTGACATTCCAAACTGGGCATGCAACGTTTGTAGTCTTGCTATTCAAATAGCGATTAATTACAACTAAATCGATACACCTGCGAACCGTTCATAGACTTGCTAGGTACGATTTCAAAAAAGTGGCTCTGAGCACTATGGGACTTAACGTCTGAGGTCATCAGTCTCCTAAAACGTAGAACTACTTAAACCTAACTGCACTAAGGATATCACACACATCCATGCCCGAGGCAGGATTCGACCCGCGACCATAGCCGTCGTGCGGTTCCAGACTGTAGAGCCTGGAACCGCTGGGCCACTCCAGCCGGGAGGCACGATTTCAGATCCTGCGCTATGCACCATTACTTTATTCTACTATTCTGTCAGCTAATTGTTGATCTATGAACTTTACTAAAATTGGTTGCAGTGCCCATAGTATTCTAGATTGTCTTTGGTATTTAGGGGTCTCATTCCATATTGGTATCCTGTGTTGTGTTACTGGCGTGACAGGCAGCAGCACTCTCAAAGAAAAAAAAATCACAGATCCCTGGATTCTAGCAACACGTCCTCCAACTGTGTTCTTTCTGGTACTTTCAAACCCTTCAGCTTCTCACGAAATCCAGTCCTAGCAACGTCCTGTGCCCACTTACAGCTCACACCTGTTTTGTAGCAATGTTCCGCTTCCAGAATCTCTAATGTAGCAGATACATTTTCCTTCAACAGCCTTACATCTTCGGTGCCAAAATTTTCCACATTGACGAGTACCACTCTTCCTCCATTTGTGTCCTGCACACGTATAATACTACGTTTCACAAACAAGACGCTGTGTCTAATCCTTCACTACCCTCTAATGGCTGTATTACATCTGTCACACCTGATACGTTAGGTTCCACATTCACTCACAGTGATTTTCCGGTGTCTTGAGATACACAACGGACTCGCATTCGGGTGTCCGACAGTTCAAACCCGCGTTCGGCCATCCAGATATAGGTTTACCCTGATTTCCCTAAATAGCTTGAGACAAATACCAGGATGGATCCTTTGAAAGGGCGCAGCCGATTTCCTTCCTCATCCTTCCGTAATCTGAGCTTGCGCTCCGTCTCTAATGACCTCGTTGTCGACAGAACGTTATGTTATTAATTTCCTCCTCTTCTTCGATATATAATTATGAAAACTAAGCCCTAATTCTGCTGCTCGTGGTTTAACTGTTTCACTACCATATGTACCCAAAACGCACATTCTCAGAAATTTCTTTCTCATAATAAAGCCTATGTTTGATGCTAGCAGACTTTTCTTGGCCAGAAACGCTCCTTTTGTTAGTGCGAATCAGATTTTATGTTCTCCTTGCCGCGTCCGTCATTGGTTATTTTGCTGCGTGGGTAGTAGAATGACGTAATTTTATCTACTTCTATACCATCAATGCTGCTGTTCATTATCTCGATGTTCTGATTTCTACTTCTTCTCATTACTTTCATCTTTCTTCAGTTTACTCTAAATCCGTATTCGACGCTTATTAGACTGTTCATTCCGTTCAGAAGATAATGTAATTCTTCTTCATTTGCACAGAGGATAGCAATGTCATCAGCGAATCATATCATTGACACACATACTCCTTGATTTCTAATTCCAGCTGTGAACCTTTCTTTTATTTCCGTCAAAGCTGCTTCCATTCTGATCCACTGCATAATTGAGCAGTAGGGGCGACAATCAATTTCCCTGCATTACGCCCTGTTTAGCCGAGCACTTCGTTCTTGGTCTTCCACTCTTGTACATTCTTGTTACTAGTCTCTATAGCTTATCCTCATTTGTCTCAGAATTTCTAACATCTTCTATTATTTTACATGTATAACGGTCTTTCCAGGTCGACAAAGCCTATGCTACCATTATCAACCGCAACGGCAGAATTACCTCTGTGGTCCCATTACATTTTCCTTAAGCCAAATTAATCATCACCTAATAGGTCCTCAGTTTTCTTCTCCGTCCATCTGTTTATTATTCTGATGTTAAGCTGATTCTGCGATAATTATCGCATTTGATAGCTCTGGCAGTCTTTGGAATTACTTGGATGATATTGTTCCATAACTCAGATGTTACATCACCAGACGCATACATTCTACGCAGCAAAGTAAATAGCCGTTCTGTTGCCACTTCCGCCAATGTTTTTAGAAATTCTGATGGAAAGGTATGTACCCCTTCTGCCTTATTTGATCTTAAGGCTTCCAAACCTCTTTGAAATTCTGTTTCTTACACTGGATTCCCTATCTCTTCTAAATCGACTCCTGTTTCTTCTTCTATCACATCAGACAAAACTTCTCCCTCATAGAGGCTTTCATTCTATTCTTTCCACCTATCCGCTATCTCCTCTAAATTAAACAGTGAAATTCCCGTTGCACCCTCAATGTTATCCCCATTGCTTTAACTTTCGCCGAAGGTTGATTTGACTTTCCTATATGCTCAGTCAGTCATTTTGACAATCATTCGTTTTTGGATTTCTTCACATTTTTTGTGCAGCCATTTTGTCTTAGCTTCTCTGCACTTCGTATTTATTTCGTACCTAGCAACTTGTATTTATATATTCTTGAATCTAAAGAAATGGCTCTGAGCACTATGGGACTAAACTTCAGAGGCCATCAGTCCCCTAGAACTTAGAACTACTTAAACCTAACTAACCTAAGGACATCACACACATCCATGCCCGAGGCAGGATTCGAACCTGCGACCGTAGCGGTCACGCGGTTCCAGACTGAAGCGCCTTTAACCGCACGGCCTCTTGAATCTAAATGAAAATTTTTGTACTTCTTTCTTTCATCGATCAGCTGCAGTATTTCTTTTGTTAACCAAGGTTTCTTCGCAGTTACCTTCTCTCTACCTATTTTTTGTTTCCGGTTCGGGTGACTGACCTTTTTAGAAATGACTATTCCTCATGAACTGTACATCCTACCGAGCTATTCCTTATTCCTGTATCTAAAGCGAGATTTAATCGTATCACTTCATTGTTTAATGCTTCCGTAATCCATTTCTTTGCTTATTGATTCTTCCTCTCTAATTTCTTAAACTTCAGCCTACACTTCATCGCTACTAAATTGTGATATGAGTCTATACCTGCTCTTGTGTACGTCTTACAATCCAGTATCGCATTTCGTAGCCTCTTTCTTGCCACGATGTAATCTACCCGAAATCTTGCTCTATTTGCCGTCCCTTTCCAAGTATATGTCCCCCTCTTGTGATTCAGGTTGAAATTTGTTACTGAATTCTATTATTCTTTCTCTTCTTTCGTTTCTAGTTCCAAACCAACTTTCTCTCACAACACACCCTTTGTTCTACTCCTTCCTTTCACAACCGCATTCAAGTCTCCCATGAGATTAGCCGTTCTCTTCATCTTCAGCTTACGACGTCGGTATGTTTACCTGCACTGTAATCGTCCTTGTTGGCCTGCTGTCGATTCTCATGACAACAGCCTATCACTGAACTATTCACAGTAACACGTTCTATGCCGTACCTACCTATTCATAAGGATCTCGAAACCCATTATACCGTATTTTGCTGCTGCTGATGTCACCCTATACTCATCTCACCAGAAATCATTGTCTTCTTTCCATTTCACTTAATTACCCCCCCTTCCACTCCAAAGTGCATCTAGATAGAGCCTTAGCATTTCCCTGTTTAGATTTTCTAGTTTCCCTACCACGTTCAAACCTCTGACATTTCACGCCCCGACTCGTAGAACGTTATCCTCTCGTCGGTTATTCAACCTTTTTCTCACGGGCACCTCCCCCTGGACAGACCCGTCCCGGAGATCTGAATGGAGGACTCCTCCGGAATATTTTGCAAGAGAAAGAGCGTCATGACACTTTTTCAATTACAGGCCACGTGTGCTGTGGATACATGATATAAGTCTTTAATGTAGTCGTTTCCATAACCTTCTGCATCCTCATAACGTTTATCATTGCTGAATCTTCCAGCCTTAGGGCCAGTTTCTCCCAAATGGGCAAAAGACTGTCTTGAACCTCTGTCGGCTCCTCTGCCCTTCTTAATAAGGCTGTTGGCAGGAGGAGCGTGACTACTTATGATAGAAGTCTTCGGCCACCAGTGCTGATTTTTATTCAAAACTTGTGTTGGTAGGGTTCAAACCCGGGACCGAGGGCGTTTTGATTGCTAATCTAAGACGAAATCCCTAAATGCGGGAGCATGGCATGTACAGATATATATACGTGTTTCCCCTCTCTTATCTCTATCGACGTATTAATTTTTTCATATTCTTAAGTTTACCTTCGTGAACATCCTTAGGTACCTCTTGCAGATCTCCAAGACATTTCTGGTGTTAAACCCCTAAGAAAGCACTGAGCGCTCGTTGCTTGGACTCTTGCAGCACCACTTTATTTTCCTCTTCGTTCATCCTCCAAATTCTATCAGCAAAGTCTTCTACTGCGTCATTATGTCTCGGGCATGCCATCCGTAATATTTCACGAAAAAACTGTACACAATCATGTTTCCTGTATTGTTGTTCCAACACCTGTCTAAACTGGTCAAAAGTTTCTGCATTTCACAGTGCTTCTGTGCAGCTCAGGAATAATTTTCCTTCTTCTGACAAAAATAACCTTGCGACCTGAAACCACTGTTTTCGGACGAACCACTATGTTAGCTGATGACTTAAGATCCTCTTTAAATGCCAAAATACCCTCAGACGCTGTACCAAAGGAGAAGAAACAAGATTTGCCACAGTGGTATCCACTCCTAGAATTTGCGACTTCAACACCTCTATTCTTTCTTTCCAGTTCATTATACATACCATATTATCTTCTCTCAATTGAGCCACAGACTTTCGACTCCACCGTTTCTCCACTAATGAACCCTCTTGTCTCTGGTTTTGGCTTTGCACCCATCCGTTATTATCCATAAAACTTACACAACAACAAATAATACACACAGAACAGTTGGTCCTAAAGTGTTCTACCAAGTTACTTCTCCTCCCCAATAGTGAGCCACCTGGACACTTAACATTGCCTAGCTACATGCCCAATCTGATTATATGTAAAGCTGTTCCGCTACTGGTCCAGCGCAAGGCGCAGAATGCCCAAGTAAACTGCACTGAGTACAGCGTACTAACCAATGATCTTCCCCATAACTCCTTAATTGCGACAGATCCACAAGTTCCTAACGGTTCCGTAAAATCTCGCACTCTGAACTTGGATCCCACGATTACCACCACAATGGTGATATTTTAGGCTGTGGTTCGAGCAACATGTTTTGTGGGTGGCACATCCTCTGCTGTTGACTGCCTTGATGTCAGCCCTCCTGACAACTTTTGTACGGATTACTCTCTAGTGGCCCTCCTCTACCGGGTGGTGCGTGCGTGGTGATGCCTTACGTGTTGGGGAACCAGAGGAAACAAAATGGACAATTCTTCAATTTCATATTATATCATCAATTTAAAGTCAGGCAGACTCGCCTCTCCTCATAAACTCTGAACAGTGTACCTGGCATAGGTTGGAAGGACGGTGGCTGTCAGTGCTGCGTCAAGACTCCAGCCCTGCGACAAAGGCAATGCAATGGCTAGTTGCGACAGCAGCGCGTCCTGGCGGAGTGACATGGCAGCCGGTTAGCCCCGCCGCTCTTTCTTCCACACTGGAGGAGGCGGCTGTGCGCGAGTCGAGACCCGCACCCCTCGGACAGGCAGCGGGTGGTTGCTGTCGTTGTGACTCCAAGTCCCTCCCTGGGTCTCAGCGTCAGCGGCAGTAGGCATGGACAGCAGGCCAGCGGGACTGTAGCACCAAGTCCTGTTAAGCACCCAGTGCGGCAACAAACATATGACGATCGCCAACTTAAGACTGCTGCTGGCGGTTCTCCGGCGTTGTGGTAGAGCTATTCGGCAATGATCAAGTACTGAAACTGAGTGACGTTCTGTCCTCAAATTCAGCGTCATTTATGCTCTGCTACTGCCCATTTGTTTCGCTAAACCTGGTGTCTAGTCACTTTGTCCATAACAAACCGATTCGCTCGTGTGTGGAGGAAACGACCTCCTTACTACAACGTTCATTGCTGAGTGGGGAAGTTTACGGAGGCGTTCTGCTGTCGTCGCTTTGCACTTCACTTGTGAATCTGTTATTGCCCCGTGTATGTTGACATTAAGTGGTTGATGGCCAGCACCGTTACCGTAATACTCCACAGCGGCCTCCAGGCCACTTTTTCAGTCATTTACACAACATATTTAATACACTACTGTCCATTAAAATTGCTACACCAAGAAGAAATGAAAAAAGGCTATTCATTGGACAAATATATTGTACTAGAACTGACATGTGATCACATTATCAAGAAATGTGGGTGCATAGATCCTGAGAAATCAGTACCCATAACAACCACCTCGGGCCGTAGTAACGGCCTTGATACGCCTGGGCATTGAGTCAAACAGAGCATGCATGGCGTCTACAGGTACAGCTGCCCATGCTGCTTCAGCCCGATTCTACAGTCCATCAAGAGTAGGGACTGGAGTATTGTGACGAGCCAGTTCCTCGGCCACCATTGACCAGACGTTTTCGATTGGTGAGGGATCTGGAGAATGTGCTGGCCAGGGCAGAAGTCGAACTTTTTCTGTACCAAGAAAGGCCAGTACAGGACCTGCAGCATGCGGTCGTGCATTATCCTGCTGAAATGTAGAGTTTTGCAGGGATCGAAGGAAGGGTAGAGCCACAGGTCTTAACACATCTGAAATGTAACTTCACTGTTAAAGTGCCATCAATGCGAACAAGAGGTGACCAGAGCGTGTAACCAATGGCACCTCATACCATCACGCCGGGTTAGACTCCAGTATGGTGATGGCGTGTTGGACAACCAGAGGAAACAAAGTGCACAATTTAACTATATAACCCGGTTATATCTTCAATTCTACGTTAGGCAGATTCGCCTCACGTTTCAATGTGCGTTCACCGCGATGTTACCAAACACGGATGCGACCATCACGACGCTGTAAACGGAACCTGGATCCATACGAAGAAAATGACGTTTTGCCATTCGTGCACTCCAGTTCGTCGTTGAGTACACCACTGGAGGCGCTCCTGTCTGTGATGCAGCGTCAAGGGTAACCGCAGACATGGACTCCCAGCTGATAGTCCATGCTGCTGCAAACGCCGTCGAACTGTTCGTGCAGATGGTTGTTGTCTTGCAAACGTACCCATCTAATGACTCAGGAATCGAGACGTGGTTGGACGAACCGTTACAGCCATGCGGAAACATGCCTGTCATCTCGACTGCTAGTGATACGAGGCCGTTGGGATGCAGCACGGCGTTTCTTATTACCCTCCTGGACCCACCGATTCCATATTCTGCTAACAGTCATTGGATCTTTATCAACGCGAGCAGCAATGTCGCGATACGATAAACCGCAATCGCGATAGGCTACAATCCGACCTTTGTCAAGGTCGGAAACGTGATGGTACGCATTTTTCCTCCTTACACGAGACATCACAACAACTTTTCACCAGGCAACGCCGGTCAACTGCTGTTTTTGTATGAGAAATCGGTTGGAAACTTTCATCTTGTCAGCACGTTGTAGGTGTCGCCACCGGCACCAACCTTCTGTGAATTCTCTGAAAAGCTAATCATTTGCATATCACAGCGTCTTCTTCCTGTCGGTTAAATTTCGCGTCTGTAGCACATCATCTTCGTGGTGTAGCAATTTTAGTGGCCAGTAGTCTAATACCGTGCCAAATTCTGTCCGATTGGCGCGATAGATCGTGAAAATCCGGAGCAGGTACGAGGATCATGGCCACAAAGCTCCAAACATTCGGAATTGGAGAGAGATCCAGCGACTTCTCATTCACCGAAATACCGGAAAATGCGTGCACGATGGCTCCCAAAGAGTTGACGGAGCAGAGCAAGAGGAATAGTGAGTGCTTTGAAGTGGAATGTACGGGTTTTCGGAGCTCTAGTGTGACTGGTGATGAAACCTGGGTGGCTGATTACATGCCTAAGACAAAACGGCATCGACCACAGCTGCGTCTCTGCCATTTCCCACCGCCTAAAAGAATTCAAAACCACAATTTCAGTCCTAGAAGTCATCGCCTCATTGTCTTGGGACCTAAAAGGCATCATTTTGTTCGAATTTCCGCCTCAGCGGTAGACCATGATTGTACAACGATATTTTGAGATCCTACAAAAGTTGCATATAAATCACAAGGAGGGGAATGCTGACGAGAGCAGTGTGCATCTTGCAGCATAACGCCCGTTCTCACCAACTAAAAAGCTCCCTTCCATTCATTTCGTTGGTATTTCCAGAACCACCCTTCATATACACAATCTTTTTATCTTCTTTTCATCCTACGAGGAGGTACAAATATACGTTTTGAATTAAAGGAACTATTGAGAGAGTTCTTCGAGGAGGGCATAAAGAATATTGTGGCACTGCTCATCCTATGCATTGAACAGGACGGCGGTTATATCGAAATATAGACATCAAATGTATTAACAACGTCCCGCTATTGGCTTTTCTAAAACACTTTTTCTCAAAAAAATATACAATTTTGTCGACTTACTTTACGGATACGCTTCATACAATCTTAAGTAAGCTACACTAATATTCTGGTAGATCTAGATAAGACTTCTGCATAGTTAAAAAGTTAGAAAACTACTTTAAATATTCGTAAATGTTAAATTTTACACCCCATAAAACGCAAAAGCATAGTTTCACACGAATACACTGCCAACGAGTCTGAGAGGAATAAGTTAATTCAAAGGAATACGTGTACGTGTTTAACAGTGTGTACGGATACGAAATGCATTCGCCGTATAGTCTCATTTGTAGGTAAAGGAGGTGGGTGATAGCGGTTCACTGGCAGGATCCTGGGAAATTGATCCCACAAAGGAGACTGCACAACACGTGTCGGATAAAACAGTTCAGATTTGTGGGACACAAAGATGAAGTTCGGATATTATGGAATCCATTTACATTTGTGATTTTATGTCGAAACTGAATACATTCTTATCCTCTCAAACATTTAAGGTGAAACTTCCCAGTACATTAGAACTGCGTATCAAGCCGAGACGAATTCTCCAGTTCCAAGTTCCAGTCCCGGTCTGAAATATAGTTTCACTTAACTGCAGATTTAACCTACATTCTAATAAACTACAACTGTTTGGCAGTACGTACTTTTAAATGTGGTGATAAAATTTTAGGGAACTTTCCACCGACATCACTTTTAAGAAATTGTATTGGGAGGCTAACATCGAATAGTGGAGAAGTATGGAATTCGGGGTCGTTCTCAGTGCCAGCTTGGGTCTTATGGGAAACCAAGTATTGCATGTTGCGTGACTTGCCTTTTTGGTTTCACAATATAACGACAGAAACTAACTAAAAATAATCAATACATAAAAATCTGCTGCTCTTTTATTTAATAAGTTTTATAGTTTTCATAGCAATTGAACATGTTCAACAATTTTTGCACTTTTTGCAAACTTATCTCCAAAAATTTTGTCAAACTGCGGCAGTAGTTTTTTGCGCCTTGACTCATAAAATGACTGGAGACGAACGTGACTCGCTACAGAGCGTGACGGAAAATTTTGAAGCATTATCATTCGACGGAAGAGATATCATTGGACCTCATATTGCTCCACTGTTCCATGATCCCAGATATTCGGCTACCAGTGAGATGCAACACGTAATATTGAACTCAATCAAAGAGGAATAGTATGATTAATCATAGGAAAGTCAGCAAGCTTTCGCGGCCGCTGTCATTAGACGTAAATTCTTTTATGTTGTTATGTTGGGTGATGTTCTTCAGTTTCTTCTACACGATCTACTTTTAGAATCTGCTGATGGGATCTTTTTGAGGATCTTGTGATGTCCACGGTTAGCTGAACACAGGAAGCTGTGAATACCACAAGACCCTGGGGAAGATCTCAAGAAAGCGTCCAAACGTTGATCGTGCAAAAGAAATTTATGGGTAACAAGGCACTGTCTAGCCACCTAATAGATTTGGAGTTAAATCGTAGGCCTATGTGGCTCACAAGAAAACGTCACGAAAAAGCTGAAAAACTAGGTCTGATTATAAAGGTTTCAGGACGGTAGTAATTGCAGAATCTCTAGGAATGTATACCGAGCGACCAATAACTTCCCGTTCGAAGGCCGTAGAGTCCAGAAACAGTACGCAAGACAGGTAAAATCGTCGTGAACAGTGAGGCAATCATCCCACCGACAGACCCGTTTGGTGAAACACTGTGTCCTGCTGAGTGAAGGAGTTCACAACTGCTTCCTGCAGATCGTCGTTCGACAGGAATCGTTGACTCTTAAAGGCTTGTTCTACGGGACCGAAGGTGTCATAATCGCATGAGGAGAGATCAGGACTATAGAGGAGGTGCTTGAATTGGCGTACCTTCTACGTTACGACATTTGCGATATGCGGAAGTGTATTACCAGGAAGCATCAGCACCCCTTGTGGCGCACCACACAGCAACGGTAGTTTTCGAAAGAGATGCTGCACCATACACATTCCTCCTTACCCTACAGATGTCTCTCTTTGGACTTATTTGGTAAAAACGTCACCGAAGTTCAAGTTTCCGTGGTTACGGAACGCACATCGGAAAAATACGAATAGCACACTAAGCTCTTGCCGACATGTCGGTGCTTACATACCCGCATCTGAGTCGCGCTGGGTTTCGTATACGCTTCAACAACACCCACAAACTGAGACTTTTTGATCACCGCTTATACTAGAGCCCGTTACGTATAATTTTTCGTGGGGCTAGAGCAGAAAATATTATCAAACACAGGAATTACACAGCCAACCGCTTGCGAATAACTGTTTGGTACAATTGACCTAGGTTTCGACACCTACTATAGGTGACCTCATCAGAATAAAAATTTGAGAACCCTGTAAGATAATACAAAAAATTTAAGTATGACAAAAGAGACATTAACTAAGATGACAAGTGTCATGATGTACAAAAGTCACGTGATTAAAACTACATTGCGAGAAAGCAATGGTCAGAATTGAGAGCAGCTGTGATCAAGTCAAAAAGAAAATTAAATACGCCAGCCCTCTCACGTATGCCTAACTAGCAATAACACACGACTGATCGGCCTAGTGGCTTACATTGCTGCCTTGAAAACAATATAAGTAGTGCCGCTTATCGGGCGCGGACAGTGACATGTGCCCATTTGAAAACATTATAACAGAAATAATGGAAAAAACGACATTTAATTGTAAAACCAAATTACAATTGTATTTTTGAAATTACATTGTAGTGAAGGAGGTGAAGTACTAGAGCCATCTGTTAGGCTTTACAGAACCTAAAGGACAGAATTATGTAGATAACTAAAGTATTACTCATGTGTGAAATTCGAAGAAATTGATGTTTGGGAACTAGAGGCAGAAAAATATAGTAAAAAATTGAAGAATAAAAATTCCCCTCGTAGTGGATTAAAACCATAAAAAAAATTTTTTTTCTTACGTAATTGTAGCTGTTCATTGTGTATGAGGCCATCGCTCTTAGAAATAAGCTTAAAACATCCGGCTCTTCGAGTACGTCCAGTCTGTGATCTTTCTTTCCGCTATGCAAAATGGAAACTTCTTCAACGTTTTTCGGTTTGTCACCGGAAATTAACAGATGATGAGCAAAAGTGAAATTATGTAAATTAGTTTCCTATTGAATGTTCTTTGTACCTGACACTAAAAGATCTTTCAGTCTGTTCTATATAATAAACGGGACACGTATCACACCGGAGATTTTATACACTCCTGAACTGTGTGTTGGAGCAACTGTGGACTTGAGATTGCGAACAAGATCATTATGCATGTTATTGTTAGTGGAGAAAGTAACTTGAACCCGTATTATTTATCAAGGAAACGACGAATTTTATAAGGAACAAGGTCTAGAAATCGAATCGGGAAAACATTTTTGTCCTCGTTACTGTCAGAAACAGCACTGATTGATAACGTGTTCACTTCAGCGTCATATTTGACTTTGAAGATATTTTCAACGATCGAATGATCTTAGCCGTTATTAACTGCAATAGTTTTTATTACATTCAGCTCTTTATTGAGCTTCTCTGGTGGCAAAGGTTCAGAAAATGTATTATGAATGGCTGAATGGAAAAATGCTTTTTTATGGGAACGAGGATGCACTAAAATTGCGGGCACGGTTTGATCTGTATTAGCTGCTCTTCTAAAAATACCGGAAGAAAGTCTGTCGTTGTCAACACCAGTACTGAGGTTCAAGTAATTAAGCTGACGATCGCTATTTTCTAATTCGCAAGTTAAGCTGATTTATTCATAAAGACCATTGAAAATTTCAAACGAATGTCGAATTCCTCCCCGGGAACCACGGTATATGATCAAAATGTCGTTCACATACCCGTAGCGAGCATATGACAAAATACCCAGATCAGAAACAGAAAAATTATTGAAGAATTTCTCTTCAAGCCAATTGATGAAAATATTGGCTAAGATGCCAGCCAGTGGGTTACGCATTGCCAGGCCATCAGGCTGATGGTATAGTTTGCCATTGAAAACAAAATAATTGTATTTCACTACTATTCTTAGTAAACACTTACGTCAGTGACATGCTCGTCAGAAATCTATGTTTTAAAACTACATAGATTTTTTTCAACGATGCCAATGATTGTTTGAGCAGATACGTTAGTATAAAAATTCATAATATCTAATGAAAACAGTTTAGTTCCTTGACCACACTGCATATCTTTGATTTTACTGACTAGATTTTGAGTATTGACGACATATTAGGTTACTCACAGAGGGCACTGCTGTTTCGGCACTCATTCTTCGTGAGTACCGTACTCGAAATGATGGCGAAAACTTCCTAATAAATGGTGCATTGAGAAATATAACCGCAGCCACTCATTCCACAATCATTTACAGGCTACAGATTTTTGTTCAGTTATAGACAGGAATGTACCACTGTTGAATCAGAGAGTCGCAAGTGAATCGGTGAGTTGCAGGTTCGCCCTGTCGCTTTTATGCAGCACAGAACGACAGCCTAGAGAGACGGGCGCAAATGAGAACTTGCTTTGAGTTGTCTGCTGCAGAGGGAATCCAGAGGAAGCATAATAAGAACTCCGAGGACCTGCTGCAATTAGCAGCAAGTGCCAAGTCAAGTTAAACACAGCTGCCGTCTTTGCTTCACTGTATGTAAAGGTAGTCATGAAATATTAGAGCCGTCTTGCGAAATTTGGACACTGCATTTCACTTGCATCTCTCGGCTAACTTTCCCACTCGCTTTCAACCGCTTTAAAATTAGTATATCTTATGCAGGTTTGGTATAATGTCTAAACACAGTGCTAAAGTTTCAGATAATTTGAAAGTTGGCTCTTACGCTGCAACTCTCAGAATTACCTTGCAATTTCACAATTAGATCATTTGCGCGTACTGGTTATTGCAGGTCTGCTCCTGAGATGTTATTCTGTACTTAATATCGACTACAGATAACTTAGTGATCTTTGGGGTTAGTCTGTGAGGGATTCTGAAAGGAAGAGGCGCTTGGTGTCAAGAGCCACAGTGGCAGTGTAGCTGCACTGTTAGGCGGTAACATGTAGCTCGGTTGTGTGCAGGAAAAGCACACTTGAAACAAAGTGTCGTCAATCTCGTGTAAGATGTGCGTGTGATTCACGCTTAACTTTCTTTTCATTCGATTTGCGAAATTGTTGTACCTTTCACATTTGCACTTTAATAACTTTCGGGCGTTCTGGACACACTTTTTATTATTTTCAGAACCGCCTCACATGTTTCGAGATTCGGACATTTTCAAAGACTGTAAAATACAATACAAAACTGATATCAAATAATACGAAAACGTGTTACATTTCACCATTGATCAGAGACACACTATAATGAGACGAATATGGTTTTTTTACCTTATCAATGTTATTCAATCTTAGAGAATCGTTCAGTACATACATTGTACCTCGTCAACATTCTTAACCACGAGACAAGTGCAACCAGACTAGAAAGCAACTGGAATAAACCGATAGTCGCCGCTAGACACGACGTGCACGCTGCATCTGGTTTTCACCACTACATTTTTCCTCGTTATGTAGTCTCAAATTGTAACACGTAATGTTTATTACTGTACTGTACTTACTAAATAGTTTTCGCTTCTTTTTAGATAGCCACGCAGTACCTTATTTTGGATAATCTAACTGAAAGTTTGAACCACGTTTTTGTTTTATAAGAAGTTAACCACCCGTTCTACCTGTCATTTACACTACATACATTGGATCCATATGAATATGAGAAGAGATGCTGGCAGAAGTGAAGTTGTGTAATTGGGTCGCGATTGGTATTTGGATAACTAAGTTGATGAAGGCTTTCCGCGAGATCCCACGTTTTAATCCCGTTCCGACACACAGTTCTAATTTACCAAGAAGTTTTATATAGATCCTTGTTAACCTGCTACATGATTTCAAATTTTCCCTTGTTTCTTCATGTTGGCCGTTTACAAATCCCACACTGGTAACATTACTCTGCTATCGAACATTGCACATGCTGAGCTGTTAACACATTTGTGATAGGTAGGGAGAACTATTGTTTCTCACCTCATTTGCTGTGCCTGTTGTAACAATGCTGTAATGTTTGAAGATTACACAGTTTATCGTATGCATAGGGATCGCTGAGAGGTTTTACGATTTAGAGACCGCCATAAGCCATACCCCAAGTGGTAGTGGTGAAGGAGGGGCGCCGGACGGAGAACTAGCGTATGAGCAGAGGTTGCTATACATTCTTTATTATTTGTCATTTCAGTAGCCATAGAGCCTTTATACAGCCTTTGTTAAGTCTTTGTTTGCGGTCATTCGGTAGTGCAGTCCGCTTCCGTAGTGTAGCGGTACCGTTTCCTTCTACCACGCAAGGGGCCCGGGTTCGAGTCAGGGCAGGGGACTGAGTGTTGTGTGTCCTTCATCATAATTTTCATCATCATTGAGCAGCAAGTCGCCGAAGTGGCGTCAACTAAAAATGACTTGCAGTACGGCGGCCGAATTCCCGCCCAACAATGCCATTCGACCATTTCATTCGGCAGTGCATACGCGCCCAAGATTTGCAATCAGTTTAATGTTGTCGACACAAAGTTGATCCATGTTGCCCATCAGTAGTAAAGTGATTCAACAGCTTCAGAACGAGAGACACGGTGAGACCTGGAAAACCTCGGGGACGTTTCCGGAGAGATAGAATAGCAAAACACATCGAGCGGTACGACATGCTCGCTCTTGCACATTTTACAAAGGGAAGTTCACCACAATTTGCACTTAGACTTCAGCTTCGCTCTTTGAAAAGAGTCAACAACAGAAGTAAAATGACCATGTACTACAGCATATATTTGCAGAATGGATGCTGGAAACCTTGGATAATGAGTGATGAGGATCCTTTTCACTTATCGGTCGCTGTGAACAAAGAAAATTGCCGGTAGTGGTAGGAAGATATTAAATGAGAACTCCACGAGTGGCCCCTACACAGTGAGAAGGTAATTGTGTGGTGTGGATTAGTCCTATTCGGCGTCAGCTGACACTACTTTTTCCGGTAAAATGGACGCATTTTGACTGTCAACACTCCGCATTACCTCACGATATTGCGAGAATTTTTTACGCCGGAACAGACAGGATATCAGATTGATCTCGATAATGTTTGGTTTGAACAACTTGGGGCTACTTCCCATGCCTCAAGATCACTCATGGGATTTGAAATGAAGATTTTCCAAATTGCCTCATCTCTTAGCGTTGGGATGAGGTGTGGCCCCCCTCCATCTCCAGCTCTTATAGGATTATCTAAAATCTCGGGTTTAATCCATGGACTCCGTAAGTTCTTTCAGGATTCATTGTTCGAGGAGTTCGAGAAATTCCCCTTGCAGTGCTTGGAAGGTGTAGGGACAATTTATCCACTCTCCTGCAAGAATGCCTGGACAAGAACAGTCGCCACTTGGCCGATGTTAGTTTTTGCACCTTAAATATGAGACATTGTTGTTTGCGCTTTATGTTTATTGAATTAAATCATATTTTGAATCTTTGAGAAACATAAAAATTGAAATTTAGTAAAAGAATACCGTTAGAATGTTACACCGCCCTGCCGTTCCCTGGATAATGCTATCATTTCGGATGGGAAGCCTATCGGCATTTTATATGTTATTTCATCACATTTGATATCGTTAGCAAACACTGGGTTGGAGAATGCTGAGGTACCAGGTCACAGACAACACAGCATATCGGCCACAACAGATTTATGTAACAAGTAGTGCAAACTGTCATTATCAGTTTTTCAAAAAACACATGAAATTTTACAAACTCAAATGAAGTAAATTTTGTAGACACATTTAAAAAACACAGAAATAATGATGTAGTGCTTCGGATTTTATGAATATTACTTTCAAACTTGAAATTGTGACCTTGCTTAGATCTTCACGTGACTCAAGTGTTGTGTCTGAAATAAATTCCATAAAGCCCAGTATGAAATCAGATATAAGTGGAACACACAACAAAACATTTCATTTAACTAATTTTCCATAATAATACAAAACACATGAATAAAAATTTTGCTAACACATACATTATCTCCCGTAAACACACCAGATCACTATAGGCAATGAGGAACTCTAAAAACAATGTTAAATTTTTACTTTATGTGAATCACGGCAATAATATTTGAGCTCTCACAAATAGGTAACGGTTGTCTCATTAAGGAGCTAGAAACTAGGAACCAATTACCAAATGCAAATCTCGACCAAAAGAGAACGTACACATCTTAGTTATAAGTTACGATTACTCAGGCTAATTCTATAAAACATTGCTTAAATATAATATAAACAACAACACCCACAGACCTTAAACTAAAACAACAGACAGCGAAATTGAATTACAAAAATCCTGAGTACTAGATACTTTACATATAGCCAGCACAAGTAATATTCATCATTAACCAGCAGGAATCAAATCCTATAGACGGAAACTAGAAAACTCACTCTGTGTAACTGTGACATAACCAGTATTAGCAGGGTAGCTTAGAGAAACTGGAACCAGTAAACTTGTTAAGTAAAATTGTGGTTAACTCAAAACTAAAACAGAACAACACATGTAGTTTTCAAACTATAAGGTACAATGGTAGGTCCAAATAACTGTTGATACAGTCTGCACAATAACATGTTCACCATCAAGTCCAACAAGTGCTGATGACTACTGCTTATCAATTCCACTTCACCTGTGATTTCTGTAGCCAGAAATAACAGACGAAGTTCCTCGAAATCCGACGGATGGGCGTCTCGACAATGTAATTTGGTAGAACAGAGAATCATAGAACCGCTCAAAGTCATATTCAACTCCTGCAAATGCTCATAGCATCCACGTACCATCTGACTGGCAGCACTTCACCTTCGATGGCCGTTATGCAGTTAGCGGTGGTAAACGTCTGAGATCCCTCTCATGGACTACACCATTTAATCAATGAAGCAGTGAAGAGCGCTCATGGCTTACGGTGGGGACGTGAATTAAGCAGTCATTAGCTACAAAGGCAAAGAGATTATCCCACACTTTCGAGTACATATCAAAGCACCATCTGGTCAAACTTTTCTTTTGTTTACGTTAAGTTACATTTTTCGGTCGCTTCCAGTTTTTCCGCAAAAACGGTACGAGTGTGAACACTGTTTACATTTTTTCTTCGTAATGCAACATCTAAGTTTCCTCTATTGTTCAGCGTTCTGGCCGTAGACGGCCCAATAGGTCCCTACCGAGCGCCGTGCGGTCCTCTGTCAATGACGTAATCAAATGCGGTACGGAAGGGTCGCTTTTTGATATCGAAACCGAAACCTAATCGGTCGAGAAGCACCTCTGTTGCTCTTACGAGACTTAACACACCCAGTACCACTCCTCCCGGAAAGGTAGATTCCCTGGCTGTTCCGGATATTGAACCCAGATTCCCAAATGGCAGTCAGGCGTGCTGGCCACTCAGCTGTAGAGGCGAACATCTCCAACTGATTTATAATTTTGCAGGGCAGCTTGAAATTTTATTCAAACATCGAACATGAAAGGCAATAATTACTGAAAGTACAGCATAACCATATCCCTTTAACTATATAATTTTGAAGTGAAGGAAACGCATCTTTCCTGTTGTTTCCTCTTTTCTTCTAAACAACTATGTAAATAATTCTGATTGTTCCTGTTTTATTTGTCGCCGCTTTATTCTACCCTGGCAAATATACGAAATGTAGTTTCTTCCGTTAAGCGTGCCTATTGACCTTTTCTTATGGATTGTGCTGCTCCTCTAGACAGGAAATAGACTCCAAATAACTACGAGAAAATGCTTCGTGTCTGGGATTAAAGAAAACGAAAGCGTATCTCCTCTGCATTTGCTGTGGTTCAGAGAGAACAGAAGGAGTAGGTCGGTGATTTATTATTCCTCTTCTGTTGTAAAGAGGTCGGTAACAAAAGATCGCCATTCTATGTCTTCTATCAGTACTCAGTCCCCAGTATGCCCAGTTACGCACTGTGAAGAACTCCCACTTCCAGTGATTAGTTGTTATGCCTATTCTCAGGAGCCGGAAAACGAAAACATCGAGGCCAAGTGTTCAAAAGCGAAATCGAAATTTGTTGACCCCTGATTTAACAAGCAATGAGCCCTCAGTTCTTCAGGCAACCATTACTGAAGGACGTAGAGTATGATTTAGGGGACTCTAGAATCACGAAATCGAGCTGTTAGTCATGTGGTTGCTAAAAAAGAAAAGTTGTAATAATTACTTTTCACCAATAATGAACATTAATGTATTAGAAATCGGGACTATTACTTTTATCTTTTCATCAGAAGAAAAGTCTTTTGCTTATTTCCATGACATTCGGGGTTTCTCAGTGAAGACGGTGTACGCTTTTGTATTGCATATGACTGACGACAGTTTCTACAAGCGCAGAATCACGATCACTCCCTTCCACTATATCGGGATCGATTTCCTTTGGTCACTCGATGAATATGACATAAAATTAATACTGAATTACTGAATATACATGTAAAAATATTTGATCGATAATTGTTCTCAATGTTATACTGCTGTAAGTTACGGGAATGTACCCTGGTATCTGCTTTCCGTGGCAAGAAAATCATCTAAAACAGAAGGAAAAGAAACAAATTAAAATAACCTAAGACATGTGAGTAGTGAGCTTGCTACCACATTACCCCATGACAATGTGCTCGTAACTGTGAAATTTATTCGTTCCACATCATTGTGAGTGGTGACAAGTATGATCTGTGACTCATATAGGTAACGAAACTAAACCTAAAGGAAACTAATTTCGGCGGGTGTGACTGCGCTGACTTGGAGACGGAATGAGTTGATATGTAGAAACGAGGCTCACACAGTAAACTACTGGTGCGGCCCAAGAACCCTATTGATCAACGTCAGATGTTACCTACAGTGAAATACCAACAATGTCTCACCAGGTGACACTCTGCACTGTTCGGCCATGGAGACAGAAGACTATTCTTCTTATGCACCTTAAGGCTTAAGCAATATTTCCTTTCCGACTTGACATCATTAAATCTTTCTGTTTCTCGGCCGTCCTGTACCTCATCTTATTCCGGTCTTGTAATTGTTTACCACGGCTGGAAATCTGCCTTCATCCCTCCGCTTTAGGTCTCTCCGTTCATCTCTGTATTTTTGAGTCTTCTCATTTAATTTATAAATTCCCAGTTTCACCCAAATATGTTTATTTTGCAAGTGGTCCCTTCTGGAGCAACTTTTAACACTTATTAAAAATCTCATCTCTGCTGAGTGTATTTTATTTTGATCTCTCTTTCTTTCAGTGCCATAATGCCATGCTATGTCTTTTTCCATGTCCACACTTAGTTGTCTGCCTAAATAAATGAAAGTGAAGACTTGTTCAAGTACCCTGTCTTCAGTGGCAATCTTACCTGGGAATTTTCCTTAGGACCAGATGATTTTAGGTTATTATATTCATAAGTCGTATAAATTATACACGGATTGTTTTCACTACGCAATTTTCTCGTTACTTCAAATTTTCCATTTGCCTGTCTTTGTGATAACAACCAGTTCTCTAATCTGTCCCGATCATCGTAAAAGCTCGGCTATAGTCACACTCGCCTGTTCTCATTTAGTCAGAACAGAAATCGTCGAGAGGAAATTGCTTAGCAATGACGACAAATTTAATTTCATCCTACCTTAAAATTGCACTGCCGACCTCTGTGGCCGAGCGGTTGTAGTCGCTTCAGTTCGGAACCGTGCTGCTGCTACGGTCGCCGTTTCGAATCCTGCCCCGGGCATGGATGAGTTTGATGTCTTTAGGTTAGTTAGGTTTAAGTTGTTCTAAGTCTAGGGGACTGATGACCTCAGATGTTAAGTCCCATAGTGCTTAGAGCCATTTGAACCATTTAAAATTGCACTTGTCAGAGCCCGGTGATCCAGCCACTGTGTCCGTAACAATATTTACTGCAGCACCCTGCTGTCCAGATAATAATTCGTTGGCACACACGAGGCTCCTTGCATGCCTTATTACCTCCACCACGTCTGTCTCTTCCTGCACGCTAGCAGCAAAATCATCACCTTCAGAACTTCTTCAGTCGCGTCCGCACTAAACTCTGCATTTCCATCACAGTATTCTGCAGTTAATGATTCCTCCCTCTGACTGTTCAGCTGTAATGCTGCTTACCCATAGAATTACCCTCCTCACATGAGTGCAGATTACATGAAGCGTGTGAGTCAACATCTGTAGTCGCAGCTCTGAACCGCCGCCTTTTTCTAAATTTACTTTCATGCTTTCTCCAGCCTCTCCACACCGCTTCGCTTCCCAGTATTACCTCCTTGCAGAACACTTCAGCTTCCACATTATCACGAGTATCGTTATAGTTGCAATCCGTGGGCTACGAGTATCATTATTGACTAAAAGGATTACTTCCTGACTCCCCTGATCGAACCTCGTTACTGCTCAAATTTTGAATAAAAATCACCAACAACAGCGACCGAAGGCTTCCAGCATAAGAAGTCACCCTCGTTCTGCCAACGGCCTTTCCAAAGAAAGTGGAGGAGCAAATAGAGGTTCAGGGCACTCCCTTGCCGTTAGAATGAGGAACTGCTCTTCAAAGGCAGAAGAATCAGCGATGGTCAAAGGAATGAGGGTGTAGAATGCATTATGGACATATAATGCGTATCCACAGGACATATGGTCTGTAACATGATCAGCTTTTCATTGGCAAAAGCTTTCGCACTAGTCACCAATTCTCCAAGGGGGGACCACCAAGGGGATGGTGACCTTGAAAAGAAGAAAGGATAACGTTCTACGAGTTCGGCGTGAAATGTCAGAGGCTATAAAATGTGAACAGTGAAATGCAACGACTCAGTTTAGGTAAAGTGAGGGTCACTGAAGTGACATCAAAATAAGACATGGTCAGACGAGTATAGCATAATACCAGGAGCAGTAGAAAATCGTATAACGGTTGTGAGATTCGTTAGAATTAGGAAGATAGGTCAGAATGAGTTACTGCGAACAGCTAAGTGATTAGGGTTGTTCTAATCTGAATAAACAACAAACCAACACCGACAACCATAGTTCAGGTATACATGCCAGCGCTGCAAGCAGAAGACCAAGAGACACAGAAAGTAGATGAGGATTTTGAAAAGGTTGATGAATGTGTAAATGGAGTTTAAACCCAAATAGCCTTGGGGGACTGGAAGGCGATTGTAGGGGAAGGAGTAGAAGAAGGCGTTACGGGGGATTCATATAGGTTTCGTAGTAGGAATGAGAGGGGCAAAAAGACTAACAGAAATCTACAACAAATTTCAGCTTGTGCTACCGAAAACTCTGTTCAAGAATTACAAAGGATGTGGTATACTGGGCACAGATGGGGAGATATAGGAAGATCCCAGTTAAAATACACTCTCATTCGGGGTTGTCGACGAATCACAGTCAAGCACCTCGCTGCACAATTCTACGTCTGGGATGGTACTGCGGACACACTCGTCCACCAGCTTGTGTGTCAACTAGGCTCCCCACCGTCTAGCGGAAGACACTAAACAGCAACACAGGACCATCTGTGCGGAACTGCTTAAGCTTTACATCGCTGATCAGGACAACTTTTGTCGAACATCGTCACAAGCGTTGAAACATGTAGTCGTCACTAGTCGTCACTTGGAACTGTAGAGCGACACCCGGTTACCTCTCTTCGAAGAAAAAGTTAAAATTTGCACCCTTAGCTGGTAAAGTCATCGTGATGGTTTTTTGAGTTCTGAAATGGTAATTCTGTTTTCTGCCCTCCCTCAAGGTGCCACAATGAACACTGAAGTCTGTTCTCCCACCCTTAGGTAACCGAAGAAACGGCTTCAGCGTATTCGTCGCCACAAAAATGCAAATGTACTTCCCCTTCTCTGTGATCACCCACGGCCCCACACATGTTTGCGCACTCGAGAAAAACTAACAAAACTTCTCTGGATTTCTTCCTCATAAACTCTACATCCCAGATCTCGCACGTTCCGTCTTCTATCTGTTTGGCCCAATAAAGGATGCACTCCGCAGGATGCAGTACGTAGGCGATGGTTCAGTTATTCATGCATCAAGACGTTGGACCCATATCGACCAGTAGAATGGTACCATGTAAGTCTCCTCTTCTTCCTCTTCCTCTTCCTCTTTCTCTTTCTCTTTCTCCTTCTCCTTCTCCTCTTCCTCCTCCTCTGTCTGCCCATCTCCTCCTGCCGCCATTTGTGTCCGTCTCCTCCTCCCCTTTCTCTGTCGCCACTTCTCTGTCCATCACTCCCACGTCAATAGGAGGTTGGTGGTTCATACACCAACAGTACGCCCCTGCAGACAATAATGAACATGAGTACCATATTTGTTGAAACTGATCTACGGGTTAAGGAAAGGCTTATTATGCACCGGCTTCAAACGTGTACCCACCTCATGTAAGTTTCTCAATTATTCAACAAGTTCCACACATACCTACACTCCTGGAAATGGAAAAAAGAACACATTGACACCGGTGTGTCAGACCCACCATACTTGCTCCGGACACTGCGAGAGGGCTGTACAAGCAATGATCACACGCACGGCACAGCGGACACACCAGGAACCGCGGTGTTGGCCGTCGAATGGCTCTAGCTGCGCAGCATTTGTGCACCGCCGCCGTCAGTGTCAGCCAGTTTGCCGTGGCATACGGAGCTCCATCGCAGTCTTTAACACTGGTAGCATGCCGCGACAGCGTGGACGTGAACCGTATGTGCAGCTGACGGACTTTGAGCGAGGGCGTATAGTGGGCATGCGGGAGGCCGGGTGGACGTACCGCCGAATTGCTCAACACGTGGGGCGTGAGGTCTCCACAGTACATCGATGTTGTCGCCAGTGGTCGGCGGAAGGTGCACGTGCCCGTCGACCTGGGACCGGACCGCAGAGACGCACGGATGCACGCCAAGACCGTAGGATCCTACGCAGTGCCGTAGGGGACCGCACCGCCACTTCCCAGCAAATTAGGGACACAGTTGCTCCTGGGGTATCGGCGAGGACCATTCGCAACCGTCTCCATGAAGCTGGGCTACGGTCCCGCACACCGTTAGGCCGTCTTCCGCTCACGCCCCAACATCGTGCAGCCCGCCTCCAGTGGTGTCGCGACAGGCGTGAATGGAGGGACGAATGGAGACGTGTCGTCTTCAGCGATGAGAGTCGCTTCTGCCTTGGTGCCAATGATGGTCGTATGCGTGTTTGGCGCCGTGCAGGTGAGCGTCACAATCAGGACTGCATACGACCGAGGCACACAGGGCCAACACCCGGCATCATGGTGTGGGGAGCGATCTCCTACACTGGCCGTACACCACTGGTGATCGTCGAGGGGACACTGAATAGTGCACGGTACATCCAAACCGTCATCGAACCCATCGTTCTACCATTTCTAGACCGGCAAGGGAACTTGCTGTTCCAACAGGACAATGCACGTCCGCATGTATCCCGTGCCACCCAACGTGCTCTAGAAGGTGTAAGTCAACTACCCTGGCCAGCAAGATCTCCAGATCTGTCCCCCATTGAGCATGTTTGGGACTGGATGAAGCGTCGTCTCACGCGGTCTGCACGTCCAGCACGAACACTGGTCCAACTGAGGCGCCAGGTGGAAATGGCATGGCAAGCCGTTCCACAGGACTACATCCAGCATCTCTACGATCGTCTCCATGGGAGAATAGTAGCCTGCATTGCTGCGAAAGGTGGATATACACTGTACTAGTGCCGACATTGTGCATGCTCTGTTGCCTGTGTCTATGTGCCTGTGGTTCTGTCAGTGTGATCATGTGATGTATCTGACCCCAGGAATGTGTCAATAAAGTTTCCCCTTCCTGGGACAATGAATTCACGGTGTTGTTATTTCAATTTCCAGGAGTGTATATTTAACCTGTATCTTTAGTGAATTTCACTTGTAATTTTCGGGCAGCTCAATGTTTCTTCTCCTGAAGTATCTGCCGTATCCTGGTAAAATTCTGCATATGTAATGAGCGGCATCTTTGGATACGGTCTGCTGAATGTATTGGGAAGATCTCAGTGTTTATGAAGTGATATCTCCTGAACTATGTGTCTTACCATAACATAATTTTGCACGTACTTTCAGTGGTATAAGGGAATACGACATGCAAAATCCGTATTGATTACTATTAGTAGTAACGACGTAACAAATTACAAGGTCATTCCTGATGCGGTAGTTTTACTGCATGAACAGAGAAAATGTAGTAAATGATAAGCTTTTTCGTTCACATATTTTATGGGGGTCGTTAGCGGGAAAAAGTTTCGTAAAATTATGTGTAAAGCTATTTACAATTGACTAAGTGGTCTAATTCTGAAATACTGGGCGAATTGAGTCCGAGTATATGGTGAAAAGTCTTTTTCTTTTTTATTTCTTTTTTTTTCTGCTGAAATAACTGAGTAGGCGAAACTTCTTAGTTTCTACCGAAACTGTTGAATGCAACTGAACCTACTGCCTCGTTACATATTTTTATCATTAGAACACCGTCCTACATAATTAGCCCTGACAGAGACGATTCAAACTTAACCTATTCGTTTATTACCACAATACACAAGCGCAGCGCAATCTGACTGCTCTAAAATGACAACGTGACTTCAAATAATTAACACCAAGTAATTAACACAAAAGAATGGCCCTAAATTGGAAAAAACCTTAACAATAACCCATACTTTTTCGTAGGTCACTTACTTCACAAATTCTTCATAACACGAACTACAGCAATTACAGCAAGCAACAACTACAGCCAGCTGAAAAAAAAAATTCTAACTACTATTGGCTCTAACTACTAGTAGCCATTTGGTTAGCAAAAGAAAGATTTTTGTTTGTTAGCAAACAATGTATTTAGCAGATTTTACCTTAATCATGTGACGTCCAGTTCCAAGAATTATATAATCATCAGTAATTCCACTACCGAAACGTTACCAAATACATCAATCATCATTTTACAATGCACGTCCTACCAACACTGAATCTCCTTGAAAGACACAAGTTCAAACCGTCCGCTCACTAACTAACCACTAGTATGTTCATCCACAGAGTCTCTTACCGAGGTCGCAGAGCCCTGTCAGCGATATTAATACTGTCTATAACGCTGCCAACATACAAACATGTAAACAGGCTACACACAATACAAGTCGTACGCTACATTTCTTTTTCACTCCCACCTCCACCTCTTTAATAGATAGATAGATCTTATTTCAACAGCACTTATTTCTAGACAATAAGCGATATCTGGAACAAGCTTGGTTCAAATCGATCCCGTTGTTTTCGAGGGGATGTGAAAAATACATACTTGCATGCACACTTACAATCTGTAAGAGCTCGGTCGGCATTACATACACATGATAAAAATATATCCTTAGTTATTTCAAAATTGTAAGAGGAAACGTTTGTCCATCATACAATGTCCATGAAGTATTAGTTTTCTTTGAATTCTTGACTGAGATCCGCACATGTTCACCGACAATTTAAATGCACAAAAGATTTTATAAATTTATCAAAGATATTTGATGCTGGCTGTCAAACGTTGGTATATCGACAAAAATGAAGACTGGCTACTGCAGGAGAACTAATATCTGAAGCACTGCAGCAGGCTTTGCAGCAACAGGAAAGATGTGCAGGTATTGGATTGGCCTTCGCAGTCGCCTGGAGCTAATCGTTGTGAAAAAGAATGGTATTACATCAAAATGAAGTGGCACGGAAAGAATATCTTCACTTTGAAAAACGTGTCAACGGAAAATAGACGCAATTAGGTATGTTTTTCACGTGAGTACCCGACAATCTTTGTTTCAAGAATGCCTCGGAGATACCAAGCTACAAATGACGCTTCAGGTGATTGGACGTATTACCTGTAAATGCATTTTTCTTTTGTTGATGTGTGATGTATGTACAGAGCTATTACATATGATTGAAGCGATTTCATAAATTCACTGTAGCTCAATTCATTGACATATGGTCACGACACACTACAGATACGTGGAAAAACTGATAAAGTTTTGTTCGGCTGAAGCCGCACTTCAGGTTTCTGCCGCCAGATCGCTCGAGAGCGCAGTGAGACAAAATGGCGACAGGAGCCGAGAAAGCGTATGTCGTGCTTGAAATGCACTCACGTGACGTCAGTCATAACAGTGCAACGACACGTCAGGACGAAGTTCAACAAAGATCCACCAACTGCTAACTCCATTCGGCGATGGTATGCGCAGTTTAAAGCTTCTGGATGCCTCTGTAAGGGGAAATCAACGTTCGGCCTGCAGTGAGCGAAGAAACGGTTGAACGCGTGCGGGCAAGTTTCACGCGTAGCCCGCGGAAGTCGACGAATAAAGCAAGCAGGGAGCTAAACGTACCACAGCCAACGCTTTGGAAAATCTTACGGAAAAGGCTAAAGCAGAAGCCTTACCGCTTACAATTGCTACAAGCCCTGACACCCGATGACAAAGTCAAACACTTTGAATTTTCGGCGCGGTTGCAACAGTTCATGGAAGAGGATGCGTTCAGTGCGAAACTTGTTTTCAGTGATGAAGCAACACTTTTTCTTAATGGTGAAGTGAACAGACACAATGTGCGAATCTGGGCGGTAGAGAATCCTCTCGCATTCGTGCAGCAAATTCGCAATTCACCAAAAGTTAACGTGTTTTGTGCAATCTCACGGTTTAAAGTTTACGGCCCCTTTTTCTTCTGCGAAAAAAACGTTACAGGACACGTGTATCTGGACATGCTGGAAAATTGGCTCATGCCACAACTGGAGACCGACAGCGCCGACTTCATCTTTCAACAGGATGATGCTCCACCGCACTTCCATCATGATGTTCGGCATTTCTTAAACAGGAGATTGGAAAACCGATGGATCGGTCGTGGTGGAGATCATGATCAGCAGTTCATGTCATGGCCTCCACGCTCTCCCGACTTAACCCCATGCGATTTCTTTCTGTGGGGTTATGTGAAAGATTCAGTGTTTAAACCTCCTCTACCAAGAAACGTGCCAGAACTGCGAGCTCGCATCAACGATGCTTTCGAACTCATTGATAGGTACATGCTGCGTCGAGTGTGGGGGGAACTTGATTATCGACTTGACGTCTGCCGAATCACTAAAGGGGCACATATCGAACATTTGTGAATGCCTAAAAAAACTTTTTGAGTTTTTGTATGTGTGTGCAAAGCATTGTGAAAATATCTCAAATAATAAAGTTATTGTAGAGCTGTGAAATAGCTTCAATCATTTGTAATAACCCTGTATATGTTCCAGTTGTTGGAAAATACATTTTTCTACTGATTAACCCGAACACGAACTTACTTAATAGACTGTACTTACATCTATTAGTATAAAATATATGGATTAAATACCGTATATAGAGTAATTTTTGAGAAATTAATGTTCCGTCATATAATTACTAAGAATAAAAATGTTTTCAACTTTTACCTGTATTCTCATCTTGCTGGCACAACACTGGGGCACACTGACAGTTTTGTATTAGTATATGAAATTGGCTGAATAATTGTGATTATATTGAAATAATAATTTAAAATACTAGGTGGAGTAGTATAGAAGACCACTATATTAGTAAATGCAAAGAAGATACAATTATTTTAAATAAAAGGAGGGAGACAGAGGAAAGGAAAGAGAAGAAACTGAAGCTATCAGCTGCTTCCAGACTACTATGTGATATCAGCGGCGATGAATGAAAATGTGTGCCAGAACGGGACGCGAACGCAGATTTCCTGTTTACTAGGCAGTTGCATTGTTCACTGTGCCATTCGGACGCAGTGTCCATTTCAAATGCGGTGACTGTCTCGATGCGCTACCCAACTCACCTACTCACCCGCCAAACACCAGCTACACGCAGTCCCCGTCCATGTACACCAATTCGCCAAACTACCGTCGTCCAACCGCCGCCACTTTCTCCTCAGTAGACACGCATGCCGTTTGTCTGCCAAGCGTGGCCACCCATCCTATGCCTCCTTCTTCGATGACTCATTTGATCACCAGTACTGGGTGCGTTTCTCTTCTCTGTTACCTCCCGGAGTTCTGCTTTCGTCTCTTGCTCCAGCAGCTCTACTTTACGCTACCTGCATCTTTCATGGTGGGTGTAAACGCTTGACCATTTTGGCTTCGTGCGACGACCCATGTTCACCATGTCTTTAGCACAGAGCTTCGTTATAATATCTCTGTGTACACTGATTGCTCTCAGACTGACCATTGTGTCTGGTGTGCCTTCATCATTGGCAGCTTCGTTTTTCAGTATCGGCTTAAGGAACAGTACTCAGTATTTACAGCAGAGCTTTTCGCCCCGTATCAGTCCACGCAGTACAACCGGCGACACTTGCTTTTGAGTTGCGACATGTGCTCCGACTCTCTCGGTGCCCTTCAAAACCTCTGTGTGCTGTACACCGTCCATCCCTTAGTGCAACGGGTCTAGGAAAACTGTCACTCAGTCTTAATAAAGTCACTGGGACGTTTATGTGGGTTCCTGGTCTGACAGGAAAGGAGGCTGCTGACTCTGTTGCCAGGGCTGCAGTCCTCATACCTCAGCCCACTAGTTCTTACATTCCCTCCAATGACCTCTGTCTTCCTGTTTGTCAGCAGGTGATGTCCCTTTGGTATCATCAGTGGTCCTCCTTTCACAGGAACAAGCTCCGGCTATTAAGTCTCTCCCAGAGGCTTGGACGACGTCCTCTCGGCCCTCTCACCGTGAGGAGATCATTATAGCTAGGTTGGGCATCGGGCACTGTCCTTTTAGCCATTGCCATTTGTTAAATGGCGCTCCTCCATCGCTTTGTACTCACTGAAAAATGTGTGTGAAATCTTATGGAACTAAGGTCATCAGTCCCTAAGCTTACACACTACTTAACCTAAATTATCCTAAGGACAAACACACACACCCATGCCCAAGGGAGGACTCGAACCTCCGCCGGGACCAGCCTCACAGTCCATGACTGCAGCGCCGTAGACCGCTCGGCTAATCACGCGTGGCTTTGTACTTACTGCGCTCTACCTCTGACGGTCCGCCATTTCGTGATGGAATGCCCCTCTTTTTTAATCCCTTACGCTCTCGTTTGTGTTTGCCATGTGAGTTCGTGTCCGTTTTAGCGAACGACGCGTGGGCAGTCTACCGCCTTTTACTTTTTATCCTTCGTAGCAAAAAGGCGAAGGCCATTGAATTTTTATTTGAGACCCTCAGTTTCTCAATGGTGTATTTTATATACCTTTCTCCACGTACCTGTTTTAGTTATCTTCTCTTCCGTTGTTTTGGATTAAAGTGTGGTCGATTTTAGACACTCTCTTTGTCTTTGTGTTCTGAAATGGGCGCGTGTGGCCCCAACTGCTTTTTCTACCTAAAACAAAACAAAATAAACAAGCAGGCGTATTTTCCATTCCCGCTGAAGGCCCAACGTAAATGTGTGTTAGCACTGAAGGTTGTGAATTCATTGCCCACACATTCATTCACACCAATGAATTAAGTAAAACTGATTAACTGTTAACTTTTCCAACTTGTCGTCGTATCTAATACCATGCTACTGCCATATCAACTCCGCACGTCCTCTGTAAGGATTCCGTTGCAGCGAATATAGGACAAGTCTGTAGCAAAGAAATATCTCTATGTCTGTTAATAGTGCCGGTGGGGACTTAGCCAAGAGTGGACCGGAGGCGGCCCCGCTGGTCCGGATTAATTTGGGCGCTGAACACAATTATCCTCCAGGTAATTTGCCCGCGTTACTCAGCCGGGCTGACCAGCCCCACGCTGCCGTTTCCCACTGTTCTCCACCCTCACCCAACTCCGCACCCCTGCTCCACCCCCCTCCTCCCGCCCACACCACGGCCCCTAACAACACTGGGACTTAAATGCGCAGCCCCCCTACTCCCCGGGGCCGTTCTCTCGGAAAATCGAGTTCGCAAGTGTGGTTATGTTATTAACCGCTACGAAATTGTCTCCCACGAAATCAGTCCTATTTGCCCAACAGTAAATTTTGGTGGCGGCGTTTTGCAAGTGCGGTGGTGTTTGTTGGTGCCTTAAGCGCTCCTGGGGGAGGAACAGAGGAGGTAGCGAGATGGTAGGAGCTGCCTGAGGGAGAATCCACAGCCCTGCAGTGGGCTCAGGAGAAATGAGGCTGTCGGGGGATGCCCTAATTGGACTCCATTGTCACAGTTGAAACAACGTTCGCAGAATTTCTTTGTCTTGTTCCCACAGCTTAAAATTCTGTTAGCGAGCAGCATTTTGTGAAGCAAGGTCGACTTGTTATGACATTACTGCTTTCTCTGACGTAGGAACCGTGCAGTAATTTACGGAGAACATTTAGCCAATTCACGTAGTGTGAGTAATTAACAAGCATACCAGCCAAACAAAATTGGTTACTGTCATGAATCACTTCATTCTGTCTCTTAAAATATCGGTTCGTCCATCACCAAAGTATCAATTATCTTCTCCATTGCGACTGCTGTGTGTAAACGTGTGCCTTACAATACGAAAATGCAGAAAATATCTAGCCGTCAGGGACGTTAACACGAGGACGCGCTGGTAAGTAATGCCTTATAATTTCTATGTGAGGACTCGTAAAGGTTTTTTTTAAATGAAACAGACGTTATTAACAATATATACCTGTGTTCTTTTTGTCTCCATATTTGCTCTTTGTCGCTGAAACCCCCGAATTGTAACGTGTATCAGGCGATATGTAACGGAATGATACCGATACGCGAGAAACACGGCACTGCATCCCAGTTTCGAATTAGAAGAATTCGTCTACATGTGGAACACCTTGTCCTTCAGCATGACAATGCTAAATTACTCACGATCATTGCGACATCTGCTACAATTCAGTGCTTAGAGTTCACTGTCATCGATTATCCTCCGTGCAATCCCGACTAGGCCCCATCCGATTTTGATCTGATTCCGAAACTTGAGAATATCTCACGCAGACTTTGAGAGTATGGAGTGGTACAAGTAGAGATGAGGTTGTGGCTCCGTCAACAAAGTCAAACATTCTACACTGACTGTATCAACAAAGTGGTCTCTCATTGAGAGAATTGTGGTCGTCGCCAAGGTGACTATATTGAGTTATAAATATTAGTGACGAATAGTAAAGCCATAGAATGTTCATAAAATTTGTTTTGTTTAAAAACATTAAGAGTTTGCACGTAAAAATGGGATTTGATTTCTTTTCCGCACTCTCTCATATAAGAAAAACTGTATCACGTACTTAACCTATCTTATATAAGAAAATAACCCAACAGTATCTCAGCAGATTCGTATACTAGTGAAACAATTGTTCTCCGGTAGGTGATGGCACGTTAACAAAAAATGTGTGAAATCGTATGGGACTTAACTGCTAAGGTCATCAGTCCCTAAGCTTACATACTACTTAACCTAAATTATCCTAAAGACAAACACACACACCCAGGCCCGAGGGAGGACTCGAACCAGCCGCACAGTCCACGACTGCAGCACCTTAGACCGCTCGGCTAATCCCGCGTGGCTCACGTTATCAATGTAGAAGAAAGATGCTTACTTTGCTGAGTAGAAATACCACAGAATCTACCGTATGATCAAACAAGCGTAAGGAAAAACTTTCTCCACGATATCTACAAAAATCTGGAATCCATTTACCATGTAAAACTATAACAATATTCGTATATTATGTAGTAAGACACGGCAAGTCGTTGCACATACAATAAACTAGAGGTATAATTCATATTAATTGTGTCGCCATTTGTCCTCTTCTTCAGTACAATAATCGACAAATTTATGTATAGAAGGAGGAAATGAATCAGAAAACTGAAACAGTTCAAAAGCAAGAGACTTAAAGTCATGAATAAAGATATTAAAGAAGACAAAGGTTTTACAGGATATTCTTCAACGAGGAGAAATATATAAATTTGCTGATCAAATCTTACAGTTCTTATCACTGTATATAACTATGGCACAATTGACAAGTCCGAAATTTACCGCAAAGTTACACACATACCAGAACAACGTCCGATTCTATTGCGACTTTGAAATTAAATATCTAAGTTCTTGAGGTTATAACCCTGAAGTGTAGGCTCGGTTGTATTAATTAAACAACTCACTTTTCAGCTGAACAATAGTAATTTAGCTAAAGAGCCTGTGTCTTTCTCATAAGTCAATGTGATTCCCCTTAATACTTCTTAACACATCTTGTCGCCAATTAGTTGCTTTAAAGATAGCCAACCTTCTGCAACTGGCGATTTATCCATGACCGTACAGAAAACAAAACTTCTCATAATTTTTCTCTGTGATGAAACATGTACTGACGAATGTTTCTCGTAAAGAAATAAGTTTACAAATGTATGAGCACTTTCTATAGTTTACAAGTGAAACTAACAAATTTTACATATCTCAATATATAACATCGATCGTAGGATACCATGCTACCATATTGCTAACAGTTACAATTCCTAGTATAGTCTTCCGCAATTGCAACAGATGCACCGCACTATCCGGAGATGGCGTTCGCATCTAAGCACACATAAACACCTTAATCAAGAATGTAGGCTGTGATAATTGCCGACAACTGAGCGCTGCCATTGACCAGTTGAATGCTACGTAATACAAGGCAGCGACTTTGGACTCAAGTACTACTTGAGAGTAAGATGAAGGATTGATATAATTAGCGGTTATTTGAGAGTGTAATGGGTGTTGCAAACATAAAGATTCATTTTATATTAAATTAAGAGCCTAATAAAGGGTTTTCTGTGGTGAACAATGCCGCGGTGTTTTGCTGTAAACTGCTACTCGTGGGCAGAGGATGGTAGCATTTATTATTATTATTATTATTATTATTACACAAGGCGGAATGATTCCTGAAACACACAGAATATGGTTGCATCAAGTTGGGAGGAAAGATACATTTCCCTAAGAAGAATTTTGTATTTGTGGGGATCCACAGCCTCTAGATGCTTAATAAACGGAAACATGGTTCGTAGTAGGCTGTAATGCGATGTTTATTTACGTGAAATTAGCTAATTTGGACTAAGAGTCATTGTCAAGCACATATGTAACATCACATTACAGCCTACTACGGACTATGTTCACATTTAATTCTATACGAATCGGCTAGACTATGTAAAATAGATAAACATTTCTCACACTGTGAGAATGAACTTAAGAATGAACTTCCATATCCGGTGCTTCAGTACCAACAAATTGTTATCATCTTTAGCGTAATAGATAGCGTGCTGGGCTTCAAAATTCAATGTTCGTGAGATCGAGTGTCAGTCAGAGCGAGAAGGTTTTTATTTTTTCATTGCTGTTCGCTTAATACTACTACCTTTTTGAGATTACTTTATTCGTAATACGATTACCTAAAACCTTTAAATTCCCTATCATATTGCATTTCAAATCTGTTGTGATATATTATCTTCATTTTACATCAATCAGCTTGAAATCGATAACACTAATGTTGTTAACTGGCTGCATTTCATGCCTGATATTGCTCTTATTCTGAGGAACATGAAAAAAATATTCAGCAATTACCGACAATAATTATTTCCAAACAAGTCGCCGAAGTCAATGACTTGCCATTTTCAGTTATGTCCATTGAGCCTTTTGTAAAGCCGTAAATTTTTCTGGCAGAGAGAAAGAACTGGACACTGCTTGGAACCTACGAGAAAATTTACCGGAAATTTCGATAAAATGTAAATACACCTTGCTTAAGAAATTTTAAATCGTAATGTTTCAGCAAAAGCTAATTATACTGCATCAACTGCATATGTTATAGACATAATTTCCCAGTGGTTTAAATTAATGACCTGGAGACAAATGCAAACTCTAATGTGGAAAGCTGTTGAACATATCCCATCCGATAATGACAGAAGCAGCACCAGTAAAGAAATGACCGAAATGAGTGAACAATGTCTGCTGTAACTGTGTAATCACTTTATTAAGTCAAATTACACGTTTTACGTGGTTAGTGCACCATCAGATTGGTTAAGACGCTGAAAGTGTTAGGTATAGGGAGCGGCTGTTACGTAAAACGGTGATCGAGAACACCTTTGTCAGCTAAATATTAGCGCTATGGGTTCCTTTACGTTAACTTTTAGATTACAACAAGAGCGTTTCCCACCGCCACTCTACACTGTTTTACATGACAACCGGGCCACTCTGATGCTGGGTAATCGCGTGAAATGAGTAACTGAAACCAATAAGACCATTACATAATTGTAACAAAGATTGTTCACTGATTTGAATTGTAAAGCTTTTGTAGGTAAATACGACGATGCTCTGCAGTTCCACATGAGTGTTATTAGGCTGCTTGAAAACAGTACTACATATGGCAACAACCACACCTCTGCAGCGTTTTGCTGTATAACAGTATTTTCATATCTCCTACCTTGACGCATTGGAACTGAAAGACAAAAATTGCTTAGTTACCCATCGACTACCTATAACCAGCGTAATTGTGATGAGTCACAAAACAACAACGACGCAGCCAGGCCTGTAAGAAAAAATTTACAAACAAGCGACATACATAAGTTTCCATACCAAGAAGTACTGTTCTCAATTATCTAGCCGGGGAAACGTAAAAGAACCAAAGAAGAGATAAGTGTTATGTGATGTGTACGATGTACAGCCGGCCGGTGTGGCAGAGCGGTTCTAGGCACTTCAATCTGGATCCGCGCGACCGCTACGGTCGATGATTCGAATTCTGCCTCGGGCATGGATGTGTGTGATGTCCTTAGGTGAGTTAGGTTGAAGTAGTTCTAACTTCCAGGGGACTGATGACCTCAGATGTTAAGTCTCATTGTGCTCAGAGCCATTTTTTGTACGGTGTACAAATTTCAGAAAAGTGAACATTCTGAATGAGACAAAATTCGTAGATTATTCGAACTCAAAATTACTTGACTGACAACAGATTAGAATCTGTATTGGAAGCAGTGTTAAACATTATTGAAATTGCAGAAGAGGATTTCCATATCTATGAAAAATAAGTTTTGGAATCGAAGTTTCCGTTTCAAGTACAGCATGGAGGTGCATGTAAAGCAGCCATGGGAGCCCTGCATAGTATTATGAGTTGTCACATTGTAGCAGAGAAAATTGTACGTATGTTCTAGACGAACGAGTGCATATTGTTTTGAGAAAATATAACCGCCAGTCAGACATGAACACCACTGTAAAGTGTGACAGGTAAGTATAGGCATGCTAAATACTGTAGGTTACTTTAATAGGAGGTCACCAGGAAGATAATTTCTTTTTATTTTCGCTAATCATGTTATTTAAAAGAGTTATAATCTGCAAAACGAACATAAACTTTAAAGACGGTAACATGAAAACAGAAGTATGCATTTGTGTTTCAAAATGATCTGCAATTCACAAATACGAGTATTTCCCTCCAACTGAATGGGCATCAGTGAGTGTATTACTTACCACAAAACAAATTGCAAGTAAATTTTACCCTTATTACAAGAAAAATAAAAAGCCATAATCTCAGAGACAGAATTTCGAAAGACGTGATTTTATTCACTATATATTTCTGGTAAAAACCGAGGAAAATTTAAAAACTGTAGTTCATTATTTACTTTACGCACTAGGATATCATAAATGAGAATATAACAGTTCTGCCCATAACGCTTCTGCTGACGCTTGTGTCGCAAATGGCGTCCGCTGTCTGATTGGTGATATTTTATTTAGTCCGGGCTTATGGGATCTAACCATAGATCTTTTGCACTAATACTTCACCAACGAGATAAAATGTCATAGAGTGGCTGTACCCCATGTTTGAAGTGAAATGAATTCCCGTCCGCAATTTTCCTCTTTTTTTGGTGAAGAGCGTCATCTAGTATGTAACGCCACATCACTATAGCTAATGCTATTTTTATTTTAACTCAGAAAGCAGTAAACAGCGGTGATTTCAGTGTACAGCGGTAACATTGAGGAATGATTTAATCTGAACAAGGATAAACTTTTCGATGCAGACAAACTTGCAAGACGACTTAAAACATCCTGTTCGTCTACCCAGTAATTTACCGTTGACCTCACAAACTGTCTGTAACTGAATGCGACCTGAGTAGGGACCACCTGAAGATAATGGAGTAGACCTCTATTAGGTCTATGATTAGCTAGGAGAAGCAGCGACTGGCGCAGAAATTGTGTATTTTTTTTAATTTGGAGCCTCACAAGCCAGTCTGTTATGGATGAGAATATTTAAAAAAGTTACGTGTTGCTTGTAATTAACACAAGTAATTCAATAACAGTAACGAGTTACAGTTAACATTTCATTTTATAATGTTCCATTAACATTTCATTTTTGTAAGGTTTCCATTTGTAATTCGTCTTTAAAAAGGAAAATTAACATTTTTGCAATGCTTCAACTTACATTTAAATAAAATAGTTTACAGTTTTATACTTTACCATGCCGAAAGATTTAGATTTACATAAGGGATGAATTCAGCAGATAAAATAATGCTCGAGAATATTTTATAAAAGTTTTCTTCCACAAATTGAGTTGTGTGAAAAGATGATTACCATTTGTAACTAATAATATTTTCAACAACTGTATCACATTTATAGCCTCAAAACAACATTTCTCTGATATTTTGATATTATGCTCTCGTTGTTTCCAAAAACCAGCAAGTAAATTAGCTATCTGCAAAATGCTACTCTTCTTTTGCGCCCGAAGTTGTTTCATTTGGTTTATGTGCTTCTTCGTAGCACATTTTCCGTTTGTACTCTGACATATTGTGTCATCGGTATTTCTGTGCTTGGAAGATAAAAAACTTTGGCCATCATAAATATATGTATCAGGCACAGGGATTATCTAACATAAGATTATACTACGAAAGTCACTACATAAAACTGTGAATTATCTACGCAACCGTCATAAGAGCATGGAATAAAATTATATGGTAGACTTACTGTGTACAACTGATGTCTCATTAATATCATTTTCTTACAAATCGTCGAAAGCTCCTTTTCTAGGTAGCGGTCACAAGTTCTCCCTTATCTTTGGCAAGTGTAGTAGAAAATTACAGGTGGTGTTGCCTTCGACAATAAAGCACCTATGGTCTTCTGTACACTGAGTTGCACGTAGGCAACTGACTGTAGTCAGAAACCATATGTCTTCTTTCGTACGTAGAATTCTCCATTTTGTTAGTTGCTTGTCTTTTAAAGGAAACCTGTAATTATTGAAAACAAACGTACCTTCCTGCATTATCTTAAGCATAACTACAATTGCAGTTTAGCAGTTGGCTCTTTAATAAACGCTAAAAAATGTTGCTTGTACTTTTGTAGCACTCATACACTCGCCAGTAACACCCACCAGGTTAACCGGGAGCGCTAATGCGCTGCTTCCTGGACTCGGGTAGGTGCGCCGTCCACGGCTCGAGTCCGCCCGACGGATTAACGACGACGGACGGTGTGCCAGCCAACCTGGATGTGGTTTTTAGGCAGTTTTCCACATCCTCCTAGGTGAATACCGGGCTGATCCCCACATCCCGCCTCAGTTACACGACTCGCAGACATTTGACCACTTTCGTACTATTCCATGGACTACACTAGTGGCAGACAGTTGGGGTACACTAATTCCATCCTGGGGGGGGGGGGGGGGGGGGTACGTGGTGGCGGCAGGAAGGGCATCCAGCCACCCCTTCCAATAACAGTGCCAAATCCGACTAACCATGCCGACCCTGCCTAATTGTGGGAAAAGGCACAAGCGAAAGAAAGAAAGAATACGCTCGTCAGTAACATGAAATATTTATTTTATCGCTTCGAATTGTGCAACAGAATTCTGAACACTCTGTGTGAATTTATGATTTAAATTATTTTTACACAACACTTTCGTAACCTCCATGATAGAAGGTTGTATACATGGAAGAGGCCTGGAGAATCTGGATTTCAGGTAGATTATATAATGGTAAGTCAGAGATTTAGGAACTGGGTTTTAAGCTGTAAGACATTTACTGCAGCAGATGTGGACTCTGACCACGATTTGTTGGATATGGACTGTAAGTTAAAAGTAAAGACACAGCAATAGGTAGGAATATAAATAGGTGGCACCTGGATAAACAGAAAGAACCAGAGGTTGTAGGTAGTTTCAGAGAGAGCATTAGGGAACGATTGACAAGAACAAGGGAAATGAATCCAATAGAAGAAGAATGGGTAGCTTTGAGAGATGAAATAGTGAAGACAGCATGGGGTCAAGCAGGTAAAAAGACGAGGGATATTAGCAATCCTTGGGTAACTCAAGAGATATTGAATTTAATCGATGAAAAGGGAAAATTTAAAAATGCAGTCAATGAAGCAGGCGAAAGGGAATACAAATGTCTCAAAAATGATATCAACACGAAGTTCAAAATAGCTAAGCAGGAATGGCTAGGGGAGAAATTTGAGGATCTAGAAGCATACATAATAGATGCTGACTACAGTGGAATTAAAGAGACCTTTGCAGAAAATACAACCACCTGTTTGAATATCAAGAGCTCAGATGGAAAACCATCATAAACAAAAGATTGAAAGCAGAAAGGTGGTAGAAGTATATAGAGGGTCTATACGAGGGAGATGTACTGTCGAACAGTATTATGCAAGTGGAAGAGGACGTACAGAAGATGAGAAGGGAGATAAGATACTGCGTGAAGAACTTGATAAAGCACTAAAAGACATAAGTCGAATCAAGGCCCTGGGAGTAGACTACATTCCGTTAGAGCTAGAAGAGCCAGCCGTAACACCTCTTCCATCTGGTGACCAAGGTGTATGAGACAGGCGAAATACCCTCAGACTTCAAGAAGAATATAATAATTCCTATCCCAAAGAGAGCAGATGTTGATAGGTGTGAAAATTTTCAAACTATTGCTCTAATAATTCACGGAAGGAATATACTAACACGAATTCTTTACAGAAGAATGGAAACACCGGTAGAAGCCGAACACGGGGAAGATCAGATTGGATTCCGTAGAAATGCTGGAACACGCGAGGCAATACTGACCCTACGACTTATCTTAGAAGACAGGCTAAGGAAAGGCAGAGCTACGTTTCTAGCATTTGTAAATTCTTGACGATGCTGAGTGGAATACTGTCTTTCAAATTCTGTTAGTGGCAGGGTAAATTACAAGGAGCGAAAGGCCATGTACAATTTTTACTGAAACCAGATGGCAGTCATAAGCTTCGAGGGGCACGGAAAGGAAGCTGTGGTTGAGAAGGGAGTGATACAGGCTTGTAGCGTATCCCGTTGTTATTCAATCTGTATATTGAGCAAGCAGTAAAGGACACAAAAGAAATATTGGGAGTAGGAAGTAAAATCCATGCAGAAGAAATAAAAACTTTCAGGTTCATCGAACGATATTGTAATTCTGTCAGAGACAGCAAAGTACCTGGAAGAGCAGTTGAACGGAATGGACAGTGTCTTGAAAGGAGTTTATCAAATGAACATCAACAAAAGCAAGACGAAGATAATGGAATGCCGTGGAATTAAATCAGGTGAGGATGAGGGAATTAGATTAGGAAACGAGCCATTAAAGAAGTAGATGAGTTTTCCTAACTGGGGAGCAAAATAACTAATGATGGTCGAAGTAGAGAAGATATAAAACGTAGACTGGCTGTGGCAAGGAAAGAGTTTCTGAAGAAAAGAAATGTTTTAAAATCTAGTATAGACTTAAGTGTCAGGAAGTCTTTTCTGAAAGTATTTGTATGGTGTGAAGCCATGTAAGGACGTGAAACATGGACGATAAATATCGTGGACAAGAAGAGAATAGAAGCTTTTTAAATGTGGTGCTGCAGAAGAATTTTGAAGATTAAGTGGTTAGATCACGTAATTAACGAGGCGGTACTGAACAGAATTGGGATGAAGAGGAAATTGTAGCACAACTTGACTAGAAGAAGGGATCGGTTGGTAGGACATGTTCTGAGGTATCACGGGATCACCAGCTTATTATTGGAGGGGAAGCGTGGAGGGTAAACATCGTAGTGGGAGACCAAGAGATGAATGCACTAAGCAGGTTCAGAAGGATGAAGGCGCAGTAGCTACTGGGATATGAAGAGGCTAGCTCAGGATAAAGAAGCATGTAGGGCTGCTTCAAACCAATCTGTGGACTGAAGTTTACGACAACATATACAATTCTTCTAGAAAAATTGAATATTTCGCTGATAAAAGAGCAGCTAATACTTCGAAAACAAAAAGCATATTGGCTTGTCGTAATTCTTTGACTGATAACTCATAGCGGCCGAATTAGTATTGATTGCAACCACTAGCGCTTTAATCAGCGTGTTAGCAACGTCATGAAATTTTAACTTGTTGAACTTAACTCTCAGACGCAGATTGATTTATTGAAAAGTTACGTGGTGAGGAAAAAGTGTAATTGTATGTTTCAGTGTCTTCCCAACACATAAATAGGAACGACAGTTCAGTGCCTAACTGGGTAAAGACAACGCCAAGGGTCCGTCGTTTCCTTTTCACAGAAACTATCATCGCATCATCTCAAACGATTTGGGGGATCCCTAGGATACGAAGTCGATAAGCAGGATAAGTGTTTTAAAAGACTGCGTCTATCAGTTCGTCTGATGAAAAGAACAGTATCTCAGACTCATAGCAAATGGCAAAGTATCAAGGATCTACCACAGAAATAAAATTTTCTGTTGCTTGAACTAGTCTCATCTCTTACACTACCGGAAATTATATTATCAAAAGAAAGAAGATTATACTGGATTGAGGTGGTTTAGATTTCATGTCTCATATTAAATTTGGGTTACCCATTTCTCTGTGCGTACGTATAACATTCTTTATTCGCTCATAATTAAGGTTTTCGGACAAAATACTAATTTAGTGTTCCGCACAACACTTCCCCAAAGATATTATCTACTTGGGGTTAAAAATATGTAAAAAAAAAGATGAATAATGTTGCTTTACGCAGAATGTGACATGGGACATTTCCAAGATGGATGAGTTTTCAAAATGTTTATTTACTGCTACATGGTTCCACAATGTTACTTATTTATAACGTGCAACTATGACAGTAAAACTTCTGTTCTTTTTATTCTGAGCGTCTTCATTGGGCTGCAGAAACGCAAATAGTATGAAAATTAACTTCTTTCTGTTTTTGACACACTCACTTTCTATGAAGGTCTCAAAAACAAGAAAAAGATGGACAGTAACTCAATCACCAATTTCGTTAAAAGGAATGTCATTTCCTCCAAAGTGTGAAAGTTTTATGATATTAATGTATTACAGAATAAGTACTTTTTGAGGAAGATTAGTGTCTCCAAAGTCGAGTATTACGATACTAGACTTAATGTGCTTCCTAGACAACCACAGTTGCAAATAATAGAACAACATAAGTGTTGTAAAAGCGTACTGTATATACTGGGACAAAATTCCTTTGCGTGTTGGACTTTTTAGTGCTGTCAGTGTGAAGTTTCGGATGTCTGCATGATTTCCTTTTTTACATTGTCATTGTGTCACTGGCACTGGTGGAGGCAATCAGGGTTTTGAAGAATTTACATATTTACGTGGAATGATTACTGAGGATGAAATGTGAATTTAATGTCGATGACAGGAAAACGGGAGAAACGTCATGAGAGGAAGAACACTGACTAGCGATTCAAAGGAACGTATAGGATTAAAGGGCTACTAACCAATTTGTGTAGTGGTTGAAAGTGGGTCGACTGTTGCTGTTATTCCCCAACGACAAAATAATTTCAAATTACCTTACTTAAATCTGTGACCGGTAATGTAGATGAAATGACTTATAGGGGGTGGAAGGTTACAACTGAAATGTCAATATCTCCCTTAAACTTTGTTACTGCTCGTTCCCCAAGGCTACACGTGAATTCGTGACAGTTAAATTCACCAGTTTTATATTGTAAGCGCTACGTGCCGTTTCTAACCTTCTTCGGTAGAGAATGAACCTGAAAAATCTCCGACAGAATTCTACGTTTATATTTTTTTGTACATCGCCCCTACGGCCGTGAAAATATAAAATCGCTAAAGGGTGCTCTATCGTATGACCTCGTATTCTCCTTAGATTTTACAGATGAAAGCTTCTGTAATTGGAACCGAATCACGAGTCATTGACGCGCAGCCTATCTTTCTCTTTTTTAACAGAAAATCACTCACAGTTTCAGTTTAAAAAGAATATAAAACACTACACCGATTTTTAACAGAAAATCACTCACAGTTTCAGTTTAAAAAGAATATAAAACACTACGCCGAAGCGAAATGTTTTGGCATTACATACTAACAGTAAAGGAATAAGGCAACGTAGTTTAGCCAGCGAAGGAAACGGGGGGGATGAATTACTGTGGTCGCAAATGTTTGTACAGTAGTAGGAGACAGTGTAAAGAATAAAATATCGTCACCAGTAGAGTATTAGCGAGAAGGTGGGGAGGGGGGGGCATGTGTGTGTCTAAGCGTCCAGTTTTCTATAATTTTCTTAACTATCTCGGAAACTGTGGCTTCAAACGAAGATGCTTTCCAGTAAAAAATTAAACTAAATTAATTTTTCAAAACCCTAGTCTTTTTTTCTCTGGGCGTAATAGTTTCCGTGTTGTGGGAGACTGAATAATCACAGATTATTAAAAATGGGGTTTTAATTATATAAAATTAATGACGTTGTTAAATAATGTGGGTTAAGAACAAAGACTAAATGCCTGTACAGCAAGTAAGTGCCGTAGAACCATATTAAGGGGTTAACTGTGTTCTGGGGCTGTAACGGGGTGAAACGGCGTGGTTAATGAAGAGTGAGCTGGCAGTTCCTCATACTGTCTACTGCACTACGTCACAGGAAGCATCTACAGGATGTTTTTCAGAGTTATACCGACCCTTCCGCAGCTCCCTTTTCCGAATGGAAAAGATTTTTGCAGTCTGTCAGCAACTCAATTAATGGTGAGAGAAATAAAGTAACTTTCTAGTCATTCAGTACCTCTCCACCAAGCTACTTATACAGCAGAGCAATATGCTATCGACGACAGACAAGTGTAAAATGCCCCATTTACCAGTTCAGTCCCTTAGCCTCCAAAACTACATAGGTCACTGACATCACATTTACAAATTAAGCAATTCTCACACATTGATTTCGGAAAGTAATTCACATATAATATCACTTATCAACTGAAAATAACTACTCATTTAATAAACTGAAAATAAGTGCTCTATTAAACAAGATAACATCGAAGTTAACATGTTATTTCGTTTACTTACATGAGAGGACAGATCAGGAAGTGCTGGCGAGATACGATCTGTCTGTAAACTGAAAAGCAAAACGCGCTCATTGTGGAGGAAGTCACCTTTTTCTGAAGAACGCTGCAAACGCCACACAAGTTGACTAAGAACCCATTTCCCTTCTAACAGTGTAGAACACTGTACATAGATTTACGTAGAATCTGTCCACGTGGTTTTCTTGGGTTTGTGTTATGGGGAGCTGATATCTGTATTCGATATAGTTCTAACGTACTTTATGGAAGATAAAGGCATCTCACGCGTTCCCGCACACAGCGTCACCAGCGATTCATAAGCGAAAGACCCTGTAGTTGCTTTTTATGACGTAATATGGTAGGCAGACTGGCGAATAACCTGCTAGCTCTTCATTTCGCAGACCTATCTAGGAGGGAAGCGCATGACCACAATCTCGAAACTACCTTCCCTCACACCTAACATTTACCAACGCCTTTCCACCTTGTTACACTCACAGAATACAATTTATCCCGCAATACAGTTCTACTGCATTTATATGTGCTTCCCTCGTTCAACATTTGTTCTTAATCAACTTTATTTAACAGCAAATATGAGGATTATACCATGAAACGATAACTTTAGTAATCTGTGGTGATCTTTTCATCCCCTGCCGTGTGAAATATTAGTTGTGGAGAAAAGATGAACAGTACTTCTTTGTAGAAAATTTAATATAATCTAAGTGGAAAATATTTTGCTAGAACTCACGGGTTTGGAATTATTAAAGAAAAATCTAAAATGTGGCCTTTACACGCCTCGCCTCCAACCCCACGCTCAAACTCCAGCGGTCAGGATTCTAAGTATGTTGTTCATTACACTCCATCCTCAAAATGTACGAGAATTTGTTTATACACGAATTATTTTTCTCTGTCGACATTTCTTGACCTTCCTTTGGCGGTGCTAATGAGCGTGTGCAGCATCCTGCGTCACATCCGTTAGCATTCTCTACAGATTTACGTGTTGTCTGCTATTAACTAGCACTAGTTTCACACACATATGATGGCTATACACCCTCGTGATCTCAATTAAGCTCTTTGTGCAGTAACTTTTTGTTTCCATCATATAGAGGACTAGTGAGTAGTGTATATTTCAGTCATGAAATAGTCATCTGTGTGCAGCACGTTTTCAGGTCTCAAAATAATCAGTAAGTCATATAATGCGAAGTATGAAGGACATGAAAACCGACTCTGGTATTTTCATATATAAAATCTCTACGAAATTGTTAGTTCTTCCTAATTATTTTCATGAGGATACCTGGGTCATAGTTCTGGAGGTCAATGATGATGATAATACTACTCTTATGTTAGGGCACTTTTTTCACATTACCGCTTTGGAAAGGTGTAGTCGCTTGATTCAATTTCGGATGACGATCTTGCCGGATAGTAAAATCATAGAGCAATATTGTTTAGTGTAATTTAACGAGTTTTCTTCTACATGACCGAGTTTCATACTGCATGCTCCTTCCACCCATTCATACAGTGCGTGTTTGAAACTATCAGTCATGACATTTCGTTTTCCTTTGTAGTCATCAATATTGCACCAGTTTCGATGCTGTTCACATTATCTTCTCTAGGGTTACTCTTTTTATCAACACGTATGCCCATAGTTTTCTACAATTACTACTACATATTCTTGTTTCTACGTGGCACTTCTAACAGTAATACTCACCACTTCTGTATCTTCCACTGCTATTCCACGATATCTTATTCTGTGAATAAGTATCCATATGTTTATTTTTTTATCTGTTCTTTTCAGTACTTCTTTCTTTCAGGCTATTTACTTAATTTTTAACGCACTTCGATACAATCACATCACAAACTTTCCTGTCTTCAGGCCCCAACCACACACCGTTATACATTGCCATTATCCTCTCACACATCGTGTTACCCATATTTCGTTGCAAATGTCGATAAGAAAATTATTATTTTCCCTTCTACTATTCTTCATTTCCGTTCTCTTTGCTTTGTTTATCCTCAAACCAAAATTTTTCCTGAACATACCGTTAAATTCGTTGCTCAGTTCTGTTAAATTTGTCTTACATTCAAGGGCAGAATTCACAAAATTGACTCCACATCTTATGTTACTCCTCTTCCGAAATGTCTTTCCACTCGCTCATTGTATCTCCGAAGGAGAAGTCGTTCAGCACAGCCGAAAAGCTGCATCTCTGCCATGTACTCATCAACAAATGAAGTGGACATTCTTGGCCTTTTACGGTTATTAGTCTCAGGTAGGTTCCTTGATGTAATTACTCATCTATCTCTGCAGCTAACCGCCAGTTTTCTGACGATTGTCATAATCGTATTTTACGTACGTACTGATAGTTGAAGGTTTACTGTAAGTACGAGAGCCTGCTGACAAGTAATGAGTCCGAATTTTTAAAGCAAAAACGCCTAAATTTTTAAAAATAAAAAACAAACATCATTTAGATCCTACATTTTTATTCTTCAGGTGCGTATACTTCTTTTTCAGCGTAGTCACCGTGGGGACGAATACATTTCGCCCATCGGGGACCGTTTTGTTAATACTGCCGCTGTTGAATGTTTGACTTCGTTGACAGGATCACAACCTCATCTCTGCTTGCACCGCTTGGTCACTGTCAAAGTCTAATTGTCGAGGGTCTTCCTTGAGTTTTGGAAATAGATGAAAATCGGATACAGCCAAGTCAGGGCTGAATGGAGGATTATCGATGACAGTGAACCCAAGAAGTCGGATTGATGTAGAAGTTGCACCATTCGTGTGTGGCCTGGCATTGTCACGCTGAATGAGAGGGTGCTCCATATGTGGAAGAACTCTTCTACATAGATAGTGGATTAGAGAAAGCTGTTTCTCACACAGGTGCATAGTTACGTAACATAGCATCATGTTAGACGCTAGAGTTCGGAGCCCTCTAATGGTAGAGAGCTGCAAACATGTAGACAGGATGAATAAATATCTACGTATTAATAACGTTTGTTTTATTTATAACGATTTGAAAGCTTTCACTTACGAAATTCGTAAGCAATACTTTCCACACCTTCGTACATAGCGTGTTCTGATTTCTCTTCACTCTACCCAGGTTAAAAAATCCAGTGTCACCGTTGTTTTCATTTGTAAGCAAATCTGATCCTCACACACTATGTCTTCAAATGATGCCTCTGTCCTTCTGTTTACTATTACAGTCGGCAGTTACCAAGATTGAGTTATCAGGATATTCATCCGATAGCTACAGGCTTTTACTCGCACGTTACTTCTGTCGCGAAATGCTGGAGTACTATCGGGCAATCGACAGTTCGTGTAGGAATTTACACTGCACCAACATCATACTGTGCGTAAATAGCGTGAAACATCCTTTACTGTTCGGTTACTACATTGGCACTGTACCACAGTGAACACCCATAAATGTTTTCGTGTAGTGTTTGGTAATGACGCACTTGACAAGAGTAGGAATGCTGTTGGGCCACAGGAGAAGAGAGTTCCTGTCAGAATAGCAGATACTGAGCACCATGATGTGCCACTTACAGGAAATCATTTTACATCTACCAGTTGATCGCGTTGGTGGAATATTGATGAAGAGCAGCGTTTCAAAGCTTAAGAATTGCCTCTGCAGCGATTGGTGAGCATTAGAAGTGCCTCAGCAACGACTGAGACTCTCGGATATTTAAAACTTTGCTCAAGGTTAGTTCCATGAATGCACACAGCAATCTCAGACCTGGAACCAACTTCTTAGGCCATTCTCTACCTTGGGCACACAATAAAAATGATGAGATGATTCACACAACGAAAATATGAATACAACCACAGTCTAACGTCCCCATTCTCTCAGACCAATAAACACGAAACGTGATTAATTGAAAACGTAACTACTTTCTCAATATCTCAGTTGGCATCGCCGGCCGCTGTGACAGAGCGGTTCTAGGCGCTTCAGTCCAGAACCGCGCCGCTGCTACGGTCACATGTTCGAATCCTGCCTCGGGCATGGATGTGTGGGATGTCCTTAGGTTAGTAAGGTTTACGTAGTTCTACGTCTGTGGGCAGATGACCTCAGATGCTGCGTCGCATAGTGCTTAGAGCCATTTCAACCATCAGTCGGCACCAGCAGACGTAGAAAAGTTTTGGGAATCAGCGTTGTTTATTGCAATTAAACAGAGGACAAGGAATATACTCGATGTTGTTGTTGGCTCGGCTCGTTGTAAAACGAACTGGGATATCATTCTTCTGAGGCCCTGATCCTGATGTGTTTGAGGATAGAACATTAACGTGTTAGAGATGATTCATCGTAGTGAATCTGTACCTTTCTCATAAACAGTTGTGGAATAATTCTTCTACACATACTTATTTGCTGACAGTCGAATTTCAGCTAACATATAATCACACAGATACACATTTCCAGTCTCCCCCACCATCTCACACAGACGTCTTCAGACTCGTTATTTCACAGTAAACAAGTACATTACAGTTTGATAGTATAAGAGTTTGGTAGTCTTACTGCAGCAAGTCTACGATAACCTTTGCATAGACACGTTATGCGGAAGTCAAACGTATTTAGCTGAGAATAAATGACTTAATAATTTGAAATATAATTTCAGTAAACAGATTTTAGTAACTTGTGTATTTCCAAAAACAAGATTATCAGCCGATAATTGACAGAGGAAACATTACTCACTTCCTAGGATAATTTATGTTTTCCGAGATAAAGCGGGAATGCAAGAAAATTGATTCCCAAGAAACAATAGAAAAAATAAAATGATAATTTAAGTATCAAAAAAAATGCTGACCAAATAGAATAATAATTCGGAAAGCTATCTTTTAAAATATGGGACAAGCTCGTCTTTAGGATAAGAACTGTATGGAAGGGTTCATTTGGCACAGACATATCATCAAATACTAATCAAGAGGCCACACAAATACATACATTCGTCTCAATAGGACAACAGCTATTACCATCAGCAAACGCTTGCTCTTACACCACACTGATCATGAGGTGGTAGAACGTGAAGGAGACTATTTCATAGATGAATTTCCAAACCTCTCCGCAATGTCTCATGAACTGAAGACATGAGGTTCTGTTTGTAGTGATCCATCGGGCAGATGTGGCTGTTAGGCTCTGCTGCGCTCTAGGTGCTGTTCGAGTGGAGTAGGCTACTTGCAACACAAGGTTTCGCCCTCTTCCTACCCTTCATCCATAACAACACATTTGCAACACTACACCGTCCACCCACTCAGCACAATCTTAGACACGACTCACATTCACTCCTGACACTTCGTAACAGGGTGGTGGACGGCGATGGCAAACCACCTCCACTGGAATATGAATTTTAAAATTTTCCCTGCAAACTGAATCTTCATATTTCCGACCAGCCGGTCGTCGATTGCGCTATACGAGGGGGGACCCAAAAGAAACCGGACTCCGAGGGCGCTGCCACTCGTAGACGTAGTGCAGGGTTCTCACGCTAGATGGTGTAAGTACAGACCTTTATGAAAACAGCTGTGCAGACGGCGTCAGTGTAGAGCTGACAGTGCAAGTGTGATATTGTGTTTCTCTGACTGTTGGCGGGTTACCTCTGCGAAGTCGTTATGGCAACTTTAAAAGAACAAAGAGAGTGTGTGAAATTTTGTTTCCTGCTTAAAAAAACTGCAACGGAGACACACCAGATGCTTCAGGAAGCTTTCCTGGAGGACGCTACCAGTCACACACAGGTTTTCGAGTGGTTTGGGCGCTTTAGACGTGGTGAGATGTGTGTTGATGACCAAGCTCGTTCTGGACGCCCTTCAACGTCGCGAAATGAGGAGAAAATTGAAAAAGTCCGCCAAAAGATCAACGAGGATCGTCGTCAAACGATCGACCAAATGTCAGCAGAGACAGGAATCAGTTGCAGCTCGTGCCAGCGATTTTGAGTGAGGATTTGCACATGACACTTGTTGCTACTAAATTTGTTCCGCGCCTTCTCACACAGAAGCAAAAAACCATCCGCATGAATGTGTGTCAGGACTTGAAAACAGAGATTGCACTTGATCCAAACTTCTTGAACAAAGTCATTACAGGGGATGAGAGTTGGTGTTACGGGTATGACCCAGAAACCAAGCAAGCGTCAAGCCAGTGGTGGACTCCCAACTCTCCCAGACCAAAAAAAAGCAAGGCAACTGAGGTCAAATGTGAAGACGATGATCATTGTCAGTTTTGATGATCGTGGAATTGTGCATCGGGAATTCGTACCCCCTGGCCAGACAGTTAACCAGCACTTTTACTTGGATGTTTTAAGGCGTCTGCGAGAGGATGTGAGGAGGAAACGCCCGGAACTTTGGCGATCAGGTGACTGGCTTCTGCATCACGACAACGCTCCAGCACACACGGCCGTACGAGTGACCAACTATTTGGCATCTCAGAGGTGGTCTGTCGTTCCCCACGCTCCGTATTCGCCGGACATAGCCCCGTGCGACTTTTTCCTATCTCCACGAATGAAAAAAAAAAACACTAAAAGGGGAGCGTTATGACGATGTGGAGGCGGTAAAAACAGCTGCCCAAAGGGAACTGGACTAACTAAAAGAGTTCCAAACATGCTTCCAACAGTGGGAAAAGAGACTTCACAAGTGCATCGCACGTAATGGAGAGTATTTTGAAGGTCACTGAAGTAATTTTGTAAAAAGGTTAATCAATAAATTTTCTATGACAACAAACCGGTTACTTTTGGGTTCCCCCTCGTATTTCCGCTGGGTACCAGTCAGTCGTCTTCCGGTGAGCCATCGAAGACTGACAAAGACTCCGTTCCGCCCTATCTAGCCCACTGCGAGTATTAAGCGCATGCTTCAAAATTAAAGTTGTCCGAAGGACCACACACTTCACAGCAGCAGCGATCTCGCTGGTGGAATCGGGTAACTCAGCTCTCCTGCGACTGCCGCTTCCGTTGACTCACTCTGCCTTCTTCGGTTAGAACAAATCATCGAGGTAATGGTGTTTGCGATGAACCACCCAGTTCTATCCTTACAAATGACCTTGGTTGGAGATCGGACTAGTAATTATAGTGGGCGGACACACGCGTGTAGTAAGACCTCAGTGTTGATTTCACTAATCGCTCCAAGAATTGCACAGCTTACCATACAATATTTAATTATTGAATAACTGGAACCGATATAGTAACTTGACAAGCAAACAACGGGGAGGAGAGTAATGAACGTAAGTCATAACCCCTTTGAAATAGTGGCATGTGCTGCATGCGGATAATATGGATCCTGCACGTGTATTACATTCGTTACCGCAGCAAAAGACACTTCCATCAGTACAGAATAATCTATTTTAAACTTGAGACTCTTTTATGTAAAATGGCACTGAAATGTTGAGGGGAAAAAGATCCTGCTAAACAATGAAGACGCAAAGTTACTGTGATGGTCTTTTTTGTAATTTTCCTAACTAATAAACATCTTTCTTTAACACTCTCTTTACACAGAATTGACCACTGACTGAAAATGAATTCTTACACCAATGTTTCCTGATAGTTTTCAAAGTGCAGAACTTTCGAACTAAGGGTACTTCATGCACCATAACAAAAAACACTTTCTTGCACTTTAGCTGAAACATAAATTAAGTTTGTCACAAGCCATGAATCAGTAAAATCGTATATTCTGAACGCGACAGCAATAATATTTTTTGTAGTAATGAAAATGTGCACAATACCTTCTGTTGTCTTATTCTGCAACTGCTTTTACTATCCTTGGCAGTGTGATATAGAGCTGGCACTTTGTACACTATCTGATGCTTTGCTTAACATGTCAATAACAATTATAAGCGCATTGTAGCCGTCTATGTACAACCAGCTTATGATCTGAAACTGTTGCTGATTAAACATCAAAGTATGTAAAAAGGACTCACTAAACATCTACCAAAAGAACAACACTGCGAAAAAGCTTTTGGCTTTTAAACGCTTAACTTGTATTAATTTGTACAAGAGGATGACGAATCATGACTTTTACAGTATTGGTTACAAACAGTCTTGGTCGCAATTTTAGTTTTTATTTTTCAACTACGCGTTTCGCCTTATTTAGGCATCTTCCGGTTATCCTGTGAGCGGGAACGCGTTAGGCGCATCTTGGTGTCACTCGCGTTCATCTAGAAAAGTTTTTACTGAGTTTAACGAAGGCGATGTTGGCCAGATTTATTCGATGATGCCCTTTGGCTACACTGATTATAGGATGCTTCTAAGAAATACCAAATTAAGTTAACCGGAAGATGCGTAGATAAGGCGAAACGCGTAGTTGAAAAAGAAAAAAACTAAAATTGCAACCAAAACTGTTTTTAACCAATACTGTTAAGCACTGGTTTACTGTATGCCACATATGGATTCGAAGGAATTTCTATGACTTTTACAATATGTCTGTCGCTATGATAATTAGAATATACTAAACTTCTCTTTTGCTGCGTTGAGCAAAGTATTGCATCCTCTGCCTAGATTTGCTGCTGTTAAGCAAATTTTACACACTGGTGTTCAAGTGGTAATTCCTACCGAAATATTTGGCCAGTACAGTGGGTAATGCTTCATCATAATGTCTGCCTCCTTCACAGCAAACGACGACTTCCCACTAGCTCTCGTAATAGCATTGTCACTTCTTTTTGGGTAAAAAAATAGGTGTTTAATACTGTGGAGTTATGTGTAGCAATGATTTCCCATGCATTTGAGGCCGTTTAACAACGGTTGTGCTCACTTTAAGCACCACACAATACAGTACGCACCACACGCTACTCCGGAACACTTCTCACTCACAAAGAAGACTGATCTGTAACGTTTTGACAGAAAGTTTCTCCCGCCTTATCTTTCCACGAAGAAGTTCCTGTAGATTTTACCTTAAGCCTAATTCCATGACTTGTTACAGCTTTACATACAAAGGTTTATGATACTTTTAAAAGTAATATCTACTTAACAATGTATAGATATTAATTCAAAAGAATATTATTTACAGTTATATATTTAAAACACTGTTACAGATTATTGTCTCCGTTCTTCGTATGCTGGTGGCAGCACCTTAGCGGCAATCTGCCTTACCTTACCCTGCTGCCATTAGATGGCATATGCGCCCTCAGTGCTATGTCGTCTCACTGCTTTACGCAGGTTTTTACAACTGCCTTCGTACCGATCGTATTTTTTCAGCTATGGTAGAGAATAACTAAATAATTTCTATGAAATGAAATGGATCAATACTTACATTGGTCCTACTTTTGTCATTACGGGTTCCACTCGCTATCCTATTGGTAGGGGCTATCACGGTTCATCAGATTTTCCGCCAGGCGTATTTCGAGATTCTTTAATAGTGGAGTCCCAAAAAGATGTACCTGTGGTCTGAATCACAGTTCTATCGTACCACATTGAATGTCCAGTGGAAATACAGTGTTCGGCAATATCGGACTTGCATGGTTGCAAAAGGCGAGTCAACGCTGATGCTCAGCGCAGGGTTCTTTCATAGTGCGTGTGGACAGTCCTATGTAAGCAATACCACACTGACAAGGTACTTTATAAATTCCTGCCTTCCACAGTAACAAATCGTCCATCGCCGATGCCAAAAGGTTTACAGTCTTAGATGGAAGACGGAAAACCACGTTCACTTGAAATTTAAAGAGGGTTCTTGTTATTTTAAACAAAATTTTTGTCCATAGAAGAAACTCCTCTTTATCCGTTTCCTGAATCATAATTTTAGCTGACAGTCCCCTTTTAATCTGCTGGATGGAACGTCCAGTTTTTCTTACCACCACCTTCTGGTGAGCGAGCTCCTTAGATAAACTGTCTAGTTTTAAGACAGTGTGAACATTGTGTATGAGTGTTTAAAGCAAGTTCGTAGTTTGCGACAGGTGATGAAGACTAGACGCTTGCAAATACACCCATCCTGAGTGGGTTTACGACCAACTGAACGTCGCAACGAACCATCATTCTTTCGTTAAACCAAGACATTCAAGAAAGGTGGACAATCATCTTTTACTACTTCCATGGTGAAACGAATATTGTCATGAATGGACTTGAGGTGATGAATTTAATTTGTCCGTGAGACCACGCCATGAAGGTTCGTCCACATTCCTTCAAAATGTACATGGTGTAAGGGAGCTGGTTCAAGTCCTCTGTCCTCGAAATCCTCCACAAGAAAGTTGGCCAACAAGGGAAACACAGAGCTGCCCATGGCAGCGACATCAGTCTCCTAAAAACGTTCATGATTGAACTTAAAATGGGTTGATGATGGAGCATGCATAAACAAAGCTGTGACATCTGCCTGAAATTTTTTCTCAGCTAGTGCCAAAGAATCTGCGGTCTAAGATAGCAGACATTTGCGGATCGGTGAAGTATCACTTGTTATTGCGGAACATAGAAATTTACAAATACCTTATCAGTGTGGTACAGCTAACATAGGACAGACCGCAAGCATTGAAAGAACGCTACCCTCAGTATCAATGTTGCACTAGCATTTTGAAACCAACCAAGTCCGCTATTGCCGAACACTGTATTTCAAAGACGTATCCAGGATTTTCTCAAAGAAGACGTGGATTCGATTGGTTACAGAAGACATTAAAAAGACTCGTGTTTTGAATTTATTCTGAAAATTTCCATAAAGAATGATAAAGCATTTTCTTCATCAGTGATCTCAGACATTTTATCAAGTAGAGAACTGATATTATGACAAAGGAGCGCTGTAGTGTGGCAAAATCTTAAGAAGCAGTCAGGCTCCAATCTCCTTTCTCCCTCGTATCTCATTTTACAATCTTCTTCTTTCAGTCTGGATTTGAACTGAGGAAGTTGTTAGAAACGGATGAGCGCAAATTTGTGGTACACCATGGATACTTCCGACAGGTTTTCGGAATAAAGAGACCTCTACGATAATGGTGGAAGGTCTGTTGATCAAGCAGATCTTTGTTCGACAGAGAAGCTAGAACAATGTTTGGTCGCGAAAATGCAAAGGAAATGGAATTATTCAAACTTAAACTTTTACAAATTTCCTTATTTACGTATATGTCACTACTTGCCATGTGAGAAAAATCATTTTCTGTATTGAAGAATGGACTGGCACAAAAAAGGCATGAGCCTAAATGAGGAGAATTTAGTACTACTTATTTATCGTGTGTCTTTTAATGCTGGGATTTTCCGAAGAGATGTTCGGATCATCTTGGGTGCAGCTCTTTTCATTTAAGTACAGGACGGGACTGAAATCTGTCAGGAAAGAACATAAATCGAAAGGAATTAGCTGTGTCACTTAGTAAGGGACCAATCCCAGAATATCTTTAAATTTAAAATGGGAAACAACGTAAAACAACTTTCAATGTTGCTGGTGGATGGATTCAAGCCACCTCGTCTCTCAAATCCACGGATCGCTAGCTCAGCAGCTCAACACGCAGAGCTGCTCAGAGTCGGAGGAAAATTTGGAAATACTCGTTGTTGTAGGCCTACATTGTTTTCAATTTAAATAAAATACATTCCAACAAAAAACTGAATTCTGACATTTAATATTTTCCTTTAGTTGTGGGTGTTTACTCATTTATAGATCATGAATTCATGGACATTATGAGATTTAATTGCGCTTGGAATTACTGGCTTCAGTTATTACAGTATTACGAGAAATTTTGAACGAAAGGGATAGAATATGCGGTCATCACATACCCCTTCTATTCACCACAAATCCCTCCCCATCGTTCCGCACCGGAACTGGTTTTCGTAACTGACAACCGCCCGGGTGATCATACTGGACGATATTTCGCCACTTAGGCTTGTAATGACATTGAGCAATTTTTTTAAATGAATACAACCATCGCCGTTCGGTTAATATTCTTGTTGATGAACGCGATTTTTGGGCAACACAGACATATCCAGTTGTATTTTTATGCACTGGTTTTAATTTAAAGTTGTTTGTAATGATATTTAACGATCCGTTGACTTGTGAAATATTAAAATGAAGGTACTGCAACTCCAATGTTCTACCAGACACCAAATAACAACTCAAAAGCTAACGTTAAACTGCTGTCGATAGTTAATTAGGCTGCTATAAGATAATGGTTCAAATGGTTCTGAGCACTATGGGACTAAAGATCTATGGTCATCTCCCCTAGAACTTAGAACTACTTAAACCTAACTAACCTAAAGATATCACACAACACCCAGTCATCACGAGGCAGAGAAAATCCCTGACCCCGCCGGGAACCCGGGTGCAGGAAGCGAGAACGCTACCGCACGACCACGAGCTGCGGACGCTGCTGTAACAGTGCGTGCATATTTCTAGCTTACGATAACGCTAGCGGACCATTCATATTCCGTTTTGTTCTTCTTTCTTTTCACTTACTTATCCATCAGTAAAAACTCTTACAATAGCACACAGTACAAAAACAATAAATGCTAACAATTTAAATTTAAGTGCAAGTAAGAACTGAATTAATTAACATAACAACAACGGAGCTCAAGCAAGGTCAACAAATTGGTCTTGCCTGAAATAAGCATAGGCGAATGCCAATATTGCTATGGATGTAAAGACAGTTAGTCGTCGGCCTTGCTGTTGGCATTATTGCTTCCTAACTATCGAATAGTGAGTATCACATTTTCGTCGTATGATTGAAAGTCAAAATATCTTTCAATCTCTGTACATGGCAACAGTGACGTGTAATTTCATTTAAGTTAAAGGGCGGCTCCAGACACTTGAAGCGCCGCCCCCCCCCCCCCCCCCCCCCCTATCGTTTGGCTACGTCCCTGTGCCCGCACATGGTCAATGGAGTTTGATAGAACAGCGGTTCTGACCACAGATACATCTTTTTTTGGTTTCTATTATTCAAGAATCCGTGGAATTACGCCTGGCGAAAAATCTGACAAACCCTAATAGCGGCTGGCAGTTGGACAATGCGTGGAACACCGTCATCTCCAAAATATGTTCTAATCGAAGACGACAAAGTGCGCCAATAGCGGCGGCGAGTGGTAACACAAGGGATAGCTGAGTAACGTCGCTGTGACGCTGCAGCCGTGAAGTGCGGTCCGTCTCTAAGACCTGAATTCTGACGCACGCACGGAATACACCGATAGCGATATGTAGGGCAGAACGGAGAAAATATTCTCCAAACTTCGATGGCTCACCTGTAGCCGACTGTCAGGTGCCCAGTCGAAATAGTGCTATGCATTAATCGACGACCGGCTGCAAGCCCGAAAATCGTTTAATCTCCTCCACTACGACCCTTCCAAGGGTGGCGATGAAGTTTTCGTCTATCCGCTCTCTGCACTCATTTCTTGATTATGGGACTATTTTGACATTTATTTACTGTATCATTGCTGTAATTATCCTGTGGAAAGGTTTCAGTTTCAGTTGACTACGCACCACATTACCTGTACTACAATGAAGCGCCAAAGAAATTGCTGTAGGCATGCGTATTCAAATACAGAAATACATATGTAAACAGGCAAAATACGGCGCTGCAATAGACAACAAATATCTGGCGCGTTTGTTAGATCTGTTACTGCTGCTACACTGGTATGCTATCAAGGTTTAAGTGAGTTTGAACGTGGTGTTATAGTCGGCGCACGAGCGATACTATTCAGCAGTTCAGAGGTAGCGATGAAATGGGAATTTTCCCGTCGACCTTTTCACAAGTGTACTGTGAATATCAGGAATCCCGTGAAACATCAAATCTCCGACATCGCTGCGGTAGGAAAAAGGTCTAGCAAGAACGGCACCAACGACGACTGAAGAGATTCGTTCAACGTGGCAGAAGTGCAACCCTTGCAGATTTCAACGCTGGGCCATCAACAAGTGTCAGTGAGTGAACCATTCAACTAAACATCAACAGTATGGGCTTTCGTAACTAAAGGCCCACTCGTGTACCCTTGATGACTTCACGACACAAAGCTTTACGCCTCGCCTGGCTCGTCAGCACCGACAGTAAACTGCTGATGACTGCAAACATGTTGCCTGAACGGACGAGTCTCATTTCAAATTGTATCGCGCGGATGAACGTGTAGCCGGCCGGTGAGACCGTGCGGTTCTAGGCGCTTCAGTCTGGAACCGCGTGACCGCTACTGTCGCAGGTTCGAATCCTGTCTCGGGCATGGATGTGGGTGATGCCCTTAGGTTAGGTTTAAGTAGTTCTAAGTTCTATGGGACTGATGACCATAGATGTTCGGAGCCATTTGAACCATTTTGATGAACGTGTACTGGTATGGAGACAACCAAATGAATCGATAAAACCGCAGTGTCATCAGGGAGCTGTTCAAGCTGGTGGAGGCTCTGTACTGGTGTGCGGTGTGTTCAGTTGAAGTGTGGGACCTCTGATAGGTCTAGATACGACTCTGACAAGTGACAAGGACGTAAGCATCCTGTCAGATCACCTACATCCATTCACGTCCACTGTGCATTCCGACGGACTTGGACAGTTCCAGCAGGACAATGCGACACCCCACAAGTAAGAATTGCTGTAGAGTGGCTCTAGGCATACACTCTTCTGAGTTTAAACTTTCGCTGGCCGCCAGGCTCCCCAGACATGAACATTAATGAACATATCTGGGATGCCTTGCAACGTCTTGTTTAGAAGAGATCTCCATCCCCTCGTACTCTTGCTGATTTATGGACAGCCCTTCAGGATTCATAGTGTCATTTCCCTCCAGCACTGAGTCACACATTAGTCGAGTCCATGGCACGTCGCTCTTCAGTGTACGTAGGGAGAGTGAATGGCCGGTAAACAAACTTTCCGAAAATTGAGTAATATTTGAATTCTTGTAGCATTCGCCACCACCAGTCGATGCGTTTCCGCAAGGCTTTCTTGGTCGCCGAATTCTCGTAACTGAGATGCGGTGGTATGCAGTGGCAAGGTGACGTGCTCCCCCGGTGAGTGATGGTCGGTGTTTTAGGGGATCCCCTGGGCGTCGTTGTGTCAAGAGCGGCCATTACTCAGGGCTCCCCATCCCCGAGACAGGACCAGGTGATGCCAGGCGCAACGGCGCTGAGGCGGCTTTTCTCCCCCTCGTCTCCCTCCTTTCTGACATCACGTTGCCTGGCTGCTACTTGACAGTTCTGCGTGATAGCTTCTCTCGTACCTACTCAGGCCTACACGACATGAGAAAATTTAACACGCGTGCGGGTAATACGTTTGGGAGACGCCTCTCACCATTACCCTATACACGTACTCTCGCAATATTACGATGGTTGACGCAGTATTCAACCGAAGAAGGAATGAAAACCTTATGAAACAATGCTACGTAATACTCTCAGTGCACAATGAGTTTCGCAGAAGTAGGGCAACAGCATCGCATTCCTGCATTGTCTTTCGCTAGACAAAGATTATGTGTATAATAGGACCATAATCTATTTGAAAGCTAACGAGAATCTCATGTTTGTGACTGCAACAACATATTGTGCTTCCTGACATGCTTGAAATAGAGATTTTAAAATCGGGTTCTCATGCAGATCATTAAAATATCTTCTCACTCTTTCACCTTCACTGAAGCTTAACGAATGATACTTAAGTAAACAGTTTTTCATTTCTAATGATATTTTCTAGTAATACAGTCGAAATTCTCCTCGAGTCTCTGCCTTACTGTACTTTCATTTAATAAGTACAGTGTGTAAATTTCATGAAATATGATTATCAGTGGAAAGAGCAAAACGTACTGCCCATTCTGCCGACATCAAATCACAATAGTTCCATGAACTCATAATAACGTCGATATTTGCGTAATGAACGAAACTTTAATATTACATTCACTTGCAACGGAAGTTTAGTAGCAACGGAAAATAAATATATTGCTGCTACTGCTGCAAATGGAAAATACGCCAGAATACGAAAAGTTACTTATCTCAAACGTCTAATTATTATTACACGAGTATGCGAGATTTTGAATGTGGGAATATATCGAGGGAGAGTATAATAAGGATTAAATATCATTGGCCTAATATATGTGATAATATTTCCATACATTAATGACACTGTACTGATATGACAGTGATCGACTGCGGTATCAGTCAATGCGTTGAATGTACACTCATTTGAAGAATTTTCGTTGTAAATAAGATTTATTTTTATCAGATGGCGTCACCACCATCGGACTCAAGAGATTTCCAAACCATTGAGCTTATTTTAATGTACTCACTATATTTTAGATTCGCTGAGGTTGAAATAAGATTTAACATATGATGCCGGAGAGAAAAAAAAAAGAATTCCGCCCCTACCAATATTTTAGTGTATGATTATTTAAGTTAAAGCATGAAACACGTATGTATTCAGTAGCAGCGATGGCGAGGCATGACAGAATCTCTGACCAGAGAGTTATTTATCGTTGCTTGTCTGCGCTTGACCGCGCGTGAGTGCAGTAGTTGTACGTAGCGAGTCGCGAGAGCATGTAGTTCAGTTGCGAGTTGCACTCAGGCAGTGCTAGGAGTCGTGTGTGAGGAGTCGGCGGGCGTCGACATGGGTCTCTGGTCACGGTTCGGGACGAGGTATATTGTTAAATAAGGTAATGAAGCAGCATTGCGCTCAGCCAATAACATCTGTTAATTGTAATTAATTTGTTCAAGAAATGCCCCAATAATAATTTTGTTTTCAAAGCAATCTTTTTTTAAGAAAAGAATCATTCCAATTGAAACAATATTTCCTATGCTTTTCCTCCCAGAGTCAATTTATCAGATTAATTATTGCACAGGGCCTAAGGTCAGCGATGCTGCCTTTCAATTTATCAGATTAATTATTGCACAGGGCCTAAGGTCAGCGATGCTGCCCTTCAATTTATCAGATTAATTATTGCACAGGGCCTAAGGTCAGCGATGCTGCCCTTATAAAATTCATCAGGTTGATCTTAACGTTAATTTTGCACATTTTTATTATCATTGAGTTTTATTACTGTGGGAAGCTAACATTTGGCCCTATTCGTAATTCTATTAAATTCTTTTCACTTTCATATTTTCACGGGGAGGTTACACTAAGCCCGATGACCAATTCGCATTTACAATATTTTCATTAAAATTTTGTGGGGAGGTTACAAGCAGTATATTCGATGATTTCATGGGAACTTCCACTGTGACCCACTTGGAAACAACTTCGGAAAGCCGCCGCGGCATAACTTAATCAAACCTTGACTGGGAAATGTGACCAATCAACCCAAGCAACATTTTACTGTCAGATGTGGTCATATTTTCGCCGTTAACTACTTCTAATATTAATTTATTTCTTACAAACGGTTTCAATCCTCAGATTGTCGTCGAGTATGTCAAGACACGTAGAATAAGTAACAAGACGACATAAAATCTATGGCGTCAATTACATTACTTCTGCCACAAGTTGCTGTAATTAAGTAGTGGAATACATTACATTCACATTGATAAGAAATGGCAAATACTGTTCTCCATATTGATGCAAAGAGTCTCGTTCCAACATATCACGTGGAGAAATTCTACATACTGGTCTTCACAGCATACCCCAATAATTTCAAAAGTTCCCATCGATTAAGACGTTAAGGAGTTAAATGTGAGAAAAGTGGGAGCAGCACCATCATACTGCGATCTATTCATCTTCAAGGATATCTGTATATCCTGTTATGCCAAAACAGGTGCACCACAATGACGAGGAACATCATTGTGCTGAAAGAAAGCTGGAGATGTCCTGTCCTCATACACCAGACAAGCGACTGATGTGGTGTATTAGGAAACCAGCATTCCTGACCAAATCAAATTATTTGATATCTTCCACTTATACTTCCACTGAGGGGCGGCATTCAACAAATATCTCTTGATACTTAGCTTTATCTCTGTGTTCAAAGTTAGCTTTATCTACAGGATGAAACAAAAACGTATGGCACAAATTACAGGACACATTCCTCACACGTAGATGGAGGAATAATGTTTTATGAACATGAATTTGGAAATGCTTTGATTCCATGCTGCAGCTCATTTTCTCCATCTTATTAATCATGGCAACACGCACCAACAGAACGCACCAGCATACCCATTGCAACTCTCTCTAATATGGGATGTTCACAACACCCTCAGTATGCATTCATACATGCACCAACACACTGTTGTAGTGAACCTTGATGGCGCAGATGTAGCCCTGGAATATTGTGTATGGCTACGATGCTTTCCTCAATATGGGTATGGAGACCCTGAACATGTTGTTCTGCGGTTCCACACACAGGAGATTTCAAATTCCCCACAGTTAAAAGTCCAGTAGGTTTAGATCCGGAGAGCGTGGAGGCAATTGATGCATCTCTACCTATCCATCTGTCACCGAATGTGTCCTTTAGTAGCCGACTGACATTAACATTAGAATTGGGATATGCTCCATCGTGAATGAAGTAGATGTTTTGCCGCACAACTAAAGGCACATCTGATAACAGATCATGTAGAACATTCTCTGTGAAATTATGACAATTTGGTTCGTTGGGTGTGGGTGGAAAAAAATGAGACCCTACCAAACAATCATCTACAATGCCGCCCCAAACACGGACAGAAAATATCTGTTGATAAGTTGCTTCAACAGTTGCATGATGATTGATATCTGCCAATACATGCCGTTTGCGAAAAATTTACAATGTTATCTCGTTGAAACTCGTTGGAGAAAATGAGTGTAACACAGAAATAAATCGTTTCCAGAGCCATGGTCATATAAAATAATTTCTTCGCCAACGTGTAAGAAATGATACGGCAATTTGTGCTGTACATTTTTTGTTACACCTCGTACATCAGTGAGCATTTGTATACAGTACGTCACAATGTCAACGACGATTTTCGTCCTGCATATGTCTAAGCCATGCTAAAAATTTAACTTCAGAGTTTGGATCGTTCTCAGTGAGATGCAAAGGCGCCGTGTTTTAAGTGTGGCTGATCTCAATATCTTATGTGTGCAGAGTACAGCGTTCTGCACTCCGACTGATCGTCGCCAGATCGGCTTGGTCTTGCTTCATCAATAGCCGTTTACGATCACATAGAATCCGGCTTGTATGCGATGCACTCTGTTTCACAGCATTTCACGAGATGTTACAATGTCGCACTATAGCAGTGTTTCAGGTCCTCCGTAACAACACTGGTGGCCCCTCTCCCGATATCTGTGCATTCGGGTGGTGTTAATGCCGTCATAATTCGTGTTAACTGTGCGAAAGAAACATGTCATAATTCAAGAATGAATGACCGAACGAAAGGCACCATTGTTTTTCTGATGTAGTTCTCCTTTTGTTTGATATGTCCCTGTCACTTTACGTCCTTTCTATTTGCAAATTACAATTAGATAAACTGGCTGCTTCCAAAATGGCCATCATATTGCTAGCATCCTCCCGTCATGGCCTTCCCCCCCCCCCCCCCCTCCCTTGAATTCATACTACGTGAATTTAATTTTGTATTCATCCAATTTTTTTGTTTCAGAAGGTTGGTTCCACACCTCAGTGTACGTAATATCCCACAAATTCTGCAGTCATACTCCCAACAAATGCATTGCTACACACCAACATTACGGCTGTATGCATTGAAAAAATAAATGGCTCTGAGCACTATAGGACTTAACTACAGTGGTCATCAGTCCCCTAGAACTTAGAACTACTTATACCTAACTAACCTAAGGACATCACACACATCCATGCCCGAGGCAGGATTCGAACCTGCGTCCGAAGCGGTGCGCGGTTCCAGACTGTAGCTCTTAGAACGGCGCGGCCACTCCGACCGGCTGTATTCATTGAATTTGGGCCTTTTGGTGTTCATATAGGCCTTAGCGCTCTTTCATGTCTGTAGCAGTTAATCAAACTACGTTAATAACTACTGAGCTGCACAGGCAAAATATGGAGCCTGACGCCGATATCGGAACACGGAACGTAACCGGGGCAGTAACCGGCGTTTCGTGACATTTCGACGGCTCTTACTGGTCACGTACCTGGCCTAAATTTCAGCAACACGTGACCTGTCCCGTATGAAAGGAGGGCGTATGGTCAACGTATCTGGGCTTAGAATCGACGTCTAACGTTCGTTGGCTTCCGCCGTGAGGCTGCCAACGTTATTCCTGCTACAGGTTGCCACTGCCAAGGCACTAACCGGTAATCTCCTAGTACTCGATCCGGGGACGACTGCCGGCGTCTGACATTCATCTCAACCGGATGAGACATAATCTCCCCCCACCCCTAACCCCCCCGCCGCGGACAGCAGCGTAACTATAACATAACTCCTGCATCTGGTGTAGCAGTATTGTCGAGGTATGCCGCCCATGTAAGGCCTTGGAACAACAAGAACAGCAGCTGTCATCGTGGTACCGCTTCTCGTCATCATGGACCGCGAGATCGACGACTGACCACGCTGTGGAACTTGATCAGCGTCGGTCGACGCTGGTGAAACATTATTAGATTTCAGTCATTTATTTACAATGGTTATAAGTCGTCGTTCTTCTACAGTAGCCTCGGCTGTTACTAACTCAACTGTTTGTTGGATTCTAGCTGAAGTCCGTTGAATCAGCTCGCGCAGGTGGTGATGTCAGCAACCCTGGCGGCGTGGGGGCTGCCTGCGAGCAGAGTGGCGGCTGCGCGAAGTGTTAATCGTGCCGGCTGCGGAGTGTCCGCAGTCCCACTCCGAATTTTTCGATTACCCTTGATGACCCTTCCGCAACGTACCTAGAGTCGGTAGTAGTGTGGTCGAAGAATATCCTCTCTACCCCTGGTAGATTTCAGCATCCGAAAGCGCCTCAGTGTTGAATCGGGACATGGGCCCGCAAGAGGTTTATGCTATGGAGCAGCACCACAAAAGACAGTTTCTCCATCAGTAGGATTAGGCGGTGAGCTGCAGGAAGTTCGTCATGTAAAGGCGATTGTCTTGAGTACATCTTCGACTACTTCTTGACTGTACTAGAGTATCTAGAACATAGATTCACTACAGTGTCGTAATCATGGAATCGATTGCTATTACTGTGAATGCTGTCGATCCGAATGAGCAAATGATCACAGAGCTGGAGAGCTGGATTATTTAAGGGCAGTTGTGTGGCACGAAAAGTTCACTTCTTAATGACCGAATGTGCTTTCCTTATTCTGTTACGTTTACTTAACAGGTTACTAATTACTGTGTCAGTCCCTCGCTAAGGGCTCTTACGAAATACACTAGCATTCAACATGCCTTACGAGCTAACAAATATACTTGTCTCACTTCCTTTGATTTTGCGTCTTCTTCTCTGCTGAATGCTTATATCGTACTCGGCAGACAGCGTCATCTACATGACCTACTTGCGTCATAATGGCTCTCTTCCTGCATCCGCCTATGCCTCTGGTATGACTTGAGTTTGCCTGAGGCAATATGAGAGAGTTTTAATAACATTTTTGCCTAATTTCTACTCTTTACTACTGTATGCCATAAAAAGAGTTTATATGCATACCGTTTATCTCGCTGCAGCCGTCTTCACCTCTGTCAGACACTGTAGCTCTTACCAAATCATCGAACCAACAATGGAGAGGCCGGAGAATCACTGCCGTCAAGACAATGAGACGATCGCCTCCCCTCTATAGTGATCATTGCATCCCCGACACACTATGAACTACAATAACTTACAGAGAATACATGGCGACCCTCTGGACGTGTACCATCCCACCATCTTGGCACCTTAATGTTACAAGTTTTATTGATGGAAAATAACACGCTGCCTCAATTTCTTTGTCAAGGGGGAAATGATTGTCGATGCATACCCAAGTGCATAAATGACAGAGTTCACTGCCAGCGAGAATCATGCATCGAAACATTTACTAAATACATGTTTAACTACATGATACTTAGCACATTCATGATTCTCGTTATTACGTTTTCTTGTGTAGCTACTTATAGTCTGAGCACCAAATATGGAACGTCAAGAAGGCCCATTTAACACTTTCATACTATAATGTATGAACCGTAAAATTACTACTGGTTCACCAAAGTTTGTTAATCTCAATCAATACACAAAATGTAAAGTGGAAGTAGGTGCCAAGGAATAACTGGTGAAATTACACACATTTTCAACAACATACTTCATTCAAATTTGGTGCAAGCCTTTACGATATTTCAAGAAGAAACAACAATCATTTAACAAATAAGTCACAATTTACGAAAGGAAAGGACTTTTAAATTATTAAATTATCATTAAAAGAATTTCACGCCAGTAAAATCCAATTACAGGCAAACAATTGAACGTATACAACGCGATGCTGTATAATATTTCAAGCTCAGCTAAATTACAGGTGAATTTCACTCCATTCATTAAATGGCGAAGAATCTAACTTGTCTGCAACATATAAAGACAATCCTGTTTACAACAGTTCTCAAAACAAAAAATCAAAACGCATGAGTCATGTACACGGAGGTTTGGGGGGGGGGGGGGGGGCTGTCACAGTTAATAACACTAACATTTCCAAAATAAATAAAAAAACAAATTTCACAAATTTCTGCCAGTTAACGTACGGCAAACACACACGCTCGCCAGGCAGGACTTGCGATCTTTTACAACATTCTCTTTTCAAGGCAACAATTTCTACCCGTAATGAAACGGCAAACTTTTACATGGCAAGAAAACGCACTAATAACAAACTACCTGTGTAGAACACATAAGCACGTTGCGTAAAAGCCTTAAAAGGTACTGAATTGGAAAAACACACAACAGTTTTTGCTGTCTAGAAACAATATAAAAAAATCCACTACGGTATACATCAACAACCTTGCTTTTTATAGCCAAATATACATAAACACAAATTTACGTAAGTTACAGCTTCCAGATGAGCAGGATTACGTTATGCAATTGACTAGTTCTTACCACGAGGCAAAAGGAGTTTTTCTTATTTCTTAGAGTACCTTTTACACGTGAGTCTAGTAATACTAGTTACAGCAGGCGAGAGAATGGATCAGGTCTTAGTGCCTAGCAATTTAAACAGTACAGTCATTGGTGCCGTCACAGACATGGCAGGGGCTAACAGTCGAATAAACCCGTAGGTAAGCTGGAAGGGGAAACAAGCAATCCGAACCACAGATTTACTCTGACTCCCCCCCTTTCGTCCTCAAAAGGGGACAAACGGACCACCCTTTCTAATATTACCACCTTCCCGGGGGTGGGCAGACGAGAATGAATGGCGGGAAACCCCCAAAACATACGGCTGGTGTAATTAACAAGAATAAGTAAATTGAATTGAATTAACCTTCATAAAATCTGTTAACAATCAATAACGCAGGAAGGCGCGCCGATTTTCAGAACCTCCTCGCCGGTCGACAGCATACCGCCGAACTCCAGATTAGGCTCCTTGCGGGCTCAAGCTCAGGAAGATTCCTTTCACGACGAGCAGTTAACGCCCCATACCACGGGGCCGCTGCTCGCGTCGCTTGCGCTGATGCCGCGGTCTGCGTGCTGTCCCTCTAGCACCTGCTTCTTGACGCCCCGACTGCCAACTGTCCAAGAGAGCCCATACAGCCCCTTTCCGGCTAGAGGGAGACACCGAAGCCTTCAAATTGCGACAAAGGCGCCACCGCCCGACAACGGAGGGCGACTGCTTCACGCTACGCGCTGCGGCGCCGTTTTCAAAGCTAACTTCACTACCGCTCAATATACACAAAAATTTTGGTTACAGAAAATACATTTATTCTAATTGCAGTTAATTTCTTTCAGCTGTATCTTTATTTTATCTATGTTTTGTACATGTAGCACTTTTTATTCCAAAGCAATATAGTAACTGCCCCTCCATGAAGGCTGACACTTTTAGTGCGTCTACCTACAGTTTGGTAAATAATTCGTGTTAAGCACGCTCTACTTTTTGCGTCATTTTACGCTATCCATTCCGTTAAACGGCTGTTCCAAGTTATTTTCTATCTTCGACAGAATTACAATTTCGTCCCAAAACATCGATTTTTTTTTTTTTTTTTTTTTTTTTTTTTGTTTCTTCTCCTCCAACATTAACTTCGTTTCCAATTCTACTCTGCTTGCTCCTCATAGCTTCCTCAATATACAGATTGAATATCATAATGGATAGACTAAAACACTGTCGTATTCTGCGGTCAACTACGGCTTCCACACTTACAGTCTGGTTACTGTTCAACTTGTAGATAATCTTTCAGCCCATAGCGAATCTCCTTCTCCTTTAATCTAACAGAAAAGTGGACGATGAGTAGTATCAGACTGCAGATCAATAAGAAAGAATTCATATTTTGTTTCTGTCCGGAAATTAGAAGGGCGGTAAGCAGTGGTGTTCCTCCAAAAGTCTGTATCTAAATCATCGACCTGAATCAGATTCGTAAAAGATAAAGCCACCATGTTAACAATTCGCCTAGTACACTCTCGATTGTAAGTTAATTTCGGTATTCGTTCAAGTGAATGTCGAGCTGGTCCCCACCGTTTCGAAATCGGCAGTTACAGCATGCATAATCACATTACACACAGAAACGAATTGAGAAAAATTACTCTAATTCATTGACAGATGGCACCACATTGTCCATCGACTTAAGGCGATGTTTTTACGTCAGGAAAATCAGAAAAGCAACTTAGTTAAAGAAATTGCTAGACTATGCTCTTGTTAGAAATTGCCGGTCTGTGCGGCCGAGCGGTTCTAGGCGCTTCAGTCTGGAACCACGCAACCGCTACGGTCACAGGTTCGAATCCTGCCTCGGGCATGGATGTGTGTAATGTCCTTAGGTTACTCAGGTTTAAGTAGTTCTAAGTTCTAGGGGACTGATGACCACAGATGTTAACTCCCATAGTGCTCAGAGTCATTTTGAACCGTCCCGCCATTTGCCTGGAGCGATTTAACAGCACCACTTCGCTCCGTGCCTTTGCAGTGTGGTGGGCACTGGTTACTGTATCCTGCAGAAATATCAAGTGTGAGTAAATGTTGTAACTGAAGCTCCATCCCCTCACACACATACATGCCATAAATCCTGGGTGCGAGCTGCATGTCGCAAGGGAATGCACTCTGGAATAGGCCGCTGGCCGCTCAGTTGGTCTAGGCCACGCACGTGTACGTGAGTCACTCCCAATCAAACAGAACCTATTCTCATCACTAAAGACAACAGAGGGCAATTCCAATCTCCAGTCACGTTTTTCACGACACCACAGTAATCATGCCTGGTAGCGTCATGGTATGAGTTATAGCCTAGCCAGAAGCATACGTGAACTTCGTCCTGCCGCCACGAGACGATTCCAGATGCCCATAATGACACAGCAAGTGCAACATGTGTACGAATTTCGTCCCTTGATGATGGTCGGAACAGCCACAGATGCTCACACAATACGTGGATCTTAACGTGCATCTGTACTACGCGATTGTCCAGAACAGGTCTGCCAGTGTACAAATATTTTACATCACCGACATAGTGTGCTCGACTCACATCCAGCTTGCTGAAAGCCCACAACGCGACCACGTTCAAATGGCCGAAGCTGTTCAATAAGAGCATTTACTCGTCTGAATGGTCAGAACGCAGCATAGCTACTGCTTGCAGATCCGAAACAGAGCGCCTACAGTCATGGCTCCTGAGTGCCATCCGATTGCTGATGACCATAATAAAAGAATTACTAACAAAAACCCCCACTATGCACATATTGCATCTTAGTGCCACTGAACACTGTCCTTAGGGCGTTGCGTTTCTTTCCGGCTGTATATAATGCGATTAATTCTCAATAGGAAAGCGAATCTGTGTAGTGGAACAATTTTTAAAAGCAACATTTAATAATAATGAGAATCAGATATTTGAAATACATACTTTCCATTGCAACGAAGATATTCTACATACCAGTAGAAAACGTCACTTCTTAAAAATTTCTAAGAAAAGGTTCGAATGGCTCTGAGCACTATGGGACTTAACTGCTGACGCCATCAGTCCCCTAGAACTCGATGACTTTCCGTCTATTACTACGAACTTTGACCTTTATGACAGAAAATTACGAATCCAGTTATAACACTTCCTGTCCGCTACTGCTACACCATAACCTTAAAGTTGTAGGCAGGTCGTGAAATAAAACTGTCTTGTTAAAGCAATTATGGTATAAAGCAACAGAGCAGTGTTACCATCTGAGAGAAATTTTGTTGTGTTGACCGTGTTGTACCTAACGGAGGTGGCTTATCGGAAGTGAAAGTCAGAATTACGTAAATATTTGAACAGTAACAAACGAAATTTGGCCTATCTGCACTGTTTAACGGATAAAGAAAACGGTCGCCAGCCTAACTAGGCAAAAAATGATTAACATTCTCGTTCAAGAATATAATTATTAGTAACTTTAATGGATAAACACAATCTATACTTTGTCACACGCGAGTGCAGTGAACTCTGACACATACATATGTTTACGGTAAGATTGAATTTAACAGTTAGAGCAGCACAAACTATTTGTAGAATTATAACAGATACCGAAACACACTATTACTTTCAGGGCTTACACAAACTGAATGGTCTTTATAACGTTATTATTACTATTCAATGCAGAATCATTAACTGGATATGGTTTAGGTCTCTCTCAGTTAAATACTTTACTATTCAAAATGAAAGTTAATTGGAATCCACTAACAGGTTGCTTCTCACTATCATTTGAATACAGGTATTATGGTTTTCCTAATTAGTGGTCTTTCCGTTACTTGTTACCGAGTATTAACACAATAGACAAACTGTGGATCCTGTTATACTATTAATATGCACTTCTAATACACAAGAGAGACAAACACTTAGCAAACATGAGTATATAACGTTTCACAACTGCAGTTTTCCGCTTATACTACCGTGAGACACAAAATTAACATATACGTAAGAAACTGACTCACCTTTTGCGATTTATAACAGGCAGTAATGTGATCATTTATTAAGCAAAACTTTATAAGCCTCAGTCTTAAGAACTTTTAATTTGAAGTTGGCAACAACACATTAATAAGCTGTTTTACTAGGAAAATTATTTTTATCATGCATCATTAACTTTAACTCACTCTCTTCCACATTAACTTTAACTTTCTTTTAACTATGTTCAAGAGGCATCAATCAGCAAAACACTGGCCTTTAATGTTCTTTCAGTAAGGACACGCGGATATCACTTTAGTTCAAACGGAGAGGAACCTGAGAGGTGTTATGATGAGGAGAAAAATCAAGGTAGGTACATAAATTCAGATATAAATTACCTTATATTTGAGCACACTAACCCATCCATTAAGCTGATCCTTCACTGTACATAATTGTAGTTTTCCGATGCAATGATTGCGCAATGTGGTGGCAACTGCATGTTGGTAGGTGGAATTGCAGGTAGAATTGCTGGACTCTGTCAGTTCTTGGTGGCGATGATAGATACAAATTCCAGAATAGTTGCAGCTATTTATCCATCCATCCGAGGCATGGGAAAGTAGCAGAAAAAGCCTCTCTCGGAACCAGCACAATATGCAACTTTTACATGGCAGTGCACAGTTTGGTAGCTTGTCCCCGACTCATAGCTCGTCCCCGACTGACTCTTGATCCACCTTTTCTACCTAGGCCAACCACAATTTGCGCGCGCTACACAGTTCCGTTCCAGAGAGGAGCCACTACACCTATTACATACAAACTAACTAAGAACCCTAAGTGAAGGTCAGCAGTTTACATAACAGTAACCAAATACATTAAATAAAACAGAACATTTGCACATATTGACATTTCTTCAAAAAATTATTTACACAGAAATTACAGTTATATACAGTAAGTTTTGTTCCCTCCAAATGGGACAAAGAATTTAAATGACAGATACACTACATTGCATACAATCAAATCATGACATCAAAGTTCTTACAAAAAAAAGGAGTATACAGTTTTGTGTTATTGATTCAGAAAAACACATTTACAGAAGCTCAGCAATGTAACATTAATCGAAAAAAAGCAAAATGAATCAGTACAGCATTAGAGCTATGGTGTTACACAGTTTTCACAGCTAAGGCGATATTCCTTAGGCAAGCAGTATGGTAAGGAGACGCTTGTGAGGGACACTGTCGAAAGCCTCCTGGAAATCTAAAAATATTGATTCAGTTTGACATCCCCTGTCGATAGCACTCATTATTTCATGAGTATTATGTGCTATTTATGTTTCACAAGAACGATATTTCCTGAATCCGTGCTAACTATTTGTCAATAAATCATTTTTTTTTTCGAGGTTCTTCATAATTTTCGAACACAGTATATGTCCCAAAACCGTACATCAAATCGACGTTAGCCATATGGGCCTGTAATTCAGCGGGTTACTCCTAAACCCCTCTTTAGTTATTGGTCTCACTTGAGCAATTTTCCAGACTTTAGGTTCGGCTCTTTCTGAGAGCGAGCGGTTGTATGTAAATGCTAAATATGGTGCTATTGTTTCAGCATAGTCAGAAAGGAACCTGACTTGTATACAATCTGGAACGGAGGCCTTGCCTTTATTTTGTGGTTTAAGCTGCTTTGTTAACCCGAGGATATCTAGTTCTACGATTCTCCTCTTGGCAGTTGTTCTTCATTGGAAGCCAGGAATACTGACTTCGCCCTCTTTGGTGAAAGAGTTTCGGAAAACCGTGTTTAATAGCTCTGCCTTAATGGCACTGTCATCGGGAATCCTACGCTGTTACGATTGTCTACACGTAGTAATCGTAGTGCCTAAAGGCTAATTTACACAGTTTACTGCTCAGTTCGTCGCTTCTGTAATCATTATCCCTCTGCCAGATATTTCTGTTTTGTATTCTCAATGAAAAGGACAATGTTGCTTCGAAGAACAGATGCTAGTCACAGAAAATGTTTCCAGATTAATGAACAGTGTAACGTCAACGAAGGAGAAGAGGTGGGGTGAAAACCTGACGTATTGTAATGGCGATTTCACTCAGATACTCACTCCCGCCAGTAGAAGTAGGCATTTATCACAGGATACAAATACCTATTTCTATTTCGCGGGCTCTTGGGACGGCATGTGCAAGTACCGGTGAAACGCAGCTCAGTAGTGCCATTAATACGAACTTCCGCCACCCCCTTCTCTTTGGCACTCCAGCTGGATTGTCAGTTGCTGCTGTGGGAGCCCTTCAGACAGATAGGGCCGTCCTTGACCGGCGCATTGTCAGGCAAACTGCCAGACTAGTAACGACCTCTAATTAGCATAACAGCCGCCCTGCGCAGCGTGAACACTGCTGCGTCACATAAAGGCGTGTATGACGCCTGCCAGGAGCCGTTATGTGTCAGCACAGTCATCCACACCGACGCGGAGCTGGCGAGCTGTGCCGCGCCAGCGAGCCAACATCGGACTCTTGCAAAATATACCTCTGTGCCTCCACGGCACTCTTAAATGGGCAGTATTCAGCGTGGCATGACGTGACCCCTCAACTTGTGAAAGGTTTTTTCACAGACCAGGTTTGGTTTATTACACCTATTTTCACCTGTCTATTGGTATCGGACTATTTTTAAGTACGTATGCGCTCCAAGGCACGTTCGTGGCGACCGTGATAAAGCATCTAAATCCTATACGTCGATTAAAATTGCTTTGTCACTGAGATATGGCAGTGCCCGGCGGCAGTGGTATCGCCGTGCTGCCAGCCACGCTTCACAAGGCACTGCTCGTACCTGCAAAAGAGGCAACACAGCGAACACGTGGTGCTCGACAAAAAACTACGATTGGATGGCGGCTGTGCCCTACCACTCGCCTCGCCGATACGATAGTAACAAAGTAATTTCAATAGCAGTGCGCAGGTTTTCAGTCGCATAAAGTGTAGTTGCCCTAAGCAGCAATGGCACCAGTAGTCGTTCGCAGGGAGTGTGCAAGGAAGAGATATTTGGGGTATTCTGCGCTGGGCAGCACCCTATGTCATGAACATACTGATCCATTTTTTTACGGTGAGAAGTTTTTCTGTCGTCGGGGTGATCACGAGTGATTTTGAAACTATCTGCTCACAGAATCACGGTCCTGAACGTTTTATCACAATCCGATCCACATGAGATTTAAAATTAAAGATCCAGTACATGTGCAATAACTTATGCTCTTGAAGTGTTAATACTTGCTCCCGTATTTCAATCTGACTGCGTTGCAGTTGGAAAGTACCTACAGCAATGAGGTTAACTACTGTAACACATTTTAATTATGTTTTAATTTCTTATAAAGTGCTCCCTGCTCCATACGTTTTCGCTGTGCATCGGTGGACATGTGACAGCATGTGTTACTAGTATGTTCAAAACGTCACGCATATAAACGGGATTTTCTCTGTGGATCATACCTCGGATCCTACTGGTGACACACATGTAGAATGAAGAGCGCCCTTGCGCTACGGACCATTTGTATACCCAACAGAAGAATCGTCTTACTGTATCCTGTAGTAAGGCGTCAAGGTTTAAATAGTACGCTCTTCCTTCAGCCTAAGCAAATCGAACAAATCGACTGGTAATTTTTTCATTAGATGCAGTCTACGGTGTGCCATAAGGGGCTCAGGAAGGCACCATTTAGATCATGGGCTGTTCCTGAGAAAACCCAAAAAAAGCGCTTTTCACCATCTTTTCGCCGATAGCAGCGGGTGCCTAAGTAACCAATCGCAGCAAACTGCGCAAATTTCAAAGATATATTCCCTAGTCATTCCTGCTCACAGAATTATTTATCGTTGTCGAGAAACGCCCTGAAAACTTGGTGATTTGGTACCAGAAACGAGCAACGGGTTCCAAGACTGCTATGTGCAACAAATGCCTGTAATTTTTACGATATATTCCTACGATCCAAATCTCCAACAACCTACAAAATTAACTAGATATCTTTATCCATTTCGGAGATGCAGAAGTTCGAGGTTGCACTAATTGAACACGTAATTTAACACGTAAAATCCAGCGTGTGGCGAAAACGTAGTTTATAAAGTGACGTAGCACTGAGATATGTGTTCTAAAGTGTTTCTGTTGTGGGAACCCGATATTGTAGTACTGAAGCAAATTAAAAATTTTTGCCAACGAAAATACAGTCTGAGGTGCTAAATTACTTTTGCGTCATTCCGATTTCACGTAAGTAAACTATCAAGATTTTGCTGATCCATAAAGTTATTTTTATGAGAATGAACCAGCAGAAAATGGAACCAGCAGTAAAAAGCTTTTATTGGAGCATTATAAAAGCGAATACGCCCTTGTTTAAAAGACTCTGAGTGAAAAGTGGAATAACGCCAGCCTCAGTCTATCATCCACAGCACCTTCAAAAATGTTTTGGCACATAAACCCATTCGCACTTTTCTTTGCTGACAGAGAAGGAGACAGTGGCAGTGGCAAAGAGACGGAGAGGTAGTAAATACCGGGATATAGTAGACAGTAGCTGTGGTATAGAAAGGGCGAAGGAGGTATAGGCAGTAAGAGAGAAAGGTTGGCAGTGGAACATAGTGACAGAACAGTGCTATGAAAAGAGTGAAGGAGACAGTGCCAATGACAAAGGGATAAAGCGCAGGAGAAAGTAGAATTGGGTGAGAGCCAGTGATGACAGTGTAGCCAGAGTCTGTGACACTGATAACGGGGAAGAAGGAGACAGTTGGAAGAGCCAGCACCAGTGGACAGGAATGAATGAGATAGTAGCAGTAAGAGATAACATGAGGGAGACAGCTACAGTGAGAGGAGGCAGTAGTAGCAGAACGTAATGAAGGAGACTGTGGCTCTGAGACGGGAGACAGTGACAGCGACTCAAAGAGACAATGGTAATGAGTTGGGCTGAATGGGTGAGTGAGAATGGACAATAGGGTGCGCATGGGTATGACCGACTTACAGCGGTGGACAAGTGAGAGTGCGAGAGATACAGATTGGGGGGCTTGTGGGAGTGGAAAGTGAGTTGCATGTTAAAAAGCGTGTGAAGATGTTCGTATGCTAAAAAGCTTGCGAGAATTTTTAAATGTGCTGAGGAATGTAGAATGAGGCAGCTGGTACCACACTTTTAAAAGTGTCAGGTTCTTTTGAACAGGAGCTTATCCACCTTTTTGTGCTAAGAAAGGAGCATTTTTCCGCTGATCCTTAGTCATTCCATTTCAGAACTTTCGTTCTCTGTAACATTAAGGTTCGCCTGGCGCAACATAAACTACTGCGTCAGTCATTCTACAAATGCGACGCTACCTACACTTTACACTGGTGAGCCAAAACATTATGACAACCTGCTTAATTGCTTGAGTGTCCGTCTTTGGAACGAAAGACATCACTGATTCTGCGTATCAGGGATCCGACAGTTTGTTGCTAGGTTTTTGGAGGTATGTGGCTTTAGATGTCTCCGCGCAGGTGACGTAATTCGTGTAAATTATGAGCCACTGCTTTGCGTACGAGGTGATGGCGCCCGAGGGCGGCCAAGATAGGTTTCACAGGATTTACATCAAGTGGCACCCAGCGTCGCGGTGGGCATTGATAATAATGTTTTGGCTGGTCAGTGTATATTGGTAGCATCAGCGGTGCCCCGAATCTCCATGGCGGCTGGAGTATTGTCGCCATACTGTCAGTACAAACACACATATTACACTGGGCACTATACCTCCATCAGCGCTATCGTATACTACAAGGCGTCGCAAATATTCCTTCTACTTCGTTTTTATAGGAAATGAGTATAAGATATATCCCCATATATGTGCTTTGTCCGCCCGACCAGCAATGTACACTACTGGCCATTGAAATTGCTACACCAAGAAGAAATGCAGATGATAAACGGGTATTCATTGGACAAATATATTACACTAGAACTGGAATGTGATTACATTTTCATGCAGTTTGGGTGCATAGATCCTGAGAAATTAGTATTCAGAATAACCACCTCTGACCGTTATGACGGCCTTGATAAGTCCGGGCATTGAGTCAAACTGAGCTAGGATGGCGTGTACAGGTACAGCTGCCCATGCAGCTTCTACACGATACCACAGTTCATCAAGAGTAGTGACTGGCGTGTTGTGATGAGCCAGTTGCTCAGCCACCATTGACCAGACGTTCTCAATTGATGAGAGATCTGGAGAATGTGCTGACATGGTTAGCAGTCGAAAATTTTCTGTATCCAGAAAGGCCCGACCCGGAACTGCAACACTCGGTCGTGCATTATCCTGCTGAAATGTAGGGTTTCGCAGGGATCGAATGAAGGGTAGAGCCACGGGTCGTAACATATCCGAAATGTAACGTCCACTGTTCAAAGTGCCGTCAATGCGAACAAGAGGTGACCGAGACGTGTAACCAATGGCACCCCATACCATCACGCCGCGCCGGGTGGTATGCCAGTGTGGCGATGACGAATACACGGTTCCAATGTGCGTTCACCGGGATGTCGCCAAACACGGATGAGACCGTCATGAGTATAAGATATATCCCCATATCTGTGCTTTGTCCGGCCGACCAGCAATGAACACTACTGGCCTTTAAAATTGCTGGATTCATCGGAAAAAATGACGTTTTGCCATTGTTGCACCCAGTTTCATCGTTGAGTACACCATCGCAGGCGCTCTTGTCTGTGATGCAGTGTCAAGGGTAACCGCAGCCATGGTCTCCGAGCTGATAGTCCATGCTGCTGCAAACGTCGTCGAACTGTTCGTAAAGATGACTGTTGTCTTGCAAACGTCCCCATCTGTTGACCCAGGGATAGAGACGTGGCTGCACAATCGTTACATCCATGCGGATAAGATGCCTCTCATCTCGACTGGTAGTGATACGAGGCCGTTCGAATCGATCACGGCGTTCCGTATTACCCTCCTGAGCCCACCGATTCCATATTCTGCTAACAATCATTGGTCTCGACCAACGCGAGCAGCAATGTCGCACTACGAAGAGCCGCGATCGCGATAGGCTACAATCCGACCTTTATCAAAGTCGGAAACGTGATGGTACGCATTTCTGCTCCTTACACGAGGCATCACAACAACTTTTCACCAGGCAACGCCGGCCAACTGCTGTTTGTGTATGAGAAATCAGTTGGAAACTTCCCTCATGTCAGCACGTTGTAGGTGTCGCCACCGGCGCCAACCTTGTGTGAATGCTATGAAATGCAAATCATTTACATATCACAGCATCTTCTTCCTGTCGGTTAAGCTTCGCGTCTGTAGCATGTCATCTTCGTGGTGTAGCAATTTTAATGGCCAGTAGTATACTTCATACTTCCCGCTATCATTATCTTTTAAATGCAGAGTAAAATTAACAATGATCCTAGGCGAACCGTTACAATGGCAGCATCATGTTCTCATTTACTGACAGTTTAAAAAAGTCATGGAAGCAACGACAGAAATAAAAGCAACATTCAGAAGTGGAATTAAAGTTGGCGTAAAACGATCTTAGTCGTAAGGTTTATGGTTTAGAGTTCTGTAGTGTGTGAAATTGAGGATTAATTGTAGGATCTGTTACAAGGCATGAACAATCTACTGTGCACGTAATAGACAGAGAGTAATCGAAGATAAGACTCTGTTATTGTGGAGCGCCAGTAATTAGAATAGTGACGAACAGAGGCGTAGAAATCGTCTTACCTTCAAAGCAAAATAACGAATTATGGTCGACACTGGGAGAAAAAAAGGGGAGTAGCACAGCCAAACAGGTCATTTCACGCCAAAAGCTATTTACTAGTATCATACAAAGGCTTTAATTGGAAGAAAGCATTTCTGAAAATGTTAGTGCGCATCATAACACTGATTATGAACTGTAGAAAATTTATAAAAATGGATAACTGAAGTGTTTGAATTGTGACGTTAAAGTAGAACACAGAAATTAAGTAGACTGGTTGGAAGGGCGCAAATTCTTCGCGGAACAGCCGAGGAAAGGTACACGCACTAAATAACATTTTGCACTAACCAGATCTGTAATAAACTTACTTTAATGTAGTCTCTTGAACTGTAAGTTAAGTACAGTAATAACAAAACAGCAATATAACAATGCGCCATGTAAGAGAAAAATTAAATTTCATACTACATTAATATTTCGTTTCACTTCTGTCGCTGAAAATTAAAGCGACCTCAGTGGGGTTCAGTTTAGCGAAAATATTTTGGTTTTGCTGAAACTGACATATTGTTCATCAAAAGTGTGTATTAATACTGTAGCTACCTCAATCACTAAGTCTCTTGATGGGAGTAAGAAGAATATCCACATCCTACAACCCCGGAAACCAAAGGTTTCTTAGGTTCACTTGTCTTCACTATATTATCTCCTACGAAACAGTCTTTAGAGGCAATTATCTACACCAATCAAGGAGATCCGAAGCCCGAAAAAAGCTGATTACGTAGTTCTGTAGTGTTAGTTCACGAACTTTATGTAGACAATCGATGAAATACCTCGGAATTCTATTCCTTCTATCGCTGTGCGTATTCTCCGTTATGGAATTTGTTGTTGACAATACCGACTAATTCACAGTGTACAATAACATTCATGTACAGTATACTATAAGGAAAAGGTATCGGTTTGGGGTAACAATTTAGGTTTAAGACTTACCGAAGCGTTATGCAGAAGGTTATAAGGTTATGCAGTATTGACTAGGTTTCATTCACCAGAACTGAAAAATTGTATGATATATCCCAGTTTTCCAATCTAGATCGAAATGTTTCCTTGGGGTAATAAGCTACGTTACCTCGGTAATAGGCTACGTTACCTCTGTTCAGCACACGAGTGCTTCACAGTAGCTGAAAATGCTTCTCTGCTACTAACTTACTTCTTCGCTTACTTCAAATGGCTCTGAGCACTATGGGACTTAACATCAGTGGTCATCTGTCCCCTAGTACTTAGAACTACATAAACCTAAGTAACCTAAGGACATCACACACATCCATGCCCGAGGCAGGATTCGAACCTGCGACCGTAGCAGTCCCGCGGTTCCGGACTGCGCGCCGAGAACCACTAGACCACCGCGGCCGGGTTTCGCTTACTGTCTCACGTTTTTTTCACCCTGTCTTTTTTTTATTTTATGCAGATTATGTGTATCTTATTCACAATTCTTTGTAGTATGCACTGAGAAATTCCAACACCAAGTAGGTTTGGCTCGCGTGGCCTCACCGACACTTATAAGCAAGTAAAATCTATTAAGCAGTATTGGCATTAAAATAAGAGCTAATATTTCCGTTATCCATACACGGAAGCTGATCGGTATTTGATTTGCGTTCGATTTTATTAGGTGATCGTCTAGTACGACTCTAAATTTCTTAAGAGAAATACAACCTATAAAAAAATCCGTTGACTAAACAAAATCTGTTTCTATCCAGTTAATGAGTTGTTGTTGTTGTGGTCTTCAGTCCTGAGACTGGTTTGATGCAGCTCTCCATGGTACTCTATCCTGTGCAAGCTTCTTCATCTCCCAGTACCTACTGCAACCTACATCCTTCTGAATCTGCTTAGTGTATTCATCTCTTGGTCTCCCTCTACGATTTTTACCCTCCACGCAGCCCTCCAATACTAAATTGGTGATACCTTGATGCCTCAGAACATGTCCTACCAACCGATCCCTTCTTCTGGTCAAGTTGTGCCACAAACTTCTCTTCTCCCCAAACCTATTCAATACTTCCTCATTAGTTATGTGATCTACCCATCTAATCTTCAGCATTCTTCTGTAGCACCACATTTCGAAAGCTTCTATTCTCTTCTTGTCCAAACTATTTATCGTCCATGTTTCACTTCCATACATGGCTACACTCCATACGAATACTTTCAGAAATGACTTCCTGACACTTAAATCAATACTGGATGTTAACAAATTTCTCTTCTTCAGAAACGCTTTCCTTGCCATTGCCAGCCTACATTTTATATCCTCTCTACTTCGACCATCATTAGTTATTTTGCTCCCCAAATAGCAAAACTCCTTTACTACTTTAAGTGCCTCATTTCCTAATCTAATTCCCTCAGCATCACCCGACTTAATTAGACTACATTCCATTATCCTTGTTTTGCTTTTGTTGATGTTCATCTTATATCCTCCTTTCAAGACACTGTCCATTCCATTCAACTGCTCTTCCAAGTCCTTTGCTGTCTCTGACAGAATTACAATGTCATCGGCGAACCTCAAAGTTTTTATTTCTTCTCCATGAATTTTAATACCTACCCCGAATTTTTCTTTTGTTTCCTTTACTGCTTGCTCAATATACAGATTGAACAACATCGGGGAGAGGCAACAACCCTTTCTTACTCCCTTCCCAACCACTGCTTCCCTTTCATGTCCCTCGACTCTTATAACTGCCATCTGGTTTCTGTACAAATTGTAAATAGCCTTTCGCTCCCTGTATTTTACCCCTGCCACCTTCAGAATTTGAAAGAGAGTATTCAAGTCAACATTGTCAAAAGCTTTCTCTAAGTCTACAAATGCTAGAAACGTAGGTTTGCCTTTCCTTAATCTTTCTTCTAAGATAAGTCGTAAGGTCAGTATTGCCTCACGTGTTCCAGTGTTTCTACGGAATCCAAACTGATCTTCCCCGAGGTTGGCTTCTACTAGTTTTTCCATTCGTCTGTAAAGAATTCGTGTTAGTATTTTGCAGCTGTGACTTATTAAGCTGATAGTTCGGTAATTTTCACATCTGTCAACACCTGCTTTCTTTGGGATTGGAATTATTATATTCTTCTTGAAGTCTGAGGGTATTTCACCTGTTTCATACATCTTGCTCACCAGATGGTAGAGTTTTGTCAGGACTGGCTCTCCCACGGCCGTCAGTAGTTCCAATGGAATATTGTCTACTCCGGGGGCCTTGTTTCGACTCAGGTCTTTCAGTGCTCTGTCAAACTCTTCACGCAGTATCGTATCTCCCATTTCATCTTCATCTACATCCTCTTCCATTTCCATAATATTGTCCTCAAGTACATCGCCCTTGTATAGACCCTCTATATACTCCTTCCACCTTTCTGCTTTCCCTTCTTTGCTCAGAACTGGGTTTCCATCTGAGCTCTTAATATTCATACAAGTCGTTCTCTTATCTCCAAAGGTCTCTTTAATTTTCCTGTAGGCGGTATCTATCTTACCCCTAGTGAGATAGGCCTCTACATCCTTACATTTGTCCTCTAGCCATCCCTGCTTAGCCATTTTGCACTTCCTGTCGATCTCATTTTTGAGACGTTTGTATTCCTTTTTGCCCGTTTCACTTACTGCATTTTTATATTTTCTCCTTTCATCAATTAAATTTAATATTTCTTCTGTTACCCAAGGATTTCTACTAGCCTTCGTCTTTTTACCTACTTGATCCTCTGCTGCCTTCACTACTTCATCCCTCAAAGCTACCCATTCTTCTTCTACTGTATTTATTTCCCCCATTCCTGTCAATTGCTCCCTTATGCTCTCCCTGAATCTCTGTACAACCTCTGGTTCTTTTAGTTTATCCAGGTCCCATCTCCTTAAATTCCCATCTTTTTGCAGTTTCTTCAGTTTTAATCTACAGGTCATAACCAATAGATTGTGGTCAGAGTCCACATCTGCCCCTGGAAATGTCTTACAATTTAAAACCTGGTTCCTAAATCTCTGTCTTACCATTATATAATCTATCTGATACCTTTTAGTATCTCCAGGGTTCTTCCATGTATACAACCTTCTTTTATGATTCTTAAACCAAGTGTTAGTTATGATTATGTTGTGCTCTGTGCAAAATTCTACCAGGCGGCTTCCTCTTTCATTTCTGTCCCCCAATCCATATTCACCTACTATGTTTCCTTCTCTCCCTTTTCCTACACTCGAATTCCAGTCACCTATGACTATTAAATTTTCGTCTCCCTTCACAATCTGACTAATTTCTTTTATTTCATCATACATTTCTTCAATTTCTTCGTCATCTGCAGAGCTAGTTGGCATATAAACTTGTGCTACTGTAGTAGGTGTGGGCTTCGTATCTATCTTGGCCACAATAATGCGTTCACTATGCTGTTTGTAGTAGCTTACCCGCATTCCTATTTTCCTATTCATTATTAAACCTACTCCTGCATTACCCCTATTTGATTTTGTGTTTATAACCCTGTAGTCACCTGACCAGAAGTCTTGTTCCTCCTGCCACCGAACTTCACTAATTCTATTATAAATAGGAAATATATATTTTCCATGTTTGGATGGGAAAACAAATATTGTGAAAATGTTAGTTATTGAATAAAAGTCGATGCAAACAAGAATCAAATTCGGATTAACTTTTCTCCACATCCGAGAATATCGAATACAATTCGAACGAAGTCTGAAGAGAGCTATATTTTCCTTTCGTGACTCCAAATTTCACAACGGCCCTGATAGGTTTTCTAACAGAATACATGTTTTCGACACTAAGCCGTAACAGCTGCATCTTGCTGAGAGATTTCTATACTCCTTAAAGCAAATTCAGAAAATTAGAGGAATCGGTCTCTAGAGCAATAAATCGTCCACTCTTGCAGGAGTTATTTAATTTCAGCCTTCAGAAGAGGAAACGAATACTGTCTGAAGCACCTGTTGAGAATTCCATTCCAGAAGTCCGACTGCTCGCGAACTTTCTGCAAGATACTATTATACCAGCCGTTATTTCCAGTTTAATTTAGTTAAACTACCTCATTGTTCTTTCTTTTAATTCCGTTACACGTCTACCAACTGTTTCAAGTTACCCTCTGCTCTGGTTGTCATTGTCACGTTTGAGGTGTTACAGATTCGCTTTCTGTACATAGCTTCGTTTCACCGCAGGTAAACTTAACGCCTGTACTGCAGGAACTGACCATATTCGGATGTCTCACAGAATAAGATCAAAACTACGTTAGTGAAACTAAATTTGACAGTAGTAATCAGTGCAAGGAAATAACCGTCGTTCAAATACATACGTTATAGAGCCTTTCTCCTTTATTATGTCTATACAAATAGAATCATTACATTCATTAGGAAAACAGTAAACTTGTATTTTTGTATAGACTTCATTCCTTCATCCCTCATATTACCAAAGGTAAGGGAATCAGTATCACATATCGACATTGTGATGCCGTTATGGATTACGTAAATTGTTATAAATCCAATGTACTCCCCATTTTGTCGGTAGCTTTTTTTCCCTCTAAGTCTTCCGATTGATTTAATGCGACCACGGTATCTTTCTCTTTTGCTCCAAACTGTTCTTCTCAGAGCAGCGCATACACCAAAAGTCGTTAATTATATGTTGATATATTTCGACATCTATCTCCACACACAGGCTTTGCCCTCTTCGATAGTACCATGGAGGTGATTCGCTGATGCCTTTAGGTCCTGATTCTTCTTCTAGCTTTTTTCCACATATCCCTGTCCTCGTCAATTTTGCGGTGGACCTCTTCATTTCTTATCTTTCGACTTATTTCCGACATACTTCTGTCACACCAGATTCTCCTCATTTACAGCTTTCCACAGTCCCTAATTCACTTCCGCGCAAAAATGGGCTCCAGTTAGAAATGTCTTCCTGAAATTACAGTATACGTTTGATATTAGCAGACTTCTTCTAGCAAGGAATATCCTCTTTGCCCGTGCTGAGCGCTTCTTATACCTTCCATGCTTGAATCATGTGCAATATTTTGGTTTCAATTAGCTGAATCCTTTCACTTCGTCTACTATGTAATCCTCAATTTAATTGAAGATCATGACTAATATCGGTTCTGCCACTTCTCATTATTTTCGTCCTTAGTTGGATTGCTCTCACCAATATTCTGTGCCCATTAGACAGTGCATTTAGTTCAGCAGGTTCAATGAATCTTCTGATTTCAACCCGAAATTAAATCCCATTCATGATTCTTCATTTTATTGATATTACAGCTTCTTCAGTGTTGACAGGTGGAACAGCTCCGAGGAAGAAATCATCCTTGCCTTACTTTTAATCCGAGCACTGCTGTCTTTGTCTTTCATGCATATTGCTCCAATTTGGTCCTTTAGTGTTGTATACCAATCTATAAGACAGCTTATGAACTGTCAGTATTACTGTTGCCTCATTCTACAATGAACAATGCACAAAGAATTGGTTTTGATCGTTCTAAACCGTGATGTGTCGTTCTTCGTGCTCAGAGGTAGTTTATCCGATGAAACCATGACCATTTATTCTTATAACTTTTTATAATCAGCGTTAAGGAAGAATGACCACACGGAATTAAGGAGACAGCTTGATCAAGAAGTACAATCATTTCTTCAGTTTAAATGTGTGATGTATCTGGACGTATGAGCTGTGTCCAGCATGTAAACAAAAAATGGGCTTGACAGCTTTGAAGTTGAAACAGATGACTTATTGGTTAATGAAATATATAGGGTATTTTAAAAATATTTATTCGATTTCATGGAGACTTTATCTCCTAAAGGCATGAAGATCAAAACTGTAACTCACATACAGGACTATGAATTTATAATTTTCATGAGAGCCGTATCGTTTTATATCTCATTTTGTCGTGCATGCATATAAGACATCGACGTGGTTTCCACATTTACGGTTAGCGTCAAAGTTTTCACTCGTTCTTCTGAAACATTTAGTGTACATCCACTGGACACATGATAGACATCCAGATGACAATCAAACTCGTCTCATAGTTTCCCTGCATGTCTGCCCTTACAGTTACTATCCAGAGTTTTAGTTCCCTATAGGTGTGGAAAGGGAAAGCACGTGGAGTCTTTCACAAACGGAGAAAAACCTATTATGCTTTGAAGAGTCTCTCTCTAGCTCGACAACGGTATTTGTTTCTGTGTTTCCCATACGCTTACATTATGGTGGTGCACTTGCCAACTTAAATGAACTCTGATATCTTTACTTAACACTAGACGTGAGAGGAAATCGTTATTTTCAGTCTTTACACATATAATGAAATTACGAAACTGTAAATCACCAAAGACTTGTAGCAAGCGCCCTCGCAAAACAAGCCAGACAAGACATATAATGAATGGTTCTCACATGTCACAATGGTTAGACGTTTCGATCTCTGTGGTAGGAGAAACTCCCACTGAAGGAGCTCTATTTCTTGAACGACTATTCAGGACAACCTTTGAATGATTATTTACGAGGACGACCTTGAAACTACTGGTGCCTTCATGGAATGATTCTGCTCTAGGAGGTGCAGTGGCACACATCAGCGAAAATTACGCCATCTACGCAGTTGTAATCGAATTGCTCAGGTAACAAAGAACAATGAGTGACCTCTTTGGCGTGTTACTACCAACTAGGCACACATCTGTTAATGAACAAGGGAGAGTACAAGCAACTGTATTAAGCAGCAATGTACTGTACAACAGGTACCACAATTCAGATTCAATATGTCAAATAAAATTTACTGCAGTTTCAGACATCATTCATGTAGGAGGTAGAACTATACCCCTCATATTAACCTATTGTTATGTTGATTGATTTTTGACCCACAGGGTATAATATGTCCTTCTCAAAACCCTCCACCTCGCCCTCCTCCTCCACAAACGTCTGGAAAATCCCCAACCCCACCCCCTCCCCCTCACTGTTATGAGCACACTTTTGATATCAAATTACTTAACCAATTAATTAAATTGATCTATAAATTGCTCCTCCGTATATGAGAAATCCCACAGCCCTCCTCTCCTCTCCACCCACTTCCCCCACATCCATCTGGAAATTAGTGGGAAAAAGACTGTGCTGAAGAGGAAGAATCTCTTGACAAAAAATTCAGTTCAGTGTGAATAACATATAGTTCTATTCTGTTTGCATATGCTTCGTTTAATGTGTTTGTGGGAAACAGGGCTCCTCCAATTCTGTGAGGCTCATCTCTGCACTCGGTGCCCCAACTTCTCATGACATAATAATTCCCAAAAAATGCAATGAAGCTGCCGTTTAGGGTCCTCTTCATGTGTGACTTTCATCCAGGAGTCGCCTCAGAGCTCAAAAACCGCCCAGTGTCCTAATTCCACCAAGTGGACCTCCATTAGCTCTATGACCCCTGAAGAAAGCATTAGGTGGTGGCAATTCGTTGATGAGGTGTATCCAGACTTATTTCCTGTCTCTGTCTCTCTCATGTGGTTGCTTCCTGTTTGTGTCAACACATGCATGAATCAATGTGTCCAAGCATACAGACAGTGGATATCATCAATCCTTGGAATACCATATTCTATTGCCTAATATTAGGAATGAAGGAACTGCTGGTGTGACCTCAATATCAGGAATGTCAGGAAATAATCCATTTGTAGCCCCTTATCAGATCAGTTGTTTCACAGATTACTTAAAACCCTCATCACCACAATACGATGATTCTTGTTTGTAATGAAACATATTTTTAATTTCTGGGGCACTCACGCAAACATTTTGCAAATCATTTCATTAAATTTCCTCCACAAACAGACAGAGTGACAAATATATCTCAGGTCTGGTATGCACTGATGTTTGAGAATATACGCTCGATCTGCCACCACAATGTTGCCACCTGGCATTACACTTACCTGGCGAAAAAAAAAAAAAACGCATCTTTTCCAACTGCCATGGAGGTGCGGTCACACCAACCATGCTGGCAGTTAGAAGCTCATCTGCAGGTATCCACGCCATGGTGGCACCAGATGCTGAGGCTGGAGAGACTCTCTCTGTGGCTACTCAGCCATCAACATATTAATTTGCACAAGGGGAAATAATCATATAGCGCAAACTCTTCCCATATTCAATCTTCTTACTCAACACACATCCGCTTCTGTCACCACTCTACCATCATACTGGCTAGTTCATTGTCCAGCCATCCAGAGCACACTGTGAGAACCACCAACGAGACCTGTCCCAATGGCTGAGGGCAGGTGCTGACAGATCAGAGCATTCTTTCTACAGGTGGCTCAAGCAAGGTCAAGCCACAGTATTCATTTTGACGCTGCTAGACAAGCAGATTGGACATATTGTTCTAACAGCAACTCCACCCTCCCGTAAACACTCCATTTTAAAAAAGACCACTATACTAAATCCAAAATGGAGATGTTGTTATCCATTTCTCATGGGAAATGTAGATTGATTCCTTTTATATGAGTTATTTTCGAAGACAGACGGAATTGTACCATAAATACACTTTCACATCACTAAAGTATTATAATTTGTTGTGAAAGAACAGTACAACCATATGGTGTAGGCTATACATCCTCTAAGTATTTTCTCATTTGGTAAAAAAAAATCAGCTTAACATCTCTTATTTACTGCATTTTGGGACTAGAATATTAATCTCATTTTGGGCTCATGATGAGGTGATAAGGGGCTTGTCTAGGTATCCGTTTATAAATTCTTTAATATACCTCATTTTATTACGAGGAACGTATGTGGGAGATTGAAATTTCGTGAAATGGTCTCACCGCATCGAAAAAACGCCTGATTACCAATACCAACTCGCAAATAGCATCGGTGGTACCCTTGCTTCCACCCGCTCAGTGGGACATCATCGATATCAAACTGGTTGACTAATTAATTAAATTGATGGTGGGATGCTCTCTGCATGGTGAGTAATTTGTTTCCTGCATTAGGATTAGATCCCTGGAGGGAATGTGTTGAATGTTCTGTTCGAGGAACACTATTGAGAACCGACTTTTGAAGCTGAATCCAGAAGCATTCTACCGCCACCAACATACATTTCATTTAATAACCACAAAGACAAGATACGAGAATTTAACGCTATGGAGGCGTATATACAGTGTTTCTTTCCCTAGCACTATTTTCGAGTGGAATAGAAAAGATAATGACTAGTACTCGTGCAGTCTAGCCTCTGTGACACAGTGTATGATGGGTTGCAAAGTATGCATGTGGATATAAATTCCAATTTAGGGTACCTATGAAGATGTTAGCCAATCCATTTATAGGTACACAGAATCCACAGGAGAATGTTCTCTCTTTTTAATCGAGAAAACAAAAGACAGAACTTCTGCTGCACATTGCCTCTCGCTAAGAACCTTCATAGTAGCCCATAATTTTCTTACTGCAGTATTTCATGAGACGTTTGTGAGAGTTTCTAATATGTTTGTCAACTTTACTTGAGTCACTATATAGACGTAACCTATCAAATCCCCTTTCGTCAGATTATCGCTTACCTATGGTTTCCTCAGTAATCCTCCATTCTTCGATATATAGTATTTGACTCCACCTGATTTTGACGAGCGAGAGAAGTCACCTGTCAAGTAACAGACCATTTCTAATTCTTTCGAAAGCTTAGAGAGAAATTACAGTGAGAATTATAGCACCCTAACATACAGAAGGAAATCCACAGCCATACAGAGTATACATGGACTGCAGAAAGAAACTGAGAAGCATAGCACCTACAGTTTATTGATATCAAACGACTGTCTATTAGTATTGTAACCTCCTTTATTATATTCCTATGATTACTAAACCAGATATACAACTGTGCAATGGCGTAATAGTCTTCTTCAACAGCCCAGTGTTTTCCTCTCTCTCGCTCTCTCTCTTTCTGTCTGTCTGTCTCTGTCTTCTGCATTTTTATAAAATCCAGTGGAGTAAGACTATGGACTCTATAAACATCACTAATGTCATCTGGTAGAGAACTCAGAAGATTTTTACTGATTATCTCTCTTTCGATGTATCGAAAACATATACCATCTGCATAGTGACAGCGACCATATGTAGTGATCTCATGAAATATATATGTATTGGGCAATTGCAGCAGGTGTCCAGTAGTGATCGAAGTCACTTCCACAGACCTGTGTACAGTTTTGTCACCTGTAATGGAGCAAGACCATTTATTTAAACTGTTGTTTCATAAGCAGTTTGATGCATTGATTTTTGCTGTAAAACATCAAAGCAATGCATGACTACTGCTTTGTACATCGGCATAAATTTTGTTGTTCTACCATGACTTTGAGGTCTGTGTTAGGTGACAAACTGACATTAACACATTATGGTCCATTGGTCCAGGAAGATGGACACCAAATGGTGCAAAGTAGGCATGCATGCTAACAAGGTTCGTGTTTTTTATGTGCATTGGATGTGCATAGGATATAGACCTGATACATTTGAGAGTGTTGTGTGATGTAACAGACCTTTAAAGAGAAGAAGAAACATATGGTTAATTCATGTTGGAGTTTCATATAGAAGGAGTTCAATTTCTTTTTTTTTTTTTAAATCACTTCTGTAGGTACGTCGACGACACATTCGTGGTAAGGTTCCCATGGGTTGGATGAAATACATCGATCTCTTGAGCATTTGAATTCCATCCACGCTAGCATTAAATTTAATATGGAAATAGAAAAAGACGGCTGCCTCCCCTTTTTGGATGTTGTCGTCTGCCGTTAAGGTGATGGCACATTAGGACATGCCATAAATCGGAAACCAACACACACAAATCTATATCTTCACGGCAGTAGCTGCCATCACCCTTCACAGACCATTGGTGTCCTTAAGACGTTAGTGCATCTGGCGTACTGTATATCCGATAAAGACAATTTGCAAGAAGGGCTCACATACCTCAAGAGCATTTTTAAGTCGAATGGATTTTCTCCACAACAAATTCGTAGAGATTTCGATGGAAAACCTAAAATTCAGGTATGTGATGAGGAAGAAGATAATAATTTCTATGTGCGTGCTCTTTCCTCGTAGATAGGCCGTATTCTTGAAAAACACTGTGTTAAGGTGATCTTCCGGCTCCCCACGAAGATTGCAGCTTTACTCGGCTCTGTGAAGGACGATTTACAGCTCGTAAAGCGAATGTGTACCAGATCCCTTGCGGAATTTGTGAGAAGTCGTACATAGGTCAAACAATACGCACCGTTCATGAGAGGTGCGTGCAGCATAGAAGATACACACGCTTATTACAGCCAGACAAGTCAGCTGTGGCCTAACGATGTATTGATAGAGGGCATTCCATGAATTACAGTGATGTGAAGATTTTAACATCCACCTCTTCTTTTTGGGAATCTGTCTTCAAGGAAGCTATAGAGATTAAATTAGTTAATAATTTAATAAATAGAGATAATGTTTTTAATTTGGACAAAGAATAGAATCCAGCTCTTGGCGTAATTAAACTGCAGAGAAGTCGTCATGGTGTCACCGCCGCCGATCATACATAGATAAGTGAATCGAATTACTGTACGCCTTCGCCACAAGTGGCACATGTGTAAGCGTTTTTCTCTGCCGCCGACCAGCATCTGTCACCCTCAAGCGCAGTACAGCCGCGGTGGAACATATAAGGCTGCGCTTGGCATCTTGTCGTCAGTCTTGTGACTCACTCTCAGGATGGCCGGACGATACGCGGCCGAAATATCGGTGGAGAAAATTTTATTTGCGCAGCTGCATGCTCGTAATTTAGTGGACTAATTTTCATTTTGTAGTGAAAGTAGGCTTTATATCTTCCATAATTCGACAATCTTTACTTATTTGCTGCCCAAATAGAAAAACTCATGTACCCATTACTGTTTTCTTAGTCTATTTGCTCAGCATCACCTCTTTCATTCGGCAGCCTCCATTGCTCTTGTTCTTCTTTAGTTGGTATTCATCTTATAATCTCTTTAGAAGACATTATCCATTCGATTCAACATTCTCGAGCTCCGTTGCCGTTTAGACGGATGGGAAGGTATTTTCAGAAGTACCCTAAGGAAGTGTAAAGAGCTTTTAGATTCTAAATGCAATAATGCTTATTGACTTTAACAAACTAAAAGTCTAGTCAATTAGAAAGTCAGCAATGTTTACTGCAGGTTTGCCGGCCAGGTTGGCAGAGCGGTTCTAGGCGGTACAGTCTGGAACTGCGCGACGACTACGGTCGCAGGTTCGAATCCTGCCTCGGGCATGGATGTGTGTGAAGTCCTTAGGATAGTTAGGTTTAAGTAGTTCTAAGTTCTAGGGGACTCATGACCTCAGCAGTTAAGGCAAATAGTGCTCAGAGCCATTTTAACCATTTACTGCAGGTTTCTAGAGCGAGTCGTTTACAAGATATCTCATTTTGAAAAGTTCCCACACTGACACTTGTTCATTGTCTGTGATAACAGACACTAAATAAGTGCATTCACTAGTTATGTGGATTCTGACAATTAACGAGACAGCTTATGACCACGGAATGTACTTAAAACGACTAACGGCAACGGCAATACACGCTTGAAGTCGGATGGAACGATTGCTGCACACGTGCTAGCATAGCAGCGGAGATGCCCGAGCAGGCTGCTGTAAAACGTCATTGAATATCAACGGGTGTAGTTTGTATGTCCTTGTAGACATCATTTTCCAGCTTTCCCGACGGAGTAAAAATTTACAGCAGTGAAATCCGAGGAATGAACCAGCCAACTTACAGGTTCACTGTAGTACTTCGCGCACTATGGGCAGAAAGGCCATAGTATTGGTACCATAGATTCCTCGTAGTCTACACAGAAACGCATTGACCGTACCATCCATGAAAAAAGAGCCTATGAGCTGATCCTTCACTGTCCCAAACCACGCATTATGATGACGTTCCTCCTCTCTGTGGAGATAGCTGAAAGACGCTGTCTACTAGAACATACCAACGACACCCGATAAGATTCAGTGACGTGTTACGCGGACATCTCCACTGAAATACTAGCACATGTACAGCAGTCGTTCCACACCAGACGGCAAGCGTGTTTTGTCGTTGCCGGTGTCCATCTGAAACACACCCTATAGTGTTCAGCAATCTCCTTACTTATCAACACATCTAGCGTATGCAGAAGATTGTCAACAGACCAATAGCGCATATTTCGACGCGTTACGTAGCCGTGGTTGGAAAATGAAATACGATACATGATACATATGAAGTATCATGTCTTAATGCTCGTTTACAGAAGTTAATACGAATCTCATTATAGTTTCCATGCAGCTCTTAATGGAGGGAGAGGGAGAGGGAACGATGCTTAGGACACCTGCCTGACTCATGCCACTGCCAGGTGTAATTGCGAATCAACTACAGCAGCAGCAATAACATTAATTCTGCCTCTTATTTCGTCACTCGTTTCCTTTTGTTACGTTGTCTAGGTGTCACACAGCTGCTTAAAAAGGTTGATAAATAATTGCCGAGATGGTTCACGTCTATTGGGATATCTTGCCGTATACAACGTACAAGAAGGAACTTCATTCTTCCTTCAATCTGCAAACACCATGGGCAGCCGGTTTTCTCTGCACTCGTAAATAGCGTCATCCACTCAAGACCTATTGCTTAGACTACCACATACTAATTGACTAGCAAATTGCACTGCACTCAGGGAACACACAAGCACACTGTAAGCAAACATAACAACATAGTAACCTAGCAATTATGAGGGTTGAATGGCACAAACAAATGTCGACGTGGGAACTTATTTTAATATTATAGCTCGTAAATGACTAGCATTAGAATCCTGCAACAGACACTGTTGACATTCTTATTTATACTAGTTTTAATTTCTTAATATCAATAATTATTATTTTAAAAAGTGCGTTTGCACAAAGTACAATTTCTAAGTATTGTTACAATCTGTTTGTTAGCTGAATATACCATCACGTGACTACCAACCCATTCTGCGAAAACTGCACGTCCATAGCACTTTCCGTTTCCACAGTATTTGCAGTGTAAGTTTTAGGTGATTCATCCTAAACAGAAATGACGTGGTGGGTAATGCACATGGAGCAACCTGAAGTGGCATGATCGCATAATAGAAGTGGAAGAAAACGCAGACGCAAGGATGGGACTGATTAGAAGAATACTAAAGAAATGTAATTGATCGAAGGAAGAACCTGCTCGTAAAACAGTCTTTTTGACAGTGTGCCGATCACTCTTCATCAGTCTGGAATCCTTACTGTCTTACACTAATTAAATAGATGAAAACGATCCAACGAAGAGCAGCACGTATCATGACGGAATCGCTCTATTGGAGCGAGAGAGTTACTGAGATACTCGACAAACTCCAGTGGAAGACGCTGCAATAGAGACGTTTTTCGTCACCCAGTGGTTTACGTTTGGAATTTGGACAGAGAATGTCCTTTTAAAGATTCGGGCTACATGCGGCTTCCTAGCATATACATCTCTAGAAGTAGCTAGAACGAGAAAATCAGAAAAATTTGAGCTACTACGGAGATTTATGGAGAATAATTCTTCACACGTGCCATTCCTGTGAACTACAGGCAATTGTGAGGGGATGTACCCTCCGCCGAACACCATAAAGTGGCTTGCGGAGTACACATCTAGATGTGGATTACGAAGACATCAACAAATATTATTTCACTGCCCTGCAATTAATTCCTATTTCCAAATTTATCCTTAGTTCCCTGTATTGATTGTCAATGTATAGATTGAATGATATCGGCCATATTTTTAAAATAAAAGGCAGTCTCTATTGCAAGTATTCAACTTAAAATTGACGCTTTTCGCGCTAATGTCAAATCTTCGAAATATCTGTTAATTAAAAACAACGTATATATTACATGAAGTTGTGACCACTAGCCTATCCAACTCCTCATAAGGCCCTATTGACTTAACTAAGTTACAAAAGGGACTTGTCATACAAGGCGTAGACAGCACTAGTCATAAAGATAATTTTGAATGGAGAGTAATCACAATCGTCAAGTATAAAACCAGAAGCTTGAGGAGACCATAAAATTCTTATAAAAACTCCGTCTAACCCAGATAAATTCTTGAACGCAGTTTCCGTATCTGTGGGCTGGAAGAACGTAACCGGGAGTTATTAGACAGTCACACCAAATCATGGAGAAAATCAGCGTGTGGATAGGCATGCGGCAAATAGGCATATCGCACAATAGTGTACAAGAACTACCTTACGCAGGATGTTGGCTGGGACAGCGTGCCGTGTGCCGATCTGACGTGAGAGAACAGCTGATTGTAAGTGCCAAGTGGTAGTGCTAATAGTGCCATCATTTACATAACGAAAGGCAACGAAAAACAATAATACAAAACAATGCCTGACGTACCTATTCAAATAAATTAATGGTTATCAAATAATGCTTTAAAAGGAGTTAAAACAAGTATGAAGTAGAAAATTAAAAGAGTAAGCACGAGGTCATGGTGGTAGGCGTCCAGCAACAAACCTGCTCATGGTCACTTAGCCATAGAAAAATTGGCTACTAATTTTATTTTCTAAATCTGTCATCACAGTCACACAAAAAATTTTGGTCTTTGTGACAAGTCGCTCATTGAGACACAAATCTTCCCAAAGCTACAAAAATTTTGTTACTAGAAATTCATCTAGTACAGATAATTTTTACCATAAATTGACACATGAAGGATTTGTAAGTAATCTGTTTTATAAGTTACATAAGTCAATAGCAGTAGGTCGCACGTGATACGGTGATCAATGGGCAGTGACCAGTTTTCGTGCAAAGAGCGAGTTCATTAGTTAGTTCAGAAGGTGAGACCGATAAGCGTTTGCCATCTCCCGGCCGGTCGATGACGACAGGATCGACGCGCACTCTCTCTCAAAGGATTTTACAGAGACTATTCGACAGACAAAATTCATTTTTGCTGTACTTGTAGCTCTATATCTCACGTTCATTATGATGAGCCCATCATTTCCTTAATGGTCATAGTTATTTAGAAATTTATGTGGAAGTTAGACACTGCGTGAAATTCGAAAAAGTTTCATCTAAGTAATTACTTTCCTATTCACAATAATGTGACAGGCAGAGGGTTCAATGAACCACCTTCAAGCCGTCAATCTTCCGTTCCACTCTCGAACGGAGCGAGGGAAAAACGAGCACTTAAATTTTTCTGTGCGAGACCTGATTTCTCTTATTTTATCGTGATATTCAGCTGAGCAGCAACTGCCTTGTGGTCGCTAATCCCTGTATCCATCGTGATACTCCCTATTTGTCCAGGATTATTTGTTGCTAAGAGATGGCCGCGGGATAGCCGCGCCGTCAGAGGCGTCTTTTCACGGTTCTTCCCGTTGGAGGTTCCAGTCCTGCCTCGGGCGTTGGTGTATGTTGTCAATACCGTAAGTTAGTTCCAGTTAGATTAAGTAGTGCATAATCTTAGGGACCGATGATCTAAGCAATTTGGTCCCATAAGATTTTACCACAAATTTACAAATTTTGCTAAGAGATGAAGTATACTTTCGCAACCATTTGCGCTTCGAATGGGCTCATGAACTAATTGTTGACAATTTTCTGAGAAAGCATTCAGTACAGTTTCAAGTGACGTTTCAGGCCTGCCACCGCCTTTAAACGCATAATTTTTCCAGTGTAGGGTAGAATTAAGTCACCATCGACTATAATTCTCTGAGTTTGTTACCTATTTGAAATGAGACTCTTTTTCTCTTTTTCTTTGAACTCCTCGGGGTGGGGGGGTCGGTGAAACGATCCAATTAATAGCTTAGTTGGACTGTCAAATATAACCTCTACCAATACTATTTCAGTAACTATCTACTTCAATTTCACTACAAGGTAAACTACTTGTAACAGCAATAAATACTCCACCATCAACTGTGTTTGATCTATTCTTTGTGAACACTGTTAGGTCGTTTGAAAAAATTTCAGCAGACATTATTTCCGCCTTTAGCCAGCTTACCGTACCTATAAATATTTGAGCTTCAGTGCTTTCTATTAGGCCTTGGAGCTCTGGTTCTTTCCCAACACGGCAATGAAAATTTACAACTGCAATAACAATTGGTGTTTCAACTACCTTACAGTGTTTTACCTGCCCCTTTTAGACGGACGCCCTTTCTGTGGTTTCCTGAGTCGTAAAAAATCACCCAGTCTCTTCCACACAGCCCCCGCTACCCGTGTATCCGCTTCCAGTGTGTTGTGGACTCCTGACCTATTAAGCGAAACACGGAAACCCACCACCCTATGTCGCAAGTCAAGGAATCTGCTGCCCACACGGTCACAGAACCACTGGAGCCTCTGATTGAGACCCTCCACTCGGCTCTGCACCAAAGGGCCACAGTCGTTTCCATCAACGATGCCGCAGATGGTGAGCTCCGCCTTAATTTCGCAAGCAAGACTGGCAGTCTTCAACATGTCCGCTAGCCGACCGAAACCAGAGAGAATCTCCTCTGATCCAAAGCGACACACGTCATTGCAATGAAAAACAGGGATCACTATAACTTTTGAGTCTGTCGCATATTACATAGTATACTGAAATGGCAAAGACACTGGTATAGGCATGCGTATTCAAATACAGAGATATGTAAACAGGTACAAAACCTCGCTGCGGTCGGCAACGCCTATATACGACAACAAGTATATGGCGCATTTGTTAAAAGGGTTACTACTGATACAATAGTATGTTATCAAGATTCAAGTAAGTTTGATCGTGGTGTTATAGTTGGCCCACGAGTGATGGGACATAGCAACTCCGAGATAGAGATGAAGAGGGGGTTTCCTCTTACGACTGTTTCACGAGTGTACCGTGAATATCAGGAATCCGGTAAAACATCAAATCTCCGACATCGCTGCGGCTGGAAAAGATCCACCAATTACTGGACCAACGACGACTCAAGAGATTGGTTCAACGTGACAGAAGTGCAACCCTTCCACAAATTGCTGCAGATGTCAATGACAGACCATCAACATGTGTCAGCGTGCGAACCATACAACGATACATCATGGGCTTTAGGAACCGAAGGCCCGCTCGTGTACTCTACACGACACGACACAACGCTTTACGCCTCGCCTGGACCCGTCAACACCGACATTGGACTGTTGATGACTGGAAAAATGTTGCGTGGTCGGATGAGTCTCATTTACAATTGTGTCGAGCAGATGGACGTGTACGTGTGTGGGGAAAACGTCATGAATCGATGGACGCTGTATGTCAACAGGGGAACTATCAAGCTGGTGGCGGCTCCGTAATGGTGTGGGGCCTGAGCAGTTGGAGTAATGTGGAACCCCTGATACATCTAGATACGACTCTGACAGGTTGTCTGATCACCTGCATCCATTCATGTCCATTGTGCAATCCGATTGACTTGGGCAATTCCAGCAGGACAATGCCACACCCCACACGGCGACAATTGCTACAGAGTTGCTCCAGAAAAACACTTTTGAATTTAAATACTTCCGCTGGCCACCAAACTCCCCAGACTGGAACATTATTGATCATATCTGGGATGCCTTGCAACGTCTGTTTAGAATAGATCTACACCCTCTCGTACTCTTACGGATTTATGGACAGACCTGCAGGATTCACGGTGTCAAATCCTTCCAGCAGTACTTCATGCATTAGTCGAGTTCATGTGACGTTGCGTTATGACAATTCTGCGTGCTCGCGGGGACCCTACACGATATCGGGCAGGTGTACCAGTTTCTTTGTGTCCTTAATGTATGTTGCTGCATATGAAATTTAGATAACATATTGAATTTTCCAGTAGACGTTATTGGACGTATCTGTGTGTCACTGGCCTCGATAAAACTGATTTGATGTAGTGTACTCATTTGCGATCGCACCGCACCAGCGATAAAGGCAGAATGAAATATACACAACATTCCTCATATTATGTATACTATTTGAGATATCGACATGCGATTTTGGCAAATGATACCAAACAAAGAGGAGAGTATTTTCTCGTACGGTTATTATGTAAAACCTATTTATCTACCATGTTATTCTACTAACTACAGACTTTTCTGACGAAAGAATATAATTTTTAAGGGCAAAAAAAATATGGCTCTGAGCACTATGGTACTTAACATCTGAGGTCATCAGTCCCCTAGAACTTAGAACTACTTAAACCTAACTAACCTAAGGACATAACACACATCCATGCCCGAGACAGGATTCGAACCTGCAGCCGTAGCAGTCGCGAGGTTCCGGACTGAAGTGCCTAGAACCTGTCGGCCACCGCGGCCGGCACTTTAAGGACAATCGATGGTTGGTGAAACAAGAAATGCTATGAGTTTTGTAATGACAAGTTTAATGTGTACCAAGGATGTGCATTTTCATGATATGCTGACCATACATTTCCTCAGTTCCTCACATAATAAACTTAATGAACCACTGTTTCAGAATTCTCTCACAATTGTGTCTGCACAAGATGTTAGTAGGGTAAGATATGTAAACTCCGTTGAGTTTTGGCAAAAGAATCAAGTTTTAACATGGTATTCAGAGAAATGTGTAATTTTTACTCAAAATTCTCCAGTTGTGACACACTTCTGAAAGTTTGAAATGGCTAACAAACCAGGCGAAAGTAAATCGCTGCATTTTAGATACAAACAACAGGAGAGGTGGCACATCTTTTTGATTGGTCACCATGCGAGTGTGGCTGCGGAGGGGCCCCACTTAATGGTTGCCATAAACGTGTGTGTAGGCTTCAGTTCAGAACGGCACCTCGCCTTCAATTCTCAGCATTTGCCATACAGCGCTCTGAACGACCTCCCACCACTGCCACACTTCCCACACTTCCACAGCCAACTGCGCATCTTTCGGCCACGGCATTTTGCGCGGAATGTACTTAGCAGGGGCTAGTTATGCTATCAGTTACAAATTTGTGTAATACATACATTATTGTCTATATACGGGGTGTTGGGAAATTCCCATTTCGAACTGCTAGGGCTTTTGAATAGGAACACATGTGCAGAAACCTCCCGCTTCTATGCTACTACCATTTGAAAATATGTTGGTAACACAACCACTTATGCAAGTAACTGAATAATTGCGACCCAGTACATCATGTCCATTGCCATGAGCTCCATCAGAGGCATCATGTCAGTATATTCTGCAAATGGGAACACAGACATATTTCTCTTAACACTTACAGATACGTGGATTAGGTTTGAACCAGGTCAGAGAGGTAGGAAGGATGTCAAACGACATCAGTCGATCGGCGTACTGAAGACGCGCCACCAGCGGGAAGGGCGTCAATTTTAAGTTAAATATCAGAGACATACTCTGCCTTTTAATTTTAAAATTGAATTACTGTTGCTAAACCAGGCAGAAATGGCGTGGGGAAAGATATCTAACATCGCTCATACGTTACAGCCGTATCATACTCCCATGTCAACTATTGCACCAATTTCACGTCCATTGACTCTTACAAATATTGTCTGGTTGATGTACAGGTTGCTGATACCATTTCGTTCGTTGTAATACACCTCTGTTTCCTTCAGAATTTCGAAGTGCTTCATTAACAGTTATCTCCGTCTTATAACCTTTTTTTAATTCTGGCATTTTAACTATCCACTTAGGGAGTTTACCGCTATGAGGCGTCGAGCAGCCAATCCAGCAACATTTCGGAGCAGCTGCCGCGGTGGGCAGCGGCCACGGGTTTCTGTGTGGGCCGCGCCAGGCCACAGGCGACCGACCACCGAAGACGCTAATGCGGCGGCAGCGGCAGTATTAACTTATGTGGGGGTGGCAGGGCTATCCATCCCACTTAGCCCTCACCGCGCGTATTAGCGCCGCCCCCACGGCGGGCCGCGCCACACCCCTCCCGTCGCCTGCGGCCAAATTGAGTTTATTGCGCCGCCATTCGTCTTGCGGGCCCAGGCCGGCACGGGGGCCAACGATGTTGTTCGCACAGATACTGCGCAGTGAACCGGCCCTCCACCTGCTGCCGTTCATCCGTGCACTGGAGAGGGGAAGATGCCACGAGGCAGCAAAATGTGACAGCCACTGCTCAGTTCATTGTCAAGCAGATCCAGGCGATGCAGATGACAATATTTGTAAAGCTTACTCTTCTTGACGTATTACATTCACAGTGTAAGGCAAACACGGTACTATAATCAAAAGTAGAGAATATATTTCCAAACCCGTGGTGAAAGGTCGAATGCCCCAACTTATATGGTTCAAATGGCTCTGAGCACTATGCGACTTAACTTCTGAGGTCATCAGTCGCCTAGAACTTAGAACTAATTAAACCTTACTAACCTAAGGACATCACACACATCCATGCCCGAGGCAGGATTCGAACCAGGGACCGTAGCGGTCGCTCTGCTCCAGACTGCAGCGCCTAGAACCTCACGGCCACTCCGGCCGGCCCCAACTTATAGCGAACGTTGCTGACGTCCTTCTGCTGTTGGATGCTGAAGCATTTTGTACCACAGGTCGATAGAGGAGTGATAACTGGGTAAGTAACAGCATGTGGTTGTTGCGGTCTTCATCTCGAACACTGTGACCGGTTACTAATTCCTGGCCGGCGGCTATGGCCAAGCGGTTCTAGGCACTTCTGTCTAGAACCGCGCGACCCCTACGGTCGCAGGCTCGAATCCTTCTTCGGGCATGGGTGTGTGTGATGTCCTTAGGTTCGTTAGGTTTAAGTAGTTCCTAGTTCAAGGGGACTGATGACCCCACATGTTAAGTCTCATAGTGCTCAGAGTCATTTTTGAACTAATTCCAGCCTACTTCGCCTCCCCCAACCAAAACACGATGAACCTGGAAACGAACGCGCTGTAGATACTGTCAGTTCCAACTCCACAATCCATAGGGAGTGGACCGACTTGAAACGCAGTCTACGATTAAAGAGTCTACAATAGATAACAATGAAAGCGTACTAATTGCATTCTACCGGGTGGCTAAAATTAAATCTTCCCTGTCAGTAAAATTCTTCTGGGTTTGACGCCGCATTGCCATCTGTAAGCCGGCCGCGGTGGTCTAGCGGTTCTAGGCGCTCAGTCCGGAACCGCGCGACTGCTACGGTCGCAGGTTCGAATCCTGCCTCGGGCATGGATGTGTGTGATGTCCGTAGGTTAGTTAGGTTTAAGTAGTTCTAAGTTCTAGGGGACTGATGACCACAGATGTTAAGTCCCATAGTGCTCAGAGCCATTTTTTTGCCATCTGTAAAATTCCGACGTTTTGACGACTATTGCAAAGCGCCTCAAACCCAGAAGAATTTTATGTGACAAAGCCCGCGGAAGCCTACGTTTACATTAAAATTTCCCTATTTAACACTTTATAACACGCAAGACTGATAACCGTACGAGTATCTAAGTTGGTAGCACTAATGCCAAGTACATGGGGAGGAGAAATAAGGCAGAATCAGTTCAATTGAAACCTTTTAATGCTCTGTTACGGTACATCATACCATTTCATACCGGCACCATTATTGCTACAAAAGGGGTTCAACATGGGGCCCATCAGTGTCCACAAGAGTCTGAAAGCGCCTTATTGCACTCTACAAAGCAGAACAAAGCATGTCAGTAGTTATGCGCGCTACCTCTCGTGTTACACTCCGCTTCAGATCCGCACATGTCTAAATGTTCCTCTGGTAAATTCTGTCCTTAAGGTAGTCCCACAACTACAAATCACAGAGAGTGAGATTAGGTGCTCTTCGTCCCGGCCTAGCATTTGGAAACGATCGGCTGATAATTCGATCGTTTCCAGATGCGTTTGTCAGAAGCAGGTAAACGTCACGAGCGGTCTGCGGTGGGGCTCCATTTTGCACGAAAACTGTTGAGGTCAACCAGTCTCTCTCTCTCTTGTAGGGCGGGTATGACATGCTGGCGAAGCGTATCGCAGTAACGTTGGCCAGTCACACTGTACGTCTTTGCTCCTTGAGCGCCAACATGATCAAAACAGAATCGGTCAATGATGAACGTAATCGTGAAGTCACATCGTACAGTGACACGTTCACCATACAGAGGAACTTCAGGCCCAGTCACTGGAGATGAAGATCCCCACACTCGGCAATTCAGTGTGTTCACCCCACCCATCAGATAAAAATGAGCTTTGTCTGTCCATAGGATGGTCCAGGGCCATGCCTTGTCAACTTCAGTCCTTGCGAGAAAGTGGAGAGCGAAGTCAACAGGTTGTTCTGCGTCCTGTGATGCAAGCTGCTGTACGATATGGTTCTTGTACGGGTACCATTTGAGAGTGGTTTGATACACCTTCCGCACAGTGGACCACGGAATGTTCAACTGTCGTGACACAGCATGCGCACTCCCTGATGAGCGGGAAATGCGCGCTGAGTTGTCAGCCATAGCAACAGTGATTTCATCAACCACCTGTGGCGCCATAGGTCGTCGGGCTCGTCCCGGAGCGAAGCACAGCTCTCTAGTTAATTCGAACTACTTCATCATGATTCGTACATCAAGTGGAGAAAGACGACCCTTCAGTAATCCTTTCACCCAGCAATATTCTCGAAGCGCAGCTCCAGTATTACTGTTGTTTTGATAAAAGAGTTTCACCAGTAATTCCCTGTACCTTTTGTTCAAGTTCATGTCGACAAGTCAACAAGTCAGCTGCCACTGGTCAGTGTTTGAGGCGATGAATCACGATGACTCATCATGGCACCTGGTGGCCATAGTTGGAATGGACGGTGGTGCTATGACGCATGGAAATCATGCAACCCATACTCTGGACATTAAAGCTGTCGAGTTTGGTACTCGTACGGTAATCAGTTTCCGTGTTATAAACAGCCGGTATATAACGTTGAGTAGAATGCATCTGTACGCTTCCAAAAATCCGACTACTTTGAAACAGATGAACCAAAGCTTCTTTGAGATGGTTGCTTTTCCTACATCCACAGCAGTGGCCGCTAATCTGAAATTCAGGACTGATGAAAACCAACCTTGTGTTACGAACACCATGGCCTACCACTGGGCCCCCACATTCTTCTACAGTACTATAACACTCCGAGTTCACACTTCGATTCCCTGCAATCTGTTTACTGTCACCTCATATTCTTCCTTATCGTAGGCATATACCAAACTGTCTTCACAGCCATTTTGGCTTCACCTTATCGGAAGAGCCGCCGCAAGGAGACAAAGATCACAATAATTCGCGTCAGCGACAATGTGTCGCTATGTGGCACAGTAAACTAAACTCAAACAACATCACGTTACTGGAAGAAATTAAGCTCCGTTCAGTGTTTTCACTCAGTCGAGAAAACTTTGTATGCAGTATGGAATGCTTTATTTATGTGCGATATCCGCCAAACAATAGATGCAGGTGAACAGATAGGGTCCATCTTACAAGTGACCAGAGTAACTTCTAATGCTAGAAAAGCACGAAAATATACTGAAAATATAAAACGCTCATCCTGAAACGTGCTTTTAGCAGTAGGTAGGCAGACATTTGAATGGTCACCTGTTCAAAGACTAAGAGAGAAACTTTGGCAATGCGAAGAAACAAAATGTCAACGTAATACGATCCGAATCTCATATATTTCAATGTGGCAATTATCTACATTCCTGTTCACTTGAAATTATTAAGCTATCTGAACAACAATCTCTATCACATGGTGTGATAGTGTGGCACATCTGTTGGGTCTTCAAAGCGCAGCTGTAGGATTTCAGTGAAGTATTGAATTGAGCCACTTTTTCACATTCGGCGTCACTTCTGCATTCAAGCAGTCCAATATCGAACTTCACACATGTTAAATTTTCAAAGACGATATTAGTATGTCAGTGTAAGAACCTATGTTTCGCCGAAACATTGTAATATACGCTTAGACTTCGGTCCAAAATGTTGATTGAATATAACGTCCTGGACTGTAACTTGCATGTTTCTCCCATATCCCTAGAAATATTGCATAGAATCGATTCCGAATCAGTTCGGTTTGTAGACTCCATTATATTATAAGTCACATATCTTCGTTAGCTTGTAATTAATATTGTACCAGAACTCTATATTTTGTGCTAGTTCACCAAGAAATTACAAACTACGAGGGGCGTCCTATACATATTTCGGCAACTTTTTTATCTCGGCTAGTTTCGGTGGCAAAAATGCAAAATTTGTTGTAGGACATCATGAAATATTCCCGTTACAGCCCCTACAGTTTCATAACATTCTGATGGGTGGCGACGCCTTCAAAATAACTACTATAACGGAGACGCTTTCCAAGGTGAGAGCTGTCATTTGGTCTCTTTGGGTGGAAAACCAGAGGATGGCGAATATTCACAGAGACTTGCAGAATGTCTACGACGATCTGGTAGTGATCAAAGTCACGGTGAATCATTGGGCGAGGTATCTGCAATCATCGCAACAAGGTAGCACTAACATGTCTGATCTGCTGCGTGCCGTTCAGCCGCACGCAGTTGTGACTCTTGTAATGTTGGAACTTGTGCACACTCTCATTTGAGGTGATCGACGGATCATAATCAAGCACCTCCCTGCACAACTGGATGTGTCCTTGCTATTGCTGACACAAACGGTCCACCAGTTGGGAAACTCCAAATTGTGTTCAGGCAGGGTTCCTCGCCGTGTGACAGAAGACCATAAACAGCAACGAAGGACCATCTTTGCGGATTTTCTTGTGTGTTACGAGGCTGATAGTGAACATTTCTTGTCGGACATCCTCAGAAAACGTAACTGGATTGTTCTTCCTGATCCACCCTACAGCCCGGATCTCGCACCTTCCAACTTCCATCCTTTTGGCCCAAAGAAAGACGCACCCCATGGGAAGCAGTATGTAGATGATGTCGAGGTTATTTATGCAAGAAGACGATGGTTCTGACACACCTGTTCACCAGTTGGGAAACTCCAAATTGTGTTCAGGCAGGGTTCCTCGCCGTGTGACAGAAGACCATAAACAGCAACGAAGGACCATCTTTGCGGATTTTCTTGTGTGTTACGAGGCTGATATTGAACATTTTTTGTCGGACATCCTCAGAAAACGTAATTGGATTGTTCTTCCTTATCCACCCTACAGCCCGGATCTCGCACCTTCCAACTTCCATCCTTTTGGCCCACAGAAAGATTCACCCCATGGGAAGCAGTATGTAGATGATGTCGAGGTTATTTATGCAAGAAGACGATGGTTCTGAGGTTAGCCAGCCAAGTGATACCATACGGAGATGCAGGCCCCACAGGTAAGATGGCGCAAGGCTGTCGCATTGAACGGAGATTGCGTTGAAAAATAGGGTTTGAAACTTCCCCTCTGCATGCAAAGAATGGCAATGCTGGAAAAACTCTTACGTTATTTGATTTTCAAACAGCTGAGTAAAACTGAACGTACTCAAATATTTCTCTCTTTACTTATTCTGATCATCACTAAATTGACACACAGTATTTTAGCCCAACGCAGTCTGACTTTCAATAATCCCTACTAAAGAATGGCCCTGACTAACAATAACTTATACCCTTCATGAATCACTTACCTCACAAAAATCGTCTTTATTCGAACTACTGCAATACAGGGAACGCCAATACTGCCAGCTAAATAAAAGATTCTAACCACTGAAAGCACTAACTACTGACAGGCATAATTAGCAAATGAAAGATTTTGATAGAGAACAAACAATGTATTTACCTTAATAGTGTTCCAAAGTCATTATGTATATCGTCCGCTCTCAAACCTCTGGCATCTCTCTCCCCACATCCACCACTGCTGGTGGCTCACATCCAATTGCCCAACGCTACACTAGTGAATATTCCAACAATGAGTCACACCTGCCACAGACTGCACACAGCACAGTCATCGATTTTCATACAGAGCACTACGTGGCGTTACCAACATACAAACCTAAACAGCCGACTTACAGGTTTTGTAGAAATAATGGGATACAGAGTAAAATCAGCGTGCTTTCAGAAATAAATTATTGCATTACTTATTTGAACGCCCCTCTTGTATGTATGGAAGACAAAATATCCCGCACACCGACGTCATTCCTTTCATGCTGATAACAAAAGATATCTAATAAAATTTCCTTTCATGCAAATTTTCGGTAGGAAGGCAATTTAACATCAACGTGAGCACGTGAAACACTTACTCTGATTCTATACTGAGTAACTGTGTTGCCTGGGTATACCAGTGGTTGGAGTTTTGCGTTCGATTACTAAAGTTCTGTTCCGGTTCTAGGTGAATTTTTTTGTATGTTTATAATTTTCATCTGCCCAATAACCTGTAGCGTACACTGTTTCTTAAACGATACATCAACTACAGATTTTTTAATGTACAACATATTAATTGCTGGTCATTCCACACATATACATGAAAGGTAATAACCACTTACGAATAAATTACTAGTCATTGGAGATGTTAAACATTCATACTACATTCAGAACAGCCTTCTGTAATACTTTAAATTATCAGTCACAATAAGACCTTCACAAAGCATACATAGTCTCCATGCAAAGCCTGGTATTTAGCGACCCATTGAATCACGCTTCTCGTTGTACCATAGTTGTAATCACAGTTACAAAAGGAGCATACAAGTGTGCAGGTAATAATCCACATTCATTAGCGGATATCATGTATCAACGTACGCAAAGTGCTAGTTCGGGTGCAATGCATGGATATTGTAGTCAACGGCATATAATGATAGGGAGAATTAGACGTTTCGTGTAACGAACACATCTCTGCGTCTTATCGAACCAAAGATATCGTTTTGGCGACTCTTTTTGAAGAAAAATGGAGAGATCGGACATGTGAGAGGAAGAGAGAGATTGTATTGTTGCGAGACGCCATTACGGTATGTAGTAAATGTTCTAATAGTTGTTTTGCACAAAATAAATCCGGTAGCTAACATCAAGTATTCAGGTGTGTATATCTCCATACCGAAATTAGTTAATTCTCACGGTACAGATATTACGAGACGTACATCGATCGTAGTTGAAGTTTGAAACGATAGAGTGTACCTGCATTTTCCATGGTCAGAGTTCATTGAGAGATTATCTCCGAATTAATAAAATTTAACTGTCTAAATTGTTGGACCGATCATCCGGACTCATCAAACAACACAGCACATAGATGTCCCGAGCGATCTGCATAGCGGATAAAGGTTTTAGAGATTTCAGGTGGAGCAGATAACGACGAGGAATTTCCTCGATGTCACCACTGCGAAATACATCTCTTGATCTCCTGTGGTATTTAAAACGAAATATCTATATTTTCAACGTTTTCAGGAGAGTAAAGATAAGAGGAAATACGGAACTAGGGTAAAGCAACTAAAACTAATAACTAAAACAGGAATTAAAATAAAATCACACATAAAGAATATTTATTTGTAATACTAAATAAAGACTGTTTTAACTAACCAATAATAATATATTAAACGAAGTAGAATAAATGTAAGAGTGAGCGTTAGTTAACTGCTAGATCGAATGCTCTACGTAATATCATAAAGAAATATTTGTTAATGTGGGGTACCTCAATCCTGTATTTGTTGTAAGACATTTTAAAGATTTTCAACTCAACTTTTGTTGAGAAGTATTCAGTGTATTGCACATCATACACGAATAGCCACTTCGGCCTTGCAAGCCATTTGCAAGTGCAGTAGTGTCATATATTGCAATCGGATAGTTTTAGAGTGTATTGACACATACTGTTCTAGTAAAGCTGCCAGTCGTGCAATATGTATTAAAGTAAATAGTTGTCAACAACAGCCGAGGCGGCGACCTTTAAAATGTCTTCTTATAAAGAAATAGGGAGTACTAATCGACAGAACCTGTGGCACGAGGGTACACTGGAGATTGATTTCGAATGTGGTTGATGAAAGAGGGCGAAGCTACTGTGTGAATTCCTAGGGGACCAAACTGCTGAGGTCACCAGTCCCTAGACTTACACACTACTTAAACTAACATAACGCTAAAGTCAACACTCACACCCATGCCCGAGGGAGGAATCGAACCTCCGGCGTGAGCGGCCGCACTATTAGTGACATGGCGTCTCTAACCGCACGGCCACTCCGCGTGGCGGCGAAGCAACTCACTTGAATGATACACCCTGTGATTTGTATTGTTGCTAGAGAACAACCTAGTATAAAGAAAATAGGAAAAGAGCAATAAGGAAAGCGGCTGAGTCAGATTTTTTTATTTTGTTATTTTTAGATTAGGGGAAAGAGAATAACTGCAGAAAAAGTAAGCAACGCTGGCAATAGACCAGAGAGCATGGAGTGATGTCGTCCAGGGAAGAGAAAACAGTAAATCTTTAAAAACGAAAAGCGTCTCTAAAAGTGGCACAAAAAAAAAATAGCACTACCATTTCTGTGCTGATATTAAATAATTTGGAGAGCTTCTTGTAAGGCCTGCTGTAAGTATTGTATAACTTTTAAGATGCCAGATACTATAGCACGCAGTTTAACGTTACAAAATAAAAATGATTGCTCCTGGGCCCAACATTGAACTCTCCAGAACCTGAGCATACTAACGCAAAACGACACCTACTGCATTAATTGTAAGACATACATAGTATCCTATCAGGTTAATTATCATACATTTGATTACGAAGTTGCCAAATTGCCTTTCTTTTTCGGACGTTTTATACCACAAGGTTGCACGGCACGAAATTTTCTTTGAGACATGTTTGTACTGTCAGTATGCAAGTAGCAGCTCTGTTGCGTCCGAGTGTGCGAGTAAGTTCTCCATGTATAAATATAGTCTGTGTCGGAGGATGGCACTGTGCCGTTATACTGCCGCAAAGTCACAGAAACTGACCCTTTTCGTGTAGTATCTTTGTGCTCAGATGGTGTAAATTAGAAGTACTTTGAAGGAAGAAGATGAAACACGGAGGGAGAAACCTCTGCGCTGACATTAATTTCTGTCGCTTAGAGCGTTAGAGAACAGATGCTTTAATTCGAGCTCTCTGTCTGTTGCTCTGTTGAGTAACTTTTTTATTTGCTACAATTTCCATTAAAATGGCTGCCTAATTCTGCGACGTCATTGCTACGAACCATTGTAAAAAATAAGTTCACAAAGAACTCACTTTACTGAAACTAATTTTCATATTTAAACTGTACTCGTTACTGCAGGCACTTGTTTGCAAGAAGGTAACGTCCTGTGCCCATTATATCACTTATTTCACACCTGGAGGATAACTCTTCCTGAAGTAATTGGTTTCTCTCACTTCGAATGCTGCACGAAGTTCCGTACGCAGGGACGAGTGTTAGACATTTTACGACAGCGCGGTTAAGCTGCACGTACTGCTTTCAATGCGGTAGTTGCTCTCGTTGGCGTCAGCCAGCCAGACAGGCAGCAGCAACCAGCCTTGAAAGAAGCGGCAACAAGGAAGAGGCCGATTTCGTGATTCTTACGAGTTCGTAATCAGGAGCGAATTGCATAACTTCATCTGTGTGCTCTGATTGTTCAGTTTCTTGAGTTACTGCTTGTTAATTAAATTCTGCTATACCCAGTTTTCTCGTTTTAGTTTGCATCGGACAGTAAACCTATTTTACAAGTTCCAAATCAAGAGCGAATATGTGCTCTCAAGTGAGTGATTCGGTATTTCGATTTTAGAATCTCCACGTATTAATCCAAGTTATTTGACATAGTTCTTGCGTTTTCGTCAGGGTCTACGGGACAGCTCCGCAGCATGTGTGGATAGTCCGTTTTTTGTGTAGTGAAGTTTTCCTTGGTCTTTAGTATCGATAGGGAGCATAAGTGTTGTGTGCGAATACAGGACGAATTGGTGACACTTCGCTCTCAGCTCCAGGCTGTGATGGCTTCTATTACACAGCTTTAAGCTGCAGTGAGTGGGCATCATTGCTGTGAGCCGGCCATGAGGATCTAACGAACGTCCAGCACGTCAGAGTCATCGGATCGATCCTCACATGCCGCCAGCCCCATTACCGCTCTCACTTAGGTTGACCACTCATCCGTGGTCGAGTGGGACTGTGGGAGACTTCCCAGGGACTTGGCCATACGGTGGTAGGGTTTATGGTTCCGCCGAATGGATCATGAGTCCACTACACGCAAGAGGCGGCACCTCAGGTAGCTGTGTGGCGAGAACCGGGTGGTATTTTAGGTTAGAGGGTCTCGGTGAAACAAAAAAGGGGTTCGGTCACAAAGGGTGCACGCCGAACACAAAAAGAACATAGATACAGGAACCATCTGTATAACAGTTGTAAATTGTCGTAGCTCTGTTGGGAAAGTACCAGAGCTCCGAGCGCTGATAGAAACACTGATGCTGAAATCGTTTTGGGCACTGAAAGCTGGATAAAGCCGGAGTTAAGTGCAGCCGAAACTTTTACAAAAAATCTAACAGCATTCCTACATGATAAGCTGAACTTAGCTGGCAGTGGCCTATTTGTTGGTGTTGCAATAGTCTATCTTGTCCCCAAATAGAAGTAGACAGCCGTCTGCTGTGGCCGAGTGGTTCTAGATGCTCTAGTCCCAAACCGCGCGGCCGCTGCGGTCGCTGGTTCGAATCCTGTCTCGGGAATGGATGTGTTTGATGTCCTTAGGTTAGTTAGGCTTAAGTAGTTCTAAGTTCTAGGGGACCGATGACCTTAGATGTTAAGTCGCATAGTGCTCAGAGCCATTTGAACCATTGAAGAAGATAGTTTCAGTGAGTTAGTATTGGCAGAGGTCATTCTTGGCAACGGGGAAAAGTTATAATTGGATCCTTTATACTGACCTCCCTGTTCAGACGATATAAATACTGACGGGCTCAAAGAAACTTGAGTTTAATTTCAAACACATACCCGACTCATAATATTATAGTTCATGGTGACTTTAGTTTACCTTCGATACGTTGGCGAAATTAGATGATTAAATCCAGAGGTACGCATAAAACATCATCCGAAATTGTGCTGAACGCGTTCTCTGAAAACTATTTCGAACAGTTAATTCACGAGTCCACGCGAATAGTAAACTGTTGTGAAAATACACTTGACCTCTTAGCAACAAATAATCCTGCTTTAATAACGAGCATCGAAAGGGATGCAGGGATTAGTGAACACAAGGCTGTCGTAGCGAGACTGAATATTGTAACCCATCAAATCATCCAAAAATAAACGAAATATATACCTATTCAAAATAAAGCAGATAAAAATTCACTTGGCTCCTCCCTGAGAGTAAATCTCCACTCTTTCCAAATTAATAGTGTAAATGTACACCAGGTACGGCCTGAATTCAATGAAACAGTATCGGCAGCAACTAAGAGATTAATACCAAGTCGATTAACAAATGACGGAGCTGCTCCTCTTTGGTACACAAAACAGGTCAGAACACTGTCGCAGAAACAACGAAAAAAACATGCCAAATTTAAACTTACGTAAAATCTCCAAGATTGGCGATCATTTACAGATATTCGAAATTTGGAGCGGACTTCAATGAGAGACACTTATGATTGTTTTCACAACGAAGCTTTGTCTCGCAACCATGCAGAAAATCCAAAAAGATTCAGGTCGTATGTGAAGTATGCTAGCAGCAAGACACAATCAATGCTTTCTCTGCGCGACAGCAATGGAAATACTACAGTGCCGCCAAAGCGAGTTATTAGACACAGCCTTCCGAAATTCCTTCACCAGAGAAGACGAATAAATAGTCCAGAATTCGAATCAAAAACAGCTGCCTACTTGAGTAACGTAGAACTAAATGTCCCAGGAGTAGTGAAGCAACTTAAGTCATTTAACAAAAGCAAGTCTTCCAGTCCGGACTGTATACCAGTTAGATCCATATCAGAATATGCTTATTCAATAGCTCCGTGCTTAGCAATCATATACAACCCTTCGCTCGACGAAATATCCGTACCCAAAGACTGGACAGATGCACAGATCACACCAATATTCAAGACAGGTAGTAGAAACAATCCACTAAATTAAATGCTTATATCATTACAGGTGATATGCAACAGGATTTTGGAACATGTATTGTATTGGAGCATTATGCATTACCTAGAAGAGAACGGTCCATGGACACACAGTCAACAAGGATTTAGCAATCATCGTTCTTGTGAAACTCAAGTCTCGAGTGCTATTCACAAGGGTTTTCAAATGCAGTTCGTATTTCTAGATTTCCAGAAGGTTTTTTACAATGTGCCACACAAGCGGCTTATAGTAAAATTGCGTGCTTATGGAATTATCGTGTCAGTTAATTCACTTGATTCGTGATTTCCTGTAAGAGAGGTAACAGTTCGTAATTACTGACGTTAAACAGAGTAAAACAGAAGTGATTTCTGGCGTTCCCCAAGGTAGTGTTATAGGCCCTTTGCTGCTCCTTATCTATATAAACGATTTAGGTGACAATATAAGCAGCCGTTAGGTTGTTTGCAGATGACGTTGTGGTTTGTTGATTAATAAATTCAACAGAAGATCAAAAAAATTACAAAACTATTTAGAAAAATTGTCTGTGTGGGGCAAATCTTGGCAATCGACCTTAAATAACGAAAAGCGTGAGGTCATGAACATGAGTGCTAATCCGTTAAACATCGGTTACACGATAAATCAGTCAATTCTAAAGGCCGTCAATTCAATTAAATACCTAGGAATTACAATTACGAACAACTTAAATTGGAAGGAACACACGGAAGAAATTGTGGGGGACTGCGTTTTGTTGGCAGGACATTTAGAAAATGTAACAGATTTACGAAAGCGACTGTCTGTTCTACACTGGTCCGTCGTCTTCTAGAATACTGCTGCGCGGTGTGGGATAATTGCCAGATACGAGTGATGGAGTACATAGAGAAAGTTGAAAGAACGGCAGCACGTTTTGCATTATAGAGAAAGAGGGGAGAGTGTGTCACTGAAATGATACAGGATTTGGGGTGGACATCTTTAAAATGAAGGCGTTTTTCATTGCGGCAGATCTTCTCACGGAATTTCAATCACCAATTTTTTCCTCCGTATGTGAAGACAGTTTGTGGACACCAACCTACATAGCGAGAAACTATCCTCATAATAAAATAAGGGAAATCAGAGCTCGCACTGAAAGATATATGTGTTCGTTCTCTCCACGCGCTATACAAGATTGAAAAAACACAAAATTGTTGTGAATGCGGTTCCATAAACCCTCTGCGAGGCATTTAAAAGTGATTTGCAGAGTATTCCTGTCCATGTACGTATAGATGGTTCTCCCACAACCATTTAAGGATACCTTCCAGTAATGTTAATTAATTAACTTTATCTGGAATGATTCAAATACATTCAATTAATAAAACATAGTACATTGGGACTGAACTGTTAAGAACTATATTATCAAAGTCGTTGACGTTACTCACATATTGGCACTTAAGTCACTTCGCCCACTCGAAGTTGAACACTCAGTTTTGATACACATGAAATGCACTCTTAAAACAAGCTCAGTCTAAATGGAGGCTCAGTTCTGACAATCAGCATAAATCATTTCTAGTGGCGTTACAAGTTATTTTGACGCACGTACGCATGATCCATCGTGGCGGGGCTGCTTGGGCATTTGGTGATAAGATATCCGAACGGAAAGTATATGCGCACGTGAGATTTTGTGATTCCGATTACATGTCTCTCACTTTTAGTGTTAATGCAGGTAATTATCCAGTAAATCTTACTTGTCCCATAACAGTCGCTAGGCGGTTGATTCTTGATCTCGTGACGCAACATACGATTTCGGAATTATCACTGGCGAATAAGTCACCAATACTAAACCGTCGACGCTTACACACAACTGGCCATTACAATTGCTACACCACGGAGATGACGTGCCACCGACGCGAAATTTAACCGCCAGGAAGAAGATGCTGTGATAGGCAAATGATTAGCTTTTCAGAGCATTCACACAAGGCCGGCGCCGCTGGCGACACCTACAACGTGCTGACATGAGGAAAGTTTCCAACCGATTTCTCAAACACAAACAGCAGTAGACCGACGTTACCTGGTGAAACGTTGTTATGATGTGTCGTGTAAGGAGGAGAAATGCGTACCATCACGCTTCCGACTTTGATAAAGATCGGATTTTAGCCTATCGCCATTGCGGCTTATGGTATCGCGACATTGCTGCTCGCGTTGGTCGAGATCCAATGACTGTTAGCAGAATATGGAATCGGTGGCTTCAGGAGGGTAATACGGAACGCCGTGCTGGGTGCCAACGGCCTCATGTCACATCAGTGGAGATAATAGGCATCTTATCCGCATGGCTGCAACGGGTCGTGACGCCAAGTCTCTATCCCCGTCAACAGATGTGGACGTTTGCAAGACAACAACCATATGCACGAACAGTTCGAGGACGTTTGCAGCAGCAGGGACTATGAGCTCGGAGACCATGGCTACGGTTACCCTTGACGCTGCATCACAGACAGGAGCGCCTGCGATGGAGTGCTCAACGACGAACCTGTGTGCACGAATGGCGAAACGTCATTTTTTCGGATGAATCCAGGTTCTGTTTACAGCATCATGTTGGTCGCATCCGTGTTTGGCGACATCCCGGTGAACGCACATTGGAAGCGTGTATTCGTCATCGCCATACTGCCGTATCACCCGGCGTGATGGTATGGGGTGCCATTGGTTACACGTCTCGGTCACCTCTTGTTCTCATTGACGGCACTTTGAACAGTGGACATTACATTTCAGATGTGTTACCACCCGTGGCTCTACTCTTCATTCGATGCCTGCTAAACCCTACATTTCAGCAGGATAATGCACGACCGCATGTTGCAGGTCATGTACGGGCGTTTCAGGATACAGAAAATGTTCGACTGCTGCCCTGGCCAGCACATACTCCAGATCTCTCACCAACTGAAAGCGTCTGGTCAATGGTGGCCGAGCAACTGGCTCGCCACAATACATCAGTCACTACACTTTATGAACTGTGGTATCGTGTTGAAGCTGTATTGGCAACTGTATCTGTACACGCCATCCAAGCTCTGTTTGACTCAATGCTCAGGCATATCAAGGCCGTTATTACGGCCAGAGGTGATGGCTCTGGGTACTTATTTTTCAGGATCTTTTCATCCAAATTGCGTGAAAATGTAATCACATGTCAGTTCGAGTACAATATATTTGTTCAATGAATACCCGTTTATCATCTGCATTTCTTCTTGATGTAGCAGTTTTACTGGCCGGTAGTGTATAAAATACTTCCGTGGCGAGAATTTTAATTACTTCAACAAGTTACTGTGAACTGCATTCTGCAGCCGCAGCCTTGGCGCTGCATGATCAGCACACCACGGAAGCGAAGCCACGACTCTTTTAAATTAGCTTTCTGCGAAAATTTAAAACATCTTTCAGTATTCGTATTACGTGCCACGAGTGTGTGCGTAGACCGAGCAATATGGCGCAGTGGGTAGCTCTCTGGACTCGCATTCGGGAGGAAGACGGTTCAACTCGTGTCCGGCCATCCTGATTTAAGTTTTCTGTGGTTTCCCTAAAGCGCTTCAGGCGAATGCCGAGGTGGTTCCACTGAAAGGGCAGGCTGAATTTCTTCCTTATCCCTCCCTAATGCGATGGGACGGGTAACCTCGCTGTTTGGTCACCTCCCCCGAAAACAGTCACCAGCCAGCTAATGCGGGTGTAGTTGGTACTACAATGGTGACGTGCGGCTCATTTGATCTTCATCGCAGCAGAAGTGAGGCGGCAGTGGCAGTGCAAACACGTCAGCTCCGCTAGCATTTTGCGCGAAGACAGAACAAAGGGCAATGATACTTCTTCTGTCAGGAACAGTGAATGGGGCTGGAATACGTCGTAGACTGTTTGTAGACTATGGAGACAGTACATTGAAGTGATCAAGTGTTCTCGAGTGGATGGAGAAGCTCAAATGTGGCCTGACAGATGTGACGCACAACAGGAATCAGGCAGCCCACCAAGGTCCTAAGCGGCCGACAGAATGTAGCAACCTCAACTGATGATTTGGATGAATGAACGGATTACAATCGATGGCGTAGAGTCTGCGTTTAAGTCATGGTTCTGCCTACACCACCATCTATGACGAGCTTGGCTTTCGTAAAATTTGTTCGCGATGGGTGCCGAGACAACTCACTAAAGAACACAAACTCAAACGTCTTCAGATCTCCCAACGCTTATTTGACCGTTACAACAGAGAAGCCGAGCATTTTTTGGAAAGATTAATGACTTGTGATTTGACGTGAGCCCATCTCTATGAGGCAGAATCGGAATGCTGAATCACCAGGGAAGAAAAAAATTAGAGTCTGTGGCATGGCCACAAAGGTTATGCTAACTGTGTTTCGGTACGCAAAAGGCCGTATACTGGAAGATTACATGAAGAAGCAGAAAACCATCAACAAAGATTACCAAATTTAATGGAGCAAATCGCAGCAAAATACGAGATGCTCCTGCACTATAATGCCCGTCTTTACATGGCTCACAGCACCCTTGAAACCATCCAGGAACTTGCTTACTTGCTGGTGAAATAACTACCTTACAGTACACAACTTGCTCCATCAGACTTTTTTTTTTGGCTTTGAAAGACGCTTTGCGAGGTGATGAGCTTTCCTCCGACACAGAGGTGCAGGAAGCGGTAAATGAGTGGCCTTGCAACCATCCAAAAACCGTCTTTTCGGCAAGGATACACAAGCTGTGGACCGCTGGGCCAACTGCTTTCCTAAGAACGGAGACTATATTGAAAAATAAGAATGGTGGTGGGGTGGGGAACGTTGCCGCATCCTTAGCTAGATGATGACCATATAGTCATACAATGAAACTTGGACCAATCATCAGAAAATAAAATATTATAATCCATGTGCAAAGGAAACATGTACGCTTCTACCTACTGTGCAGTCCGTTACGAGAAAGTTAACAAAAACATTAATTATGTTTTATCTTGTTCAGAAAAAGAAAGAAAATAAAACAAAATATAATATTATTTAAATCCCAAAAAAATTGAGTTCAGATGCAAAAATACGAAAGAAGATGCATTCATGTTAAGCATCGCTGAAAGTATCACAAAGTAAGGCATCCACTCCCCCTTCACAGCTTGGCTATGCACACACGACAGATTTTCACTACTCACAGCACTGCACCATTGGAGCGTTCGCCACATAGAAATGTGGGGAGGGGATGTTGTGTCTTGGCCCTGCCCGCTTACACAAGCAGATAACTCATCAAATCAGCACCTCCGATTCGTGGTAATCAGTACATGGTGTACATGAAGCAAGCATGGCAGCGCCCTGACAGCACTGACCTATTCCTAGCCTACTCATCATAAATGTTGTCTAAATTTAGCAGAAGTAGCCCTTATTATGTTCTCAACAAATATTAAACAACAAAAAACGAACTTAAATATCATCTGAAAAACTTTAAATGATCATGTGCACATAGCAAATACTGTGCCCATCGTAAATATGAGGTGTTATGCCCAAATAACATAAGAGTTAATGTCTTTGTTGGAGAAAAACCATCCAACATACCTAAAAATTATGGAACATATTTTCAAAGTTAGACTCTAGGCAGCTGGCTCCTCCACAGCAAAAATATATACATGAAACAACCCTTATTATATACACATAAAATATGGAGAGAATGTCGGATGACTTAGAATTAAAAAACTTCTCAGTACTGCACTAAGTATCTCTCTACATGAGCGTCCGCACTCTACAAGTCCAAAACGTACAAAGGAAATTCCTACTAAATTGTTAAAGAAAGTATGATAGTTCTGCACAATTTTCATAAATTGTCAGTACACAATGTTGGCTAGCCACAGAGTCACATTCATTGCAAATTTTCATTCCGCTTTCAATTTCTCTGAACTTTTCTTTCATCTACTCTGTTTGCAGGGGCAATACTTTCAACACCTGTGGTAGACTTCCTTCATAATTCTTCCAACTGAATTAGAGGTAGGGCTACATTCAGTTATGAGTTATAGCCCTACATTGTTCTTCTGTATGACCTCTTGAATTTCTTCCACTGGTTCACGTTTTGACAGCGAGATCGCTTATAGTCGTATAAAAGAAATAGCTCAAGTTCTCAGACCTGCTGCTTACATCATGTTGCCTTAATCTCTCCTCGTTTGCTCTAGAAAATCTACTTATCCCTCCTCAGGATCTCTCTCCCTCATTTATGCCCGTTTTCGTTGTTCCAGGGACTTGAGTTTCTGCTTTACTACAAGTTTAGGAGATTCTGCGTCTGCATTCCATCCAAATTCTATTGCATCTTACGTAATGCTGTGGAGTCTGTACTTGCGGTACTCTGTGGTGCTAATTGCAAATTAGATATAGAACATATCTTTAATGGCTCCTACCGCCTCTTCAACAATAATTCCCCTTTAAAGTAAATAACGATATGCTTCCCTTACTTCTGGACTACCTCTTCCAAAATTCTGAAGATATTTCTGCTCTGTTACACATTCCACGACTAACCCAGATACCACATGTGCTGATACACGATAATCTTCAAAATTTAGCGTCACTTTAATTAGTATTTACCCCGTAAATATCTTTCTTTCGCAATCACAGCATTTGTATGACTTATTCGATGCACTGAAAAGTTTGGTATTCCTCTTCTCTGCTCTAAGCACTTTATGCTTGTAGAGTATCCGTCAGACAGCATTGACTTCTCTACCTGAGTCGACCAGTGCATCTATCCGAGTTCCATAAACAACACATCTACTAAAGTCTGCATACGTTCGCAGGCTCTCCGCCATTTCCCGCCATCAAATTGTCAGATCTGTTGTGTCATCTATCTTGCGAATTGACATTAACCACTGGTCCTTCTTCATCTGTTTCCTAGCGAACCGCGTCATGCCCCTGATGTAGATTTCCTCGCTTTCATCATGTAGCACCATTTCAGGGTCGAATTTGAATTCCGTTCTCAGTCACCAGGCTGAAATCCCAGTATCGTCACGCGCTCCATTTTGTTGCGCCCGTAGCCGCCGCGCTGCACGCGGTACACTTCACGACCTCGAAAACTTCCTTCAAATCTATCGTCTACTTCATTACAACACTGGCCATTACATATTCTGTCAACAGTTGATCACGCTCCAGTGTTCCTTTCGCCGTTTCCCGACGGCCCTCTATCGAATTCGGATTCTTCTCTTCCTCTTAGTTCATACAACATGTGTACTTGTCTCACAGCTGTCCTTATTGCTTTTCGACCGTCCTGGGGGATCGCCAGCAACTTTTCCTGACTTGCTACCGGCGGTGTGGAAATGATCAAAGAAGCTGTCACCTCAATTTTGACAGGTTCGTCTAAATACAGATTTCCTTTGCAGTGGTCTTCGAAAAAAGTCTTTAGGTTTCGGTAGCACCTGTATGTTTTCGCGTGGACGAATATTGTATTAAAACGAATTTCAGAATAAACAAATACTATTTAAAATTTAATTTTCTATTCGCTCATATGTTTGTTCTCCGGAAAATAATTTTTGCAATCACTTGTCCATAATGCTTCGACTATGTAGAACCCCTTGAAACTGACGTAACTGTCCCTCGGAAACCATCTTCCGTTGGGATCAAATTTTTCAAAGTTCCCGATATTAAGGAAGACTTCGTCATTTTGTATACCTATTACGTTGCTTCCTTTTACGTGCCCGTAACGTAATCATGATTGTACGTCATCTGTGACTCATTGTTCAACCTACTGATTAATATTGCCAATAAGTGATCGTTTCTTCGTTACCTTAGCGCACACCGGCTCCACACGGCGTACGTAAGCACCTTATGTCAGTACAACGGCTTTCTCCTTAAGTTTACACTCTCGTATTTCCCCACCCAGTCTCTCCAAATGATCATCGTAGACCGAAGTTTCAGCTGACTTTCTTTGGCACTTCGTCGATTTAACATTCGACCTACACAAAACGTTTCGTATACTCTTCGACCAGCTGGCCTAACCGAGCCGTGAATGCGTCTATCCTTTTCTGTTTCATTTGGTTACTATTCTGTTCCATTTCTTTACTATTCGTTTCCACATTTTTGCTCTTCTGCTCCGCTTTCTCACTAATTTGTTCAAACTACTTATTAGTTTGTACTGTTTATTTATTAGTATGTTGTATCCTACTAGCACTATCTTCGAATACCTTCTAAAGCATTTTCATTAACGTTGTGAAATACTCACATCTGCGCTCTTTCGTTTGGGTGTATCCAGGATCTTCAACAGCTCCGCACCTGGACTCCACACTATTGGCGAACTACAGGCCGCTATAAAGGAATCTCTCGTTATTTCAGTATTGCCTTCTTCATTTTTCATCTCTATGAGACCATTACTTCTTGATGAGTCCATATCTTCGTATGTCGCTACTCTGGAAATATTGGAAAACCATGACTTCTCTGAATAAAAATATCCCAATGGATGTACGTGAAATACAAAGTTTATAAGATGTCATTGAAACTTCACTGCACAATTTCTCGAAACAAGCAAACTGGCTCTTACCATCATCAGCAGCCGAAGTAATCATATGTAGACGAGGATGTAACAGAAACACAGGTAGTTGTGCTGCCTGGCAGAAACATTTTCAGAAGGCTAGAAACTTATGTGCATAAAACTGCTTCGCGGCGAATTACATTCTTTTTTTTTTTATGTAGTCTGGAACCTGAAAAGCGAGCATGCGTGTCTACCTCGCAGTGTCACAAAGAGCAACTAAAGGTTGTTCCACAACTTTACGCTGACTATTCCGCTGCGTTCCTTTTTAACCAGTGACAACGCAATGCGTAGAGACTGCTGGAGAGTGTTTTCCAATAAATGCGTCAACACTAAACGGAGTATAGAAATTAGTAACTAGCATAACGATCGAAGAAATGACTACACTGCCTGACATAAAATTGATACTTCGCGAAACTGTACGGTCATTGAAGTGTCATTCTGGGAATGGCGACTACCCTCATCACAACCACAGCTCGTAACTATGACTTTTTGTTATATTTCACTTATGTATTCAAAGCAAATATGTTTACTAACAATGCACCAAATTGCTGGCTGGGGTCGACATATAAGATTGATCTTATGCTACGTTATGTTGTCTCTATTCTTTATTGAGAAGCAGCATGTAATATTATTACCTTTGGTTCCGCAACTGTATTGGAGATCGAGGTGAAATTTCACAATCGTTATTGATGCGTTTGCTCATTGTACAACTTGTTGAATTTCATGACGGAATGCCGCTCCGAACATAAACTGACACTTAATCAGATTATTTACGCATCCTGATTATTTTTAATCAAATATTTGAAGAATTAAGGCATTCGTTCTCGTATGGGGTAACTAAGAGCTCGAGATGACTGCGAGCGAGCCTGCAGACCGTTTTTTATTAATTCACAAGCCTCGAAAAAAGTGGTCGGGCATTACAATCCTGCGAGCATGGCACGGAGCGCATCCGTATTTCTTTACGGGAATCACAGTTTTCGCTACTGTTGTTTTATTGGAACTTGTGAATGATTAAAAAGTCAATTTCTATTCAAAATCAACAGAAAATTACAACAACGTAGTTAAATATTTTATTTCAAATTAATCAGCCTTTGCAATAAAAGATAATTTATTGTGGTGACAGTTTGCTGTAAATTTGCAAAATAGGAGATATTACAGTATCCATACATATTATGAAAGTGGATATACGTATGTATCTAGGAGGGTGTGCTGAGAAATGATACCGGCGAATTTTGTATGTGAACCCTCTTAAAGCTTTTCCAACAAAACAAGTTTTACAAACATTCTACATCTATAGTCTTCATATCTACCTCTTTGCTGCCATCTGGTGTGTAACCTAATCGTGTCGCTGGGTGAGGTGCAGCATGCTGTAATCAACTTTGGAATTCAAAGAGTTCATCCATAAATGGAGCACTCTCTCTTTCCACATGAGAAAGCAAGACCACGCACGAACTCTGTGACATCTGCAACAATCCGATGCCTTGGGTTCATTTTTATCCATCATCCTCCATACAGTCCCCAAAACTTAAAAAACGCTTTCGGCGACTTCACTTTGATATTGATGAAGCGGCGTAAGCACATGTGAGGCTGTGGCTTCGTCAACGAAGTCAAATACTGTACAGTGACGGTATCATCGTTGGGAGACATTTGTCCGTTGCCAGGGTCAGTATGTTGAGAAATAGATATGTACACATGAGGAATACTGAAGTGGAAGGTTAACAACGTTGGTTTTGTTTAGGTTTTGAGATTTTTCACATAACAGATTCGGAGACCATACTTTGTAGGATGCCCTCATAATTTTTAAACCTTAATTTCTATTCAAAATTTTCCTCTTAAAAATTTATCGATAGGTATCTAATATTATCTACTAGTAGTCTGACTGTGCTTAACATCGACTAGTATTGACGTAGCACTGTTAACTTGCTAGCAAATTTAAAAAAAAAATGAATCTGAAATGTCCAAATAAGATTATCGGCAACAGTTTGTGAAGTAATTACGTCTAACCACTTCAAATCGAATCTGTGATTTAGCATAGTATAAAATTAATTTTATTCTGCCTTGCTACATCACGTAAACAATCTGTCCCTTAACGTTTTTCTCTCACACTGTCACGTAAAATCACGTGAACAGCGGTAAGAAACACAACTTGACACTGTTTACTGGCTTCAATAATTACAAATATTTACGTGATTACAAAAATCTTTTCCAGCGCTTTTGCGTTCAATAACGTTTTCCGGAAGTCTAGCTGAGTCGCAATTATTTACATCATTCTCGAATTTGTTCCTGATAAACGTGTTCCTGGTACGAACAAAGCACACATCACTATTACTGGAAGCCAACATTTTGACACTTACCGTTGGTTACATACATACGTCGCGAAAACTTGCATCTGGTATAGATATGCAAATTAACAATACACGCATGCACAAACATTACCTTTCTGTCAACTAGAACAAGAGATGGGAGAGATGGGAGGCGTACGGTCTCCTGGCGACACCACATTGGTATAGCACAATTGAAAGAACAAGAAACGAACATTCTTCATTCGCCGCAAACGTGTGACATAACGCACCGAAAGTATTTTAACGTCACTGCTTACTCGACGACATGTGTGTGTAGGTAGCCACTGACTGTCACTCAGCTAGGCAAACAAGTCACTAGATGTCCTAGTGTGCTATCTTTGAAACCTGACTTGTGCTATGAGTGGAGGAGTTGGAAGAGAATGTTTTCCACCAAAGCAGCGTAGAATGTAAGAAAGCAATGGAAAAATCGTATGCAAGAGTATGCCGAAAAACAAGAAACAGATAAACAGATAGACGTATTGACACCGGTTCTAGGCACTACAGTCTGGAACCGCGCGACCGCTACGGTCGCAGGTTCGAATCCTGCCTCGGACGTGGATGTGTGTATGTCCTTAGGTTAGTTAGGTTTAAGTAGTTCTAAGTTCTAGGGGACTGATGACCTCAGCAATTAAGTTTCGTAGTGATCACAGCCATTTGAACCATTTTTTTTGACACCGATTTACAAGAAACATATAGACATACTGACACACTAATACAAGAAACACAAAAGAATACAACACCAGTTATAGCTTCGCTACTTGAAAAATCATCATTAAAAGCTAATTCAGAATATGTGTCTAGCCAATCCAATATATGCATGGTGGCAGTACACACTGTACAGACACAAAAGGAAATAACCATAAAGAAGGCACTGTGTTGCCAAATAACCTGGATGTAGGCTAACAGCATTCTAATAACAAAGAGACCAAAGCCAAATGCAAAATACAGACAGTATATCTAATAATACAAATACTTCATCCGCACACAATTCGCATTGTAAACTAACAACAGAGGAAGACAAATGTCTGGATGTCTCACAGGACACAGACAAAATCCTTAAATAACGGAGAAAACACTGTAATTTATTGTGCCGATCTTAGTGGTGACTTACACCTATCTCGGTTAGAAAATAGGACACATTTTCAGACTGCGTCTGGTGATAAGGTACAAGTACCCGAATCGCAGAAAAATATATTTCTCGACTACGGAACAGAAAGACAGAGTAATACAAATGACAGAAAACAGGTAACCGATCATCGTGAACTCTGCAAGCTCTTATAAGAAAGATGCTTACGAAGAGGTATAGGTATCAACATAGATAAACCTTAGAAGGATTCGGTGGGGGCGCATGGGCGCGTTTATTTCGGCCCTAAGGAGAAAAATCGGTTTTACTTTTACTAGATATTCGCTGTTAAGGTTACGCACCTAAACTGCGTTAGGAGCACCTCGTTTGGCTTAGAACTGGTTGGGTTCCTGAAAGAGGTGGATATAATCTGAATATAAATTGACTTCAAGAGCCGTAAGTGAATAGCGGGAAACTTCCAGGCCTTCCCAAACTTCTGATCATGTAGCCACACACATGTCTAAACAGTATTACTATATAGTACAGCTCTTTGCTAAGTAAGAGACGTAGCACAGTTTTCCCGGTACAAAAGATCTGCTTAGCGATGTTAAGGTACGGTCGAAAGGACAACAGGGGACAGATTACGTTGAAACAATAAATAAATGCTGCCTCTCTTCTCTTAACAAAGCCACACAAACACCTAGATACTGCAACAATGCTGGAGGAACCAGCTACATCGACATTTCACTAGCAAATGCGAAAGTCGACACTTGAGAAGTACTAAATAATGCCACACATAGTGACCATAACGCCATACACACCTTCTGTCCCTGTTCCACTCCCAAACAGAACGAGAGAAAAATGACTGCCTATATGCCTCTGTACAAACCCTAATCTCTCTTATCTTATCTTTGTAGTCTTTCAGCGAAATTTAAGTTGGCGGCAGTAATATTGTACTGCAATCAGCCTCAAATGCTGGTTCTCTATATTTCCTCAGTAGCGATTTTTTGTGGCGGCGTTCGTAGCGACAAACGGCTTACGAAGTCACCGCCACACTTTTAATAGCGGGCCGACCGGTCCGCTGGAACAGTGAACAGAAAGATGAAAACCCAAACACTCTGATTAAATAAAAGTCGGTACTTATCTTTATTGATGAACATACAGAAACACAATAGTGAACTCCGTGACTACAGAGATCTGTCTAGTTCGAGTCGGAGCGGCTAGGTCAGCGTCGGCTGACGACAAACAACAACTCTGCTGTGAGAAACACACAACTGACTAGCAAGTACACAATTCGGTGGCGAGTATACAACTGAGCGGCGAATACAGAACTGTCCTAGCGCTCGCGACTCCAGCGCTTAAGAAACCAGAAGCCAGCGGTGGCGCGCGCAGACTTGCGGCGATTTCCTGTCTCGCTGGCGCTGCTTATGCGGACGGCGTCCGGACTTTGATGCTGCCAACCTTTTGGCAGCGGGCTCGGGTGGCATTACTGGCTAGGATATAACACGATTCACGAAAAGGACGCCTCATTTCCTGTAGAGACTCCCACCCGAGTTCTTGAAGCATTTCCGTGACACTCGCGTGATGATCAAACCTACCAGTAACAAATCTAGCAGCCCGCCTCTGAATTGCTTCTATGTCCTCCCTCAATCCGACCTGATAGGGATCCGAAACGCTCGACCAATACTCAAGAATAGGTCGCACCAGCGTTCTATAAGCAATCTCCTTTACAGATGAACCACATCTTCCCAAAATTCTACCAATGAACCGAAGACCACCATCCGCCTTCCCCACAACTGCCATTACATGCTTGTCCCACTTCATATCGATCTGCATTGTTACGCCCAAATATTTAATCAACGTGACTCTGTCAAGCGCTACACTACTAATGGAGCATTCAAACATTACGGGATTCTTTTTCCTATTCATCTGTATTCATTTAAATTTATCTATATTTAGAGTTAGCTGCCATTCTTTACACCAATCACAAATCCTGTCCAAGTCATCTTGTATCCTCCTACAGTCAGGTAACGACGACACCTTTCCGTACACCACATCATCATCAGCAAACAGCAGCACGTTGCTATCCACCCTATCCAAAAGATTATTTATGTAGATAGAAAACAACAGTGGACCTACTACACTTCCCTGGGGCACTCCACCTCCGATGAACGCTCACCATCGAGGACAACGGACTGTGTTCTATTGCTTAAGAAGCCTCCGAGCCACTCACATAATTGGGAACCAATCCCATATGCTCGTACCTTCGTTAGGAGTCTGCACTGGGGCAGCGAGTCAAACGCTCTCCTGAAGTCAAGGAATATGGCATCCGTCTGATACACTTCATCCATGATTCTCAAGATATCATGTGAAAAAAGGGCGAGTTGCGTTTCGCAGGTGCGATCCTTTCTAAAGCCGTGCTGAAGCATTGACAGCAACTTCTCTGCCTCAAGGAAATTCATTATACTGGAACTGATAATATGTTCGAGAATCCTGCAACAAACCGATGTTAACGATATTGGTCTGCAATTCTGAGGATCCGTCGTTCTACCCTTCCTATATACAGGCGTCACCTGCGCTTTTTTCCAGTCGCTCGGGACTTGACGTTGGGCAAGAGATCTGCGATAAATGCAAGCTAAGTAAGGAGCCAATGCAGTAGAGTACTCTCCGTAAAACTGAACTAGGATCCCATCAGGACCTGGCGATTTATTTATTTTTTATCTGCTAGTCACCTCCATGCCGTATATCTCCTCCTCCCCTCTCTCTACGTACCTCTCTCTCCATCCCATCTCTTCTATCTCCACCCATCCACTCCGCCTGTACATCTTCTTCTGCTTTTTTCCATCTCCTCCACTTTCTCTATTTTCTCTTACCTATATCTATCTCCTTCTCACTCAGTCCTTTCCCATCTGTCAGTCCATCTCCTACTTCCCGCACAGTTCCAACTCCTCCGACACTCTTCTTTGTCCGTCACATCAACCCATTATGGGGTTGGTGGTTCTTCGCCCACGGTATTTCTTTCTAGATAGAAAGTAATATGTGTACAAAATTTGGCTGAAATTGATGCACGCGTTCAGGAGCAACTTGTTACCCGCATCCTTGCCCACGTACACTATTTGATCAAAAGTATCCGAACACCTGGGTGAAAGTGACTTACAAGTTAGTTGCACCCTCTATAGGTAATGCTGGAATTGAATACGGTGTAGCTCACCCTTAGCCTTGATGACAGCTTCAAATGTCGCAGGCATATATTCAGTCAGGTGCTGGAAGATTTCTTGGGGAATGACAGCCCATTCTTCTCAGAGTGCTGCACTGACGTGAGGTATCGATGTCGGTCGATGAGGCCTGGCACGAAGTCGGACTTGCACAACATCCCACAGTTATTCTGTAGGATTCAGGTTAGGACTCTGTGTAGGCGAGTAAACTACAGGGATGTTACTGTCGTGTAGCCACTCCGCCGTAGGCCACGCATTACGAAAAGGTGTTTGATGGTGTTGAAAGATGCAGTTGCCATCCCTGAATTGCTCTTCGACAGTGTGAAGCAAGAATGTGCTTAAAACATCAATGTCGGCCTATGCTGTGATAGTGCCACGCAAAACGTTAAGAGGTGCAAGTCCCCTCCATGAAAGACAGGGCCATACGGTAAGACCTCCGCCTACGAATTCTACCGTTGGCACTACACACACTGACAGGTTACGTTCACCGGGCAGTTTCCATACCCACACCCTGCCATCGGATCGCCTCATTGTGTACCATGATTCGTCACTCCACACAACGCTTTTCCACTGTTCAATCGTACAATGTTTACGCTCCTTACACCAGGCGAGGCGTCGTCTGGCATTTACCAGCGTGATGTGTGGCTTATGAGCAGCCGCTCCAACAAGAAATCCAAGTTTTCTCACTTCCCGCTAACTGTCATAGTACTTGCAGTGGATCCTGATGCAGTTAGGAATCCGTCAGTGATGGTCTGGATAGATGTCTGCCTATTGCACATTACGACCCTCTTCAACTCTCGGCGGTCTCTGTCAGTCAACAGACGAGGTCGGCCTGTACGCTTTTGTGCTGTACGTGTCCCTTCACGTTTTCACTTCACTATCACATCGGAAATAGTAGCCCTAGGAGTGCGGAAATCTCGCAAACAGACATATAACATAAGCGATGCCCAACCACCTGACCACGTTCAAAGTCCGTAAGTTCCGTGGAGCGCCCCATTCTGCTCTCTCACGATGTCTAATGACTACTGAGGTCGCCGATATGGAGTACCTCGCAGTAGGTAGCAGCACAATGTACCTGATATCAAAAACGTATGTTTTTCGGGGTGTCCGGATACTTTGATGACATAGTAAATGTGCAGGTCACAATTATTCCCCATTTCTTTAATGTATTTCATATTCTGCCTCTAACAATTTAACAAATTGAGCTACCAGAGAATTGTCTTTGGAGGATACATGCTTGCGAGATCAATTTGTGATGGATATTGGGCATATACACTCCTGGAAATGGAAAAAAGAACACATTGACACCGGTGTGTCAGACCCACCATACTTGCTCCGGACACTGCGAGTGGGCTGTACAAGCAATGATCACACGCACGGCACAGCGGACACACCAGGAACCGCGGTGTTGGCCGTCGAATGGCGCTAGCTGCGCAGCATTTGTGCACCGCCGCCGTCAGTGTCAGCCAGTTTGCCGTGGCATACGGAGCTCCATCTCAGTCTTTAACACTGGTAGCATGCCGCGACAGCGTGGACGTGAACCGTATGTGCAGTTGACGGACTTTGAGCGAGGGCGTATAGTGGGCATGCGGGAGGCCGGGTGGACGTACCGCCGAATTGCTCAACACGTGGGGCGTGAGGTCTCCACAGTACATCGATGTTGTCGCCAGTGGTCGGCGGAAGGTGCACGTGCCCGTCGACCTGGGACCGGACCGCAGCGACGCACGGATGCACGCCAAGACCGTAGGATCCTACGCAGTGCCGTAGGGGACCGCACCGCCACTTCCCAGCAAATTAGGGACACTGTTGCTCCTGGGGTATCGGCGAGGACCATTCGCAACCGTCTCCATGAAGCTGGGCTACGGTCCCGCACACCGTTAGGCCGTCTTCCGCTCACGCCCCAACATCGTGCAGCCCGCCTTCAGTGGTGTCGCGACAGGCGTGAATGGAGGGACGAATGGAGACGTGTCGTCTTCAGCGATGAGAGTCGCTTCTGCCTTGGTGCCAATGATGGTCGTATGCGTGTTTGGCGCCGTGCAGGTGAGCGCCACAATCAGGACTGCATACGACCGAGGCACACAAGGCCAACACCCGGCATCATGGTGTGGGGAGCGATCTCCTACACTGGCCGTACACCACTGGTGATCGTCGAGGGGACACTGAATAGTGCACGGTACATCCAAACCGTCATCGAACCCATCGTTCTACCATTCCTAGACCGGCAAGGGAACTTGCTGTTCAAACAGGACAATGCACGTCCGCATGTATCCCGTGCCACCCAACGTGCTCTAGAAGGTGTAAGTCAACTACCCTGGCCAGCAAGATCTCCGGATCTGTCCCCCATTGAGCATGTTTGGGACTGGATGAAGCGTCGTCTCACGCGGTCTGCACATCCAGCACGAACGCTGGTCCAACTGAGGCGCCAGGTGGAAATGGCATGGCAAGCCGTTCCACAGGACTACATCCAGCATCTCTACGATCGTCTCCATGGGAGAATAGCAGCCTGCATTGCTGCGAAAGGTGGATATACACTGTACCAGTGCCGACATTGTGCATGCTCTGTTGCCTGTGTCTATGTGCCTGTGGTTCTGTCAGTGTGATCATGTGATGTATCTGACCCCAGGAATGTGTCAATAAAGTTTCCCCTTCCTGGGACAATGAATTCACGGTGTTCTTATTTCAATTTCCAGGAGTGTATATTTAACAGTATAGAGAAAAGAGCTTAACGTTGATGCCATTCGTTACTTGTTTTTTGTAATTCACTCTGCTGAGCCTGTGTGTGTCGTTAATAAATCCACTGAGCCAATGAAGAGATAATATTTGTGTCAGAAATAGCTTGTACCATTTTAATTACAAGACTGCGGACACCTTTAGGAAGACAGCAACACTTCTTCGTCGTTATACTGTGTTTCTAATAAAGCCTACTTACTTTAAGCCAAAGTTCTGGTTGAATCTATGATAAACGATTGACTTACTAATACTATTCTGTCCAGTATCAGTCGTTGACGTCAATGCTAGGTGATAGAGAGTACCGAAACTTGTTTGTAGCTTTGTGGTAGGTTCAGTGCAGGTTTTAGCAGTGCCATAATTTTAGCTTCCAATATGCAGCGGAAAGGAGCAATCGAGCCAGCTTTTATTAAAAGCATCACAGCAGCCGGTCGTACCGGTGTATCTCGTCGGAGGCTGCAGCGTTTCCGCTTGGGAAGTAGATTAAATCTTCTTCCTCTTCTGAACATGCAGACGGCTGGATCACTTCACGATATGTCATTATGCATACAAATGTGATTTATCAAAGATGAATACAAAACGCATAATGATGAGAATATGTCTAGATTATAGTATTTTCACTGCAGACACTGCGCAAGCCATGTACGCCTTTTAACCACGGTTGAATATAACTTTTGTGCGTAACTCACGAATAAACGTACAGAATTAGTGCGAGTTCTATATTAAAAATCATAAAAATTTACGGCAATTAGGAAAAATCGAAGAGAAAAAGGTATCCGTAGCAGAATTATGAAAATAAATTGTTGGCATTAAGTCTGTGTGTACATAAAGTGGCAACAACTTTCACTTCCCTGTTGTCAGTATGTTGAGGTCGTGTTATCTGCCATGCGCGATCGAATCGAGCAGTGTTTATCACGTAACTCCCTTTTAGGGGTGCCACTGTACGAATCTCCGTTCGGGTGTCCAGATTTATGTTCTCACTGGTTTCCAGAAATCGCTTACGGCAACTACCGGAATGGTACCTCTGAAAGGGACGTGGTCGATTCCCTACTGCGTCTCACAGCCGAATTTGTGCTCCGTTACTAATGAACTTTTCGTCTACGGTACGTTATATCTTAATCTAATTCATCTACATCTGTACTCCGTAAGCCTCCTTACGGTATGTGGCTGAGGGTGCTTTGTGTACGAGTGTCATCTACCCCGTTTCCTGTTCTAGTCGCGTTATGTTCGCCGTAAGAACGAATGTTCGTATGCTTCGGTGTTGGTAACGATATCTCAATTTCATCTTGATGTTACCAAGGTTGCCACGATCACGGTTCAGAACTTTCGGTGGGAAGGCTTTCCAAGTCCTTCATACAGTACCGATCTCTCCCCATTCAATTTCCATATTCTTAAAGCCCTGGAGAAGAACACTCATCCTTCGATTGTCTTCGGTCGGAGAGGAGGACACTTGAGTACACTCTTTCGCAGGCAACCGCAAACATTTTACCATGAAGGCATTGACTGTCTTGTCTCGCAATGGGATACGTGCGTTAATAGTGAAGGCGACTACATTTGAAATAATAAACAGTTGACTTACTTTCCTCCAAATGTCTCGTTTTCATTTATCTGCCCCTGATACATTCCGAAAAGTAAATTGCCCGAAAACACCCTCTGGAGCACGACTGAGACTAATTTTACATCTGAAATTTGTCGTACGTGTGACGCTTAAAAGGGGGAACTACACAGCAGTCTTAGTTTTCTTGCTATCTAACAAGTTATCTCAAGTTGCAGTACTACGTTGGAAACGTAACCAAGTGATGGCGTGTTCCCAGTATGACATGCCCTTGATACTTGATATTCTTCTCTGTTAATTTGAAACTAAAATTTTTTTTTATGTTCGGAAACTACAAAATTTCTATAATTGCTTCTCCGTCGCCAACTGGTGTCTACCCAGTTGAATTTCAAGGTGAACATGGAGTATAGGCATGTATGATTTCCTTACTTTTATTTGTTGTAAGTGAATGCAGCATTATTGATCACTTTTCGTATGATAAATACTGTGCTTGCAATTTGTGAATATGATTAAAAAAAAACTTTTTGTTATAAGTAGTTGTCTGATAAAATATTTAGATTTAGAAATTATTGGTTCAGAATGACATATTGATAAAATTTATCTGTTGTTATAGGAACTCGACCAACACGCGTTGTGGAGCTGTATTCGTTGCTAACGGTTGTATACCCGCTCTAGTCACATTAAAGTGACCACCTTCTATATAGATTAACGACTCCCAAAGGGCAGTTGGCAACACTAGCTAGGTCTATAAAGCCTATTACGCGGACATGTAAAACAGTGCAGTCGCTGGGGTGGAAGCGTTTCCGAAACGGCTAACTTTGCAAACTGTTCGCGTGCCTCAGTTGTTAAAGTTTTCCGCGCATGGCAAAATGCCGCTATCTAAACCCGACACCGAGGCAACTGTAGTGCATCACGGGCCATCAGGGTGAACGCCGGCTGCAGAGATGTGTACGAGCGAATAGACGTGCAACCGTTGAGGAACTTATCGCCCACATCAACCACGGGGCTACCAACAGTACCCGCTCAACGACATTCCACCAAACGCTGCTGCGTATAGGTCTCCGCAAAAAATGGCACTGAGCACTATGGGACTTAACATCTGAGGTCATCAGTCCCCTAGAACTTAGAACTACTTAAACCTAACTAACCTAAGGACATCACACACATCCTTCCCGGAGTTAGGATTCGAACCTGCGACTGTAGCGGTCGCGCGGTTCCAGACTGAAGCGCCTAGAACCGCTCGGCCACACCGGCCGGTTTAGGTCTCCGCAGTATGCGCCCCGTTCAAGCACCCGTGCTGACTGCTGTTTATCGGCGACGAAGACTGGAATCTGCACACGAGTACCGACACTGGGCGTCCACTGAAGCCATCAGACAGATAGCTGTTCGCATGTGCCGCGTGAAGTGGAAGGTCCTCGCTGGAGGACGGAGCTTTCTGCCTGGGAAAAGTTTTCGTGGCATCCGTTGTGTTATCTTGTAGCAGTTCATTCTTGAATAATGTCGTTGCTGATTTCCTAGGTCATGTAAGTTGGATACGAAGTTGGTTTCCATCTTTAAAGAACTCGTCCTTTCAGGTAAGTTCAACCTGAAACGTATTTTCTTGGCGACCAGGATTTGAGTTATTGTCTGGTTAATCTGATTTAATGTTTTCCAGCCATTCGCTGAATAACCGTCTCTCAATCGCGTACTGGCCATTTCTTCCACCATCCTTGTCTGCTTACTGAAGGCGTCAGCTGGAGTTGTTCAGTCTCCTTACCTAGTTTAGAAAGGCCCACCCCTAGGACTTTAACCTGAAGGTGATAATGACATTAGTCCAGAACACTCATGTTTCGCTTACACCTTAGGACGCCATACTGCTCCACAGTGTAGCCAATGTGCCACACAGAGCACCACTATTAGAGATTAAATTGCGTGCCTAATGCGAACGTGGGGTTACATGAGAAAGATGTTGGCACGGAACGTCAATGACACTTTTTTCCCCAATTCGTTCTATCTACCTCCACATATAGTCTCCATAAGCCAACACAGAGTGTGCTGTGAACGCGAACTCTTGCCCAACAGGTGCACCGTGTGTATCCCAGAATATAAAAAAATCATAGAATACCTCACTTAAGCCAACAGAATACTTGCAAATATCAACTCCTGCGCACATCGGAAACGTTATTTGAGATGTTCCTGAACAGCTCAGGGGCCCTACCTGTTGCCAATGGTTGAAGGACCTGGGTGCTTAAATTGAATAGTTTACTTTAATGGTTGCTGAATGATAGAGTTTAGTCTGTGAAATAAAATTTAGTCAAGCAATGATGAAAAATTACTCAGGCCACATAAACTTTGAGGCTATGAGACAATTTGGGAATGAATTTACATAATTCAAATAGAACAACGATACCAGAAATTAATGGTTATTAGGGTCGCTACCAGTATTAGTGATTGGGAGCTCCAATGTTAGGCGGGTGATGGAGCCCCTTAGGGAAATAGCGGAAAGGTCGGGGAAGAAGGCCAGTGTTCACTCTGCTTGCCGGAGGGGTCTGCCGGCGGCGATAGATCACTGGGTGCACGCGAATGCAAATTGTTGCTTATGTCGGCACCAATGATTCCTGCCGTCTGGGTTCAGAGGTCATCCACAGTTCATAAAGGCGGTTGGCGGAGTTTGTGAAGGCGGAAAGCCTTGCTCGCGGGGTGGAATCTGAGCCAACTATTTGTAGCATCGTTCTCAGAACCGGTCGCGGCCCTCTGGTTTGTAGCCGAGTAGAAGGTTTAAACCAGAGGCTCAGACGATCCTGCGGAGATCTGGGGTGCAAATTTCTCGACCTCCGCTATCGGGTAGAGAAATGTAGGGTACCTCTGAATATGTCAGGCGTGCACTACACGCAGGAAGCTGCTACAACGGTAGTGGAGTACGTGTGGAGTGCGCATGTGGGTTTTTTATGTTAGAGAATTCCCTCCTTAAGCCCGACAAGACGCCTCCTGAGACGCGAGAAGGTAGCAGCAGGCAAAGCGCCACAGGGAATGACAATACTAATGTGGTAATAGTGAACTGCAGAGGCGTCTATAGAAAGGCCCCAGAACTGCTCTCATTAATAAACGGTCACAATGCCCACATAGTACTAGGGCCGGAAAGTTGGCTGAAACCAGATGTAAACAGTAATGAAATTCTAAACTCAGATTGGAATGTATACTGCATAGGCAGGGTGGACAGTGAAGAGGCAGGCGTGTTTATAGCGATAAAAAGTGCAATAGTATCGAAGGAAATTGACGGAGATCCGAGATGTGACATAATTTGTGTAAAATTCGTGGTTAATTGGATGTCTCTATAGGCCCCCTGGCTCAGTAGCTGTTGTGGCAGAACACCTGAGGGAAAATTTGGAAAATATTTCGAGTAGATTTCCCGACCATGTTACAGTTTAGGGTGAAGATTTTAATTTACCAGATATAGACTGGGAGACTCAAACTTTGAAATATTTTTAAGTGCATCATCTGAAAACTATCTTTAACCTTCTGGTTTCAAAGCGACTCGAACTATTTGAAACAGTTAATGCAGAACATGGAATCAGCGATCATAAGGCGGTTACAACATCGGTGATTTCAGCCGTACTTAGAAATATTAAAAAAGGTAGAAAAATTTTTCGGCTTAGCAAAAGGACAAAGAACAAATTTCAGAGTACTTGACGGCTCAACACCAAATTTTTATCTCAAGTACAGATAGTGCTGAGGATGAGTGGACAAAGTTCAAAACCATCGTAGAATACGTATTAGATGAGTATGTGCCAAGCATGGTCGTAAGAGATGGAAAAGAGCCACCGTGGTACAACAAACGAGTTAGAAAACTGCTGCGGAAGCAAAGGGAACTTCACAGCAAATATAAACATAGCCAAAGCCTTGAAGACAAACAAAAATTACACGAAGCGAAATGTAGTGTGAAGAGGGCTATGCGAGAGGCGTTCAACGAATTCGGAAGTAAAGTTCTATGTACTGACTTGGCAGAAAATCCTAAGAAATTCTGCTCTAACGTCAAAGCGGTAAGTGGACAAAATCACAGTGTCCAAACACTCTGTGGCCAAAATGGTACTGAAACAGAGGATGACAGACTAAAAGCCGAAACACTAAATGTCATTTTCCAAAGCTGTTTAACAGAGGAAGACTGCACTGTAGTTCCTTCTCTAGATTGTTGCACAGATGACAAAATGGTATACATCGAAATAGATGACAGAGGGATAGAAAAACTATTAAAATCGGTCAAAAGAGCAAATCCCGCTGGACCTGATGGGATACCAGTTCGATTTTACACAGAGTACGCGAAGGAACGTGTCCCCCTTCTTGCAGCGGTGTACCGTAGGTATCTAGAAGAGCGTAGCGTTCCAAAAGTTTCGAAAAGGACACAGGTCATCCCCGTTTTGAAGAAGGGACGTCGAACAGATGTGCAGAACTATAGACCTATATCTCTAACGTCAATCACTTGTACAATTTTGAAACATCTATTATGTTCGAGTATAATGACTTTACTAGATACTAGAAGTCTACTCTGTAGGAATCAGCATGGGTTTCGAAAAAGACGTTCATGTGAAACCTAACTCACGCTATTCGTCCACGAGACTCAGGGGGCCATAGGCACGGGTTCAAAGGTAGATGCCTTGTTTCATGACTTCCAAAAGGCGTTTGACAGAGTATCCCACAGTCGTTTAATGAACAAAGTAAGAACATATGGACTATCTGACCAGTCATGTGATTGAATTGAAGAGTTCCTAGATAACAGAACGCAGCATGGAGAGAAATCTTCCGAAGTAAGAGTGATTTCAATTGTGCCGCAGGGGAGTGTCGTAGGACCGTTGCAATTCATAATATATATAAATGACCTTATGGATAACATCGGAAGTTCACTGAGGCTTTTTGCGGAATCAGGAGAATCTGCAACGAACTGACGGATGGAGCAGGAAATGGCAACTGAATCTCAGTGTAGACAAGTGTAATGTGCTGAGAATACATGGAAAGAAATATCCTTTAACATTTAGCTACAATATAGCAGGTCAGCAACTGGAAGCAGTTAATTCCATAAATTATCTGTAGTAGGCACTAGGAGGGATTTAAAATGGGATGACCTTATAAAATAAATCTTCGGTAAAGCAGATGCCGGACTGAGATTCATTAGAGGAATCCTAATAAAATGCAGTACGAAAACAAAGGAAGTAGGTTACAGTACACTTGTTCGCCCACTGCTTGAATACTTGTCACTGATGTGAGATCCATAAGAAAAGGGGTTGATAGAAGAGATAGAGAAAAGCGAACGGAGAGCAGCGCGCTTCGTTAAAAGGTCATGTAGTGATCGCGAAGCGTTACGGAGATGATAGATAAACTACAGTGGAAGACTCTGCAAGAGAGACTATCACTGTACGGGCTTTTGTTGAAGTTTTGAAAACATACCTTCACTGAGGAGTCAAGCAGTATATTGCTCCCTCCTACGTACATTTCGCGAAGAGACTATGAGGATAAAATCAGAGAGATTAGATTCCACACATAGGAATTCCAACAATCTTTCTTTCCACGAACAATACGAGACTGGAATAGAAGGCAGAACCGATAGATACTCAAGGTACCCTCCGCCACACACAGTCAGGCGGCTTGAGGAGTATAGATGTAGCTGAAGATGGAGATGTTGGACAATTACGAATGCCGGCCGCGGTGGTCTCGCGGTTCTAGGCGCGCAGTCCAGAACCGTGCGACTGCTACGGTCGCAGGTTCGAATCCTGCCTCGGGCATGGATGTGTGTGATGTCCTTAGGTTAGTTAGGTTTAAGTAGTTCTAAGTTCTAGGGGACTGATGACCACAGCAGTTGAGTCCCATAGTGCTCAGAGCCATTTGAACCAACCAGCCAATTACGGATGAGGTGAAGCCCAGACACGTAAGGGACACGAATTACACTTTCAGCTGTGATTGTAAATATATAAGATTACACAAAAAAGAATATAAATTAGAACGGAGCACACAACATATAAGTGAATAAAGGAAGACTCAGGAAGGATAATCAGGAGCTGGGAGAGCTCCAATGAATTTAACTCGGTAACCAAACAAACCATGAGTGGTTACGGAGAAGAATCCCCATGACAAAAGAACTAGACTGCAGAAAAATACGCATACTAGTGCATGAGGTGCATGCATCAAGGTATGGAGACTAAAAACAGAAGCCGGGAATGAAGTCCTCTCCCTTCACTCTGTTGCGCTTTCCGAAGTCGCGAGTATGCATTGCAAATGCGGTCTTGCCGTGATTGCTGTCAACGAGGCAGCGGACACGTCGCCCAGCGCCGAACTGCGGCAGCTGCTAACTGTTGCTGGGCTGAGCCAATGTGGTATGACTGCGAATCGCGAATCTCGCCACCTTCCTGATTAACAGTCACAGATGTGCTTCAGTTCAAAGTGAAACTACGAAGATTTAGCAGAAAGCTGACGTTGATTAATAACTCGTACGAGAAAGGGGTCCAGAGTAGAATCACCAATTAGAAGTTCGAATCAGAATGGACTACTGTTTCTCAATTTTGATAGCGTTCTTTCAGATTTCAGAAAAGCATCCACACAATCTTTCTAGCCAATCCCTGAAAAGAGTAAATGCTTTTCCAGCCAGATTTCTGGGGTCCAGTGGTCCGCCATTGAGATATGTGTATATGGAATGGGGAACGAGTCTCGACCTATTCACACATACAGACTTTGTTCGTATGGAATTCTGGAAATGTTGGGCTTCGCACAACGTCACTACGGGAAGAGCAATATTTGAAAATCTGCAGATGTACGAGTGGCTACGTGTTTTGCTTGAGGAAACGTGTCTAGAGAGCACCACAGCAGGATAATGGCAAATGGACAGCTAAGGACTCCACCCAAAGTTTACTAAAAAGCGAAGTTCTCACCCATTTCACCAGTGGTTTGCAGTTTTTGTATAGGGGACACAAGTCTTCCGTTCCACCGCTCATTGCCTGCGGAAGCTAAGCCAGAAGGATAATCCATGAAAGTCTAGCTCGACTGTCCTTGAGGCCTACTGAACACGTGACTATACATTCGAAGTGACAAGCAGCTCAATCACAGCGCGTTTAAGTTCCATAAGCTTTCGCCCCATCGAAAAGGAATTCCCCTGATCAGAACCAGATGCATTTAAGGAAAAAGTCAGTACAGGAATGAGATGTTAGATTAGGCATGGAGAGGTGGGTAACCTTCATTGGTGCAAGCTACCCTCTAACCACTCATACAATAAGAGCGCAATGCAAGAGAAAAATCGTCGAGCAAAAGCCGAATCGGAAAGTAAATGAAGCAAGAAAGACTCGTATGAAAATTCATTACGCAAATATCATAAAATGTGAGGAGAAAAACTTGAAAAAGGCTACAGCTACACAAGCATGGAAATTGGAAATTTGTGGTAACGTCTTATGGCACCAAACTGCTGAGTCATCGGTCCTTAAGCATACACAATACTTAATCTAAGTTAAACTAACGTACGCTAAGGACGACACAAACACACTAATGCCCCAGGGAGTACTCGAACCTCCAACGGGGGAAGCCACGCGGACGCCTGAGATCGTTCGGCTACCCCGTGCAGCTCACGACCATACAGAACAAGGTGGAGAGTACCTTGTACCAATATTAGTCCTGTGTCTTACCACTCACAAATGGAAGAAGAGAGAAATTACTGACTATACATCTCTTCGCGATCCCAGTTTGTTTTATCTTGCCTACGTCATACATCGAAAGAGATGATGGCGGCAGTATAACAGTCCTGCATTCACATACAAATGCTAGTTCTGTAGTATTGTTTCCTGAAAATGAGCTCATTTGCCTTACAGAGCTTGTCTTTGGAGTTTGCGAAGAATCTCAATAATACTTGCATGTTTATCGACCCAACTGGTAATAGATCTCGCAGCGTGCCTCTGAATTCAATACACGTATTCCTTTAATCTGATCAGGTACTAGTGTATACAACTTGGTGTGCAGCCGTTTCACTTTCAGAAACGCCTCGAGATCCATGTCCCTCTCTCAATCAAACATCGTCATATTTAGATGGGAAAACGAGATGGTAAGCCGGCTGTCCCTCTCCCAATGAAACACGTTCATTTTGAGAAGGGAGAACGTACTCATAAAGTTAGTGTCCCTCTGCGAATGAAACACTTCAGTTCTGAGAAGGGAGAACGTGCCATCAAACTAGTCGGAAACCCCAAGGTCGATTTACGCTGGGTGTCCCAGAAAAGAACGCGACGCCGAAACATTCCAGAATGCAATTCAAACAGCGGTAATCAACCAAGCCGTCATAGGAACAGTGCGGGACGATTAGTTACAGCTGCTATACCTCGTATTTGTTTACTCTCAATGCCGGCGGTGCTGCCCGTAGCGTGTACAGTGGGGACACCACTCGCGGCATTTTGAACACACGCGGTGTACTCTCTGATGGCTGCTGGCCTACAAATGTCACTCCCTCCAGCAACTGTCGAGTCTCACCTGAACACGCAGCCAGTTTGTGCTTAGAGATATTCTGTCAAATTTTGTCGAAAATCAGCCTGCAAATCTGAGAACAGTAGTACAAGTTATTTAGGGTTATTCCACAAAAGAGACCACATCCCTGAACACGAAAAAGAATTGTATTTTACAGGACCTGCGCAAATAAAAATACCACACAGATCGTAAATAAGAAAGCGAATAGATGAAATGGCCTTCCTTGAACCATTTCGTTTAACAGCGAAAAACGCAATACTACTGAAAGAGAAAACTAGTGTAGTTTTTGACATTTTTGGCTAAGAAAGAAAAGCAAATATAATCGATAAAGTTGACTTAATGCATTTAGTTGGAATATAGTTTCACTTTGTCATGTGCATATTTTTATCGAAAGAGTAAATAAAAATGTTTGTACGACACATTTCCAATACTTTCTTTAATCAGGAGATCGGAAAATCTACAGTTCAGTCTTTATCAAGAACATCGCTTATGAATTTTGCGCTCGCTATTAACAAGCTGCTGATGCTACTATGATGTTAGTTCTGGAATTATATTCCGAGCTGTACACCACGTTTAATATCTAATAATCTCAATTTCACCATTTCGCACTGGGCTAAGAGAAGTGGTGTTGGGTTGACGTTCCATCCAGAATGAACACCCTTCCATTAACAGTGACACACCCTTCTGTTTAATTTTTTTCGTTGATGTCCAGTGCGAATGGTCGGTTCTCTTCCCATACTGCCATCACTTGCTACTGCATTCTCTCTCTCTGTCTCCCTCCCGTCGACCGAAACTGCTACGTTCGCAGCTCAGTATGATACTCCATTGTTGCGCCATATCAACGACAGGCGAGGAAACCGCTGCCGATGAAACTGAATGGCGGAGCCGAATGGAACGGTGGCGATAACAAGAGACCATTCCTGACACAGTGTGTTGCCGTGAGCAGAGCAAATGACCACGCTGCGGCAAATGACATAGATAAGCTCGTGATCACTTTGACGATTTCTGAGAATGACCGTCAATCGAACAGCGCAGAAAGAAGTATCACGGAAGAAATCACGAGACCTGTCTTTATAGTAATACCATCCCCCGTTTCCCTGCAGCGCCGTTATCGCCTGGTTATCAGTTCGTTTTCTGACACGCCAGTACCAACCTGCTCGTATTTCTAATGTTCTCTGCTGAAAGCATTTGGTTGTTGACTTGGGGCAGGAGAGTGGAACCAGGTAGTGTGTCTAAATACGTTAATGCAAAAAATCACGACAGTTAGATCACTAACAGGAAGGAGAACTGTAAAATGTTCCTTCCAATATGGGAAACATGTTATAATGTTAATGATTACATCATAATATACACGAACATTACTGAAAAAGAAGATAACCGAGTAACTGTGGTTGTCCAGAGTAAATATATCACTAAAACTAATAACAGTAGCAATTAAATTTTTTATAATAGTAAACAAATTATGGAACGATTCACGAATTGAATAATGAACACAGTAAAAGGTACATGTTGTCAACCGTATCCTACAAGTCGAAATCATTGAGCAATAAAGACAATCTATTTATTTATCCATCTATTGCTGGCTTTGAACCTACTGTGTATAACTATGTAATACGACGTATTTTTAACATTTGTTTAACTGTGAAATGAAATGTCTGTGACGAGGGCCTCACGGCGGGCAGATCTGATCGCCTGGTGCAAGTCTTTTGAGGTGACGCCATTTCGGCGACTTGCGCGTCCGTTAGGATGAAATGATGACGAGGAAGACGACAGAAACGCCGAGTCCCTGAGCGGATAAAATCTGTAGCACAGCTGGACAACGAACCCGGGACCCCAGGCATGAAAAGGTGGCGCGCTGTCCATTCATCTACGGTGGCGGACTGTTACACCTTATCATTAATTGTTAAGTTTACTTTGAGGATATAAATAATTACGATATTAAAATATTAATATTACAATAATAATAATTATAATAATAATAGGTATAAGAACAGGAAGGAGGACAGTAAACAGGTTGACGGAATACTACAAAACTCTTGGGAGACAAACATTACTTACTAATTCGAATTCCGCTTTGATTAGTCCCTTGCACAATAAATGAGACTGACTGCCATTAGTAGTTATCAAGGAATCTCGCTGATACCTGTCACATACAAGATTTTCTCCAACGCCATATTAGAGGAATCTTGTGCTGATGAGGTAGGGTAATGCTGAAGTAAATGAAGTTCCAGGACAAAATACCAATAAAGAAGAAAAGTGACTTCAGTGCAAAGAACAATATTAATTTTCCTGCAAGTATCCACGCCTTTATACTGATTTCCTACTGTATATAGTAAAAATGCATAATTGTCCAAAGGTTTACGTTGACATGAGATGTTTTATATATCATGAGTGCATTTCAGTCGAAGTACAAGGTGGATCTCTGCGTTGCATAATGTAACACGATTTATAGTCAAAAGGTTTTGAATATCAGAAGATGACAGTTTGGAGTGTCGAAACCGGTCGTCAGTATAAAATATCAGTTAATGCTTTCTTGGGTACAGAAAGTATTTTAACTTAAATATAGATCTCTCCTCCAATTTTCTCAATATGACAAAATTCAACAAAAAACAGTAATTGACCGTCGTAGTTCTCAGGTGCCTTATATGAAACAAGAAGAAGAAGAAGAAGAAGAAGAAGAAGAAGAAGGAGAAGAAGAATTAAGTTACGTTGAAAGTGTATTCATTAGTAGCAGTGTTAATTCAGAGAACATTGCCTCAAAAAAAAACATTGGATGTTTGAAAAGAATGAAATCTAGACAGATACAATTTGACAATAAGAGACATTTTAACGTGGTTCTAAATAAGAGATGTAACCCCAAAGAGGAGTCAGTGTGAGTACAACCACCTTACAAAGATATCGGTGGTTATATGTATGCACAAAATGGCGTCGGCAAGCATTACAATACTTACCTATCAGTATTTTTTGGTTTAAAAACAATTTCGGAAGAGTATACTGACTGTGAAAATAATTTGAGATAGTGTCAGACCTTGATCAGTTTGCCTTTAGAGAAGTTAAACGCACCAAAGAGGCTGTTCTGACGTTGCGGTTGATAATGGAAGGGAGACTGAAGAAAAATAAATACAAATTCAAAGGATTTGTTGATCTTGAAAACGCATTCAACAATGTAAAACGCTGCAAGGAGTTCGAAATTCTGAGAAAAATAGGGAAAAACAATAGGGAAAAACGGGTAACATAGAATATGTACAAGAGCTAAGAGGGGAAAAAATAAGAGTGGACGACCAAGAACGAAGTGCTCGGATTGAAAGGGTGTAAAACAGGGATGTACTCTTTCGTCTTTACTGTTCAATCTGTACAATGAAGAAGCTACGTCGGAATTAGAAGAAAGGTACAAGAGTGGAATTAAAATTCAAGGCGATAGGATGTCTAATAACTTTCGCTGATGACATCGTTAACTTCAGTAAAAGTGAAAAAGAAGTACAGGATCTGCCGAACGGAATGAACAGTGTAGTGAGTACAGGATATGGACAGACAATAAATCGAAAAAAAAAATGAAAATGAATACTAGCAGAATTGAAAGCGATGAGAAACATAACAAAGGGATTGGAACAACGAAGCAGATGAAATTAAGGAATTCTGCTACCTAGGCAACAAAATAACCCGTGACTGAGGGTGCAAGGAGGATACCAAAAGCAGTCTAGTACAGACAAAAAGCGCATTCCTGTGCAAAATAAATTCCAGAAAATGTACGTTTGGAGCGCACCATTGTATGGTAGTGAAACACGGACAGTGGGCAAAAAGGGAAAGGAAGAGAATCGAAGCGTTTGAGATGTGGTACTACAAAAAAATTTAAAATGAAAACTAGTGGGCTGACAAGCTTTGTAATGAGAAAATTATTCGCACAATCGGTGAGGAATGTAATATATGGAAAACACCGAAAAGAAGAAGAGACAGAATGGTAGAAAATCTGTCAAGACCTCGGGGACTAATACCCATGGTTCTAGAGGGAGACGTAGAGGGCAACACTTGTAGACGAAGACAGAGATTGGAATATATCCAGAAAATAACTAAGGACGTAGGGTGCAAGTGCTACTCTGAGACAAAGAGGTGGTCACAGGAGGGGAATTCGTGGCGGCAGCATCAAAGCAGTGAGAAGACCGATGACCCAAAAAATTAAATAAAACTGACTGTTTACGGCACTGTATTACTCGCCACGTGTTACGCATCAGCTTCCGACGTGCAGTTCATCACCACCATCGCTAAGTTTGATCACTAAGTTTTGGTGGCTTGGGGCTGAGGTGGTACTGCGTTTTCCGCCTGATGTGGCACTGTGATAGTGACTGCAAACGCGCGTTTCCTAACACAATACTACCATTCACTTCATCTAAAACACTAGATGCACTCTCTAGCAGTACGTCATTCACTTACACGCTACAATTCAAATTTTATATGGGATTGGAAGAATTATCTAAATATGTGTATCCTGGCATTTTGTAATTCTTCGTATGGGGAAATAGCTTCATCGACATTGTCTATTGTCCACTATTCGGGTAAAGGTTGGTAAGCTTAATTCCATTATACAGAGTGTTACAAAAAGGTACGGCCAAACTTTCAGGAAACACTCCTCACACAAAAATAAAGATGTTATGTGGACATGTGTCCGGAAACGCGTAATTTGCATGTTAGAGCTTATTTTAATATCGTCAGTATGTACAGTACTTCCTCGATTCACCGCCAGTTGGCCCAACAGAAGGAAGGTAATGTTGACTTCGGTACTTGTGTTGACATGCGACTCATTGCTCTACAGTACTAGCATCAAGCACATCAGTACGTAGCATCAACAGGTTAGTGTTCATCACGAACGTGGTTTTGCAGTCAGTGCAATGTTTACAAATGCGGAGTTGGCAGATGCCCATTTGATGTATGGATTAGCACGGGGCAATAGCCGTGGCGCGGTACGTTTGTATCGAGACAGATTTCCAGAACGAAGGTGTCCCGACAGGAACACGTTCGAAGCAATTGATTGGTGTCTTAGGGAGCACAGAACATTCCAGCCTATGACTCGCGACTGGGGGAAGACCTAGAACGACGAGGACACCTGCAATGGACGAGGAAATTCTTCGTGCAGTTGACGATAACCCTAATGTCAGCGTCAGAAAAGTTACTGCTGTACAAGGTAACGTTGACCACGTCACTGTATGGAGAGTACTACGGGAGAACCAGTTTTTTCCGTACCATTTACAGCATGTGCAGGCACTATCAGCAGCTGATTGGTCTCCACGGGTACACTTCTGCGAATGGTTCATCCAACAACGTATCAATCCTCATTTCAGTGCAAATGTTCTCTTTACGGATGAGGTTTCATTCCAACGTGATCAAATTGTAAATTTTCACAATCAACATGTGTGGGCTGACGAGAATCCGCACGCAATTGTGCAATCACGTCATCAACACAGATTTTCCGTGAACGTTTGGTCAGGCATTGTTAGTGATGTCTTGATTGGGGCCCATGTTCTTCCACCTACGCTCAATGGAGCACGTTATCATGATTTAATACGGGATTCTCTACCTGTGCTGCTAGAACATGTGCGTTTACAAGTACGACACAACATGTGGTTCATGCACGAGGGAGCTCCTGCACATTTCAGTCGAAGTGTTCGTACGCTTCGCAACAACAGGTTCGATGACCGATGGATTGGTAAGGGAGGACCAATTCCATGGTCTCCACGCTCTCCTGACCTCAACCCTCTTGACTTTCATTTATGGAGCCATCTGAAAGCTCTTGTCTACGCAACCCCGGTACCAAATGTAGAGGCTCTTCGTGCTCGTATTGTGGACGGCTGTGATACAATACGCCATTCTCCACGGCTGCATCAGCGCGTCAGGGATTCCATGCGACGGAGGGTGGATGCATGTATCCTCGCTAACGGAGGACATTTTGAACATTTACTGTAACAGAGTGTTTGAAGTCACGCTGGTACGTTCTGTTGTTGCGTGTTTCCATTCCATGATTAATGTGATTTGAAGAGAAGTAATAAAATGAGCTCTAACATGGAAAGTAAGCGTTTCCAGACACATGTCCACATAACATATTTTCTTTCTTTGTGTGTGAGGAATGTTTCCAGAAAGTTTGGCCGTACCTTTTTGTAACACCCTGTAGACATAACATTTACAGATGATGTGGTGGGGTGTTCACATATGATCAAACTGACGGTAATTGCTATTTTTGCTATTGAATCCGTACAGGAAAAATTTGATTTCTGCGGCGCCCCCTTAAGGAATGTCTATGCTCTGACTGAGGGCTGCACGGACAAAAATTAATCAACCCTTCGGTCCGTGTAACTGTTATCTCACGCGAGCCACGCACATACCTTACAGTTCAAACGCTGGATTGCGGTTGTTACCCTTCATTCAGTGATTTGTAGGATTTTGCAGATTACCGTTACGGGACCGGAAGGAGGCTGCACAACATCTTACCGTAACGTCTACTGGGTAGATTCAGAGTGCCACCAATCAAGCATCGGTTGGCGTGATGCCAAAGGCGGCTGTTCGTCTGTGATGCACGCCCCTTTGTGGACGTTGCAGAATTCTGCAGTTCCGTGCGAACATGTCTTTTTGTCAGTTACCTCCTGTGTAGCATGTGAGGACCTTGAAAATAACATCGCGATGTGTCCTTGTTTACATGCAGCGGTAGCATTTCAGTAGATGTGAAGGCGCTGGCATCTTTGTGAATACTGTTGCTTACTTTGTGCGTGATTGCATGAATGTGTTATGCAACTTTATCTTTTATTTTTCTTAGTGCCAGCTGAACATTTCACGCTCCTAAAGTAATTGGCAAAAATGGAGTACAGATATTGGGATACTCGTTTTGTTTTTGTGATGGTGACAAAAAAAAAATATCTAGAGGGTGAGCCGCCTGAAGCTATAGTTTCTTTGCAATGAACGCAAACCACCCTAAACTCTCAGATACTCACGCCATGTCAGTTAATAAAGCAGTTGTATACTTTTAATTATATGTATCTATTGCTAATACATTAACATTGTAGACATCAATTACTTGTTATGTTAGTATGTTAATTAATTTGAAATAACCAAATATGTTTTCCTTGTGAATAGAACTTGCTGTTGAATCCTGTCGTCCTGAAGCATGTTTTATTTTAAATTAAATGAATCAACCATCTGGAGAATTTGTACGCCGTAATCTCTTTACTTATAGCTTGCAGTATGACCTCACAATAGATAACGCGTCTGTTCTTTCGATCGCCTTCTTGGATGCGTCTTCAATTATTTTCCAAGTCCTACAACAAAAGCGGCACTGATTAAAACTTCTATCCAATATGCACGAGGAATGCTGCAACTGTGATGAATAAAGGTTTCTTGATGATCTGATGCTGAATCGCTAGGCGGTTCGAAACCGGTAATGGAGTGATAAAAAATTTGAAGAAAAAAAAGAAACGGCTACTGTTTGCAGTAATTTCAAGAAACTGGTATTGATTAAGTCCGTATTGATTAAGTTAGTTGTGCGACAATAATTGTCACACAGTAGCCTGTTATGAGCTATTGCAGGTGTATTAATGAGACCGATTGGTTTGTTGCATTCACGATAAGCTGGATGTTTATCTACGGACTTAGGCATTGCTCTATCTTCTTCTAATATTCAGTGACAGCCCAGTTCCCCGTGTTACTATTAATTAGAAAAACTATTAGCAATGGTATTTGAGAATCCTCGGAATGAGTATCATCCATCCTTACAGCGTTTCCGTTTTTCAGCTTCGTTTTCCTAGGTTAGAATAATTTTCAGGAAACTGTGTAATCAAATTTGTTGACGTTGAAAAAGCGTGCCGCGCATCAAGGGTGCCCTTGTGGTTGATTAGCATCTGAATCGTAGTCCGGGAAGTGTTTGTCTAAACCTGTTTCACACTGTCTTTATGCATACGACATCGATAGATCTTTAGTTTTCGTTGTTGTTAGAACAACTAAAGACTGTCGGTATTTCTTACGACTTACTCCACGATTCGATCATTAACTGGTCTCTGAGACAGCCTTCCCATTGTACCTCTGTGCTGCCCAAAAAGTTCTCGGTATTGAGACTTAAGATTTCTGTATTGTGGCAGACGTGCTACATTGATGATTGGTGTGAAGGAAATTTGGTAGTTGTTTCTAACTCAAATAGTAATTATCATCACAAGTGATCAGGTAATTAACTTCAGTTCTGTGACTGCAGCTTCTGGTCTACATTCTACTTGTGGATTTTTGTGTTACGGTATATCTTGCACAGCTGCATCCCTTGTACCTATACTGCGCATGTTTTTCTTACCCCGGATACTATTTCGCGTAGCTTGCTTTAATTAAATTTTTAATGTTAAATTTTTTTCGTTAAGTAAGTATTGACTGATATTATTTTTATTATTAATCGAAAATGTAGTCACAGACACAGACACTGCTGCACAGTCACTGCTTGTCAATCCAGAGTGGGTATTCCAATTGGAAACCTTATTTATCGATTACCTATTTCTTAGTCCCTTCTCGTCCGCCCCGGTAGCTGAGTGGTCAGCGTGACAGACTGTCAATCCAAAGGGCCCGGGTTCGATTCCCGGCTGGGTCGGAAATTTTCTCCGCTCAGGGACTGGGTGTTGTGTTGTCCTAATCATCATCATTTCATCCCCATCGACATGCAGGTCGCCGAAGTGGCGTCACATCGAAAGACCTGCACCAGGCGAACGGTCTACCCGACGGGAGGCCCTAGCCACACGACATAGATAGTCCCTTCTCAATCATAGTAGCAGACCGACCCCATTGTGTCGTTTCTCAGGTTTCCCCGAACGATTTGCACAAGTCTAAGTTTGAAATTTTTAAATTATGTCTAAAACTTTGTAACATGGATCATATGTGTAGCTGATAAACCACAGAGCGTTTTCTCATTTTGCGTTCGCTGTTGACAACATTTTTACTGCCGCCATGTCCGTAGAAGTTTACATCTCGATATAAACTTCCCTCATTTACTATAACAACAAAATTAGTTCATCACTGTCGAAGCTAAATCCTCGAATATGTTCTTTAACCATGGAGATCAAATGAAACTCGAATGTTGCCAGGTCGGTACTACATGGACGATCAACGACGACAGTGAACCCAAGGCATCGTATTCTTGCTGATGCCGCAGCATTCGTGTGTGATCCGCAGCTATCATGCTGAAAGAGAGGACGATCAAAATTAATATCATTTCCAACTCATAACGGGAATATGAGTGATCAGATATTTGATGTTACAACGCCAGATCAGTAACTCATCTAGACTGTTACCCTGGAATTTTGTACGTAAAGTAACACGCAGCCTTGGTGAATACGATGCCGTCAACAGTCGATAGAATCAATGGAAAGAAAGCAAATGACTATCAGAAACGTACATCTCGAATCTGAAATTCAGAAGGATACATTACGTTACGTAAGATTGCAATAGTCTTGTACAATGTATTACGTCAAGACGGGAATCTGGGATTTTGGAATAAGTCTGAAATTCACATAGTATACGAAGAGGAGCAAGCAGAGGTGAGGCTGCGGCTCCGTCACAAAGTCAAACATTTTACGAAAACGCTGCCAAAAATAGGTCTCTCGTTGATAAAAATTATGGTGTCACCCCCACACACAACAGTTGCTAGGTGGTAGCCTTTAAATCGACCGCGGTCCGTTAGTATACGTCGGTCCCGCGTGTCGCCACTATCAGTGCTTGCAGACCGAGCGCCGCCACACGGCAGGTCTAGTCTAGAGAGACTCCCTAGCACTCGCTCCAGTTGTACAGCCGACTTTGTTAGCGATGGTTCACTCTCTACATACGCTCTCCTTTGCAGAGACGACAGTTTAGCATAGCCTTCAGCTACGTCATTTGCTACGACCTAGCAAGGCTCCATATTCAGTTACTATAATTACTTCAAATATGTATTCCGAACTGATAATATTGTGGATCATGTACCGTCAAGAGGGACGTTCATCATTAATGGATTAAAGTTAAGTATGAAACTAATTACGTTCGCTTTCTGAATTCTCATTCCTTGTCATGTTCCAGACCTCATGTCAGTATCGTTCTACCCTCCTCACGCCAGGCTGCGTGAGCTGAAACGCGTCCATTTCGGCCTCCACTCCTAACACGGTGTTGGCCCTTCTGCTAACACAAAAGAAATGTGTTCGTTGCCATTCTGACGAATAAAGAATAAAGATGTAGAACGTTTATAACGTTTGCTTTATTGGAAAAGTATTCACATAAAAAATTCGGACGGAGGAGTATCTGTTGCGCAGCCAGACGTACGTGTGGTCCTAAAGAAGGGCTGCAATCTTTTTACTAGTTGCACGAGCAAGAGTGAGGATGAGTGAGTGATCTGGCTTTGTATCATCAACCAACATGTCAGTGCTGAGATGGTACTGCGAACGGTTGAAACCAACGGGGAATTTACAGTCGCTATTTTTCATGAAGGCATACAGCTCTACGGTATGGTTCAATGATGATGGCATCCGCTTGGGTAAAATATTACGGAGACAGAATAGTCCCCTCACCCCATAGACACCCTTTTCGCATCAGGGGGACGTCGTCATCTCTACTGCTCTTTAATTTGCAAAGCAAATGAGAACCCGGCGTCCTAAATAGTATCGTTAAATTTTAGCTACCGGTACCTGTATAACAGTGGCAAGTTATTTAAATAAATTCAGAGAGGTCGTGTTAAAATCATTGATTGCTTTCACTCAAAACATCACTCATAATATCTGGAAGAACTGAGTTGTTGCTGCACGGATCAATTGGTAGAATACTACGCTACTGCATGGAGAAAGATTTACACAATGAGGTTTCAAGAGACCCATAAAAATGTCAAGAATTGTTATGTGAGTGAGGAAGGGCTTTATGTAGTTCACTTATGACTCGAATGAGATTTACGGTAGATTTGTGGCCCACTTGAATCAAGACTGAGTACGTTCCTTTACAAAGTATACAGTACATTATTAAATCCTATTCCCCACAATCGCTCGCTACAGATGTGAAATCCTTGCCCTGAAATGATACGTTAAGTGATGCTGTGCAATGCGTTACCTCATTATAACTCGTAGCTCGTAACTAGAGAATGCAGGAAGCAAATCTCATTGTTAATTTGCACACCAGTCTTCTCTTCAAGGAACGTGCCGGCACAAAACCTACATATACAGACACAAGCCTGGTTAGATGTAAGAGAGGGTCTTATGGCCCTAATCTTGCCAGGTTAAATAAATCAATAAATAAATAAATCAATAAACAAGCAGCAATAATCAGGCAGCCTCTTTCCTCTAGTTACCATACCACGACACACTTCTTCCAACCAGAGTACATAAAGACTGTTGTGACTCCATTCGAACACCAACCACGCTGTACCAGCAAAGGCACGTTGATCTCTTACTGGCAGAGACGCAGATCGCCAAAGAATGTGCCTAAGCTAATACTCTCGATAATTTTGTCCTGGAACTATTCCATTTGGTCAATATTTGCATAGGAAAAACAACAAAATCAGAAACTGAGTCCGCCAAAACAAGGTGTTTTGCATCATGGCGGACTCAGTTCCTGATATCGTTGTTCTACTGCTCTCGACTGAGCATAGACTGTACTCATTTCAGACATCGACTAGTGGACACAGAATATGTTAGTTAGCAGTAATGTTCGCGAGTTAACAGCCGCCGAAAATAGTAAGCTGTAAGTTGACATATGTGACAAACAACTTGCAACGTTATCCTTAGATTTAATATGAATGCTGTGGTTGGCAACTATGTTTCACAGATCACTGTTGGCCTTCGGCGGTTCTAGCTTCTTTTGCAAATGAATAACAATGAGAAAATAATTGTCCTTAATAAAGCTGCCAAGGATTTGGTAATGATAATGCAAACAGTTGCTTGATAGCAGATTACCTATGGAACACCCACATTCTGAATTTGTCGTCTCCTTTATCCTCACTTTTCACAATCACTACCAAGGCGCCACCTAGTATCATGTATTCCTTATATGACACAAATTTGTCATATGGCATCGGCTTAGTACAAAATATGAAACCGGTACCGCACTAGTATTTTTTACATAATGTTGCACAGCTTTGCAATCATACAAATACATTCACAGCCTGTTGCCATACAATATCGTAAATTTGGAAGGGTATAGACTCTGCAGTAACATAGTCATATCAGTTACTTCTAACATATCAATGATGCAACACAGTAGTCTGCAGAATCAAGCAATTTTCATTTAATAGTACACAGGAAATAGTTTGAGAATGGAAACCTTGGACCCCACACGATCAGCACTTGGGTCATCCATGATGGATTAAGACACTTTATCCAACTTTAACTGTGACTTCAGTCAATTACATAACACGTCCATATCGTCAGTAAACCGTAACACTGGGTACATTATTTTGAAGGGCAGTTTCGTTGGTTTAAAGAAAAGATGCGAATAATACTGAAGCAAAACATACACCTTCATAGCACCTGCAACGGAATGAAATTAATTTCAGTTTCTTGGTGTAATTATACAATTGTTCTGCTGCTTTCACCAATTGTTATAGCCTCCAACTTCGTTCATTTAGAGGTAGATTGACTGTACCAGGACTAACCCTTCCATTCCTGCACAAAAAAGTAGTAGGGTTTAACGTGTTGTCGAAAATTAGTTTATTGAGCAACACGAGCTCAGACTGGTAAGGAAACTCGTAGGGGTGTTTCAAAGGAATCATCTCACCATACATGTTTCGGGAAAATTATGTGAGACCTGAATGTATAAAATGGAATGGAGATTAGAATCGATTCCCCCCTGAATGAGAGTTCTGAATGACAGCATTCTGCTGCCTCGCTCGGTGTGTATAATGTTATTGAAGTCAATAATGTAATAGTGTTCACTGGACTCTGTCACACTCGACACCAAACTCATTTTCATTTTCGATGTATATGCAACAAGGAAGTAACGAAAGGAACCACTGTACACTGGAACGCGACTACTTATTCACTGGGTGAAACTGAATTCGTGTGACATTCAACCAAACACTTATCTTTGTTAACTACCACAAAATTTTTGCTTTAATAATTGATCCCCTCTTACTTCGTAGTACAGTCGATAGAGACAACGGCAGAGGAGAGACGTAGCTGGTTGCTTGGCAACGGCCGTTGGGGCCATCCGTAGCCGACCGCAGCACATGTCACCCGGATGGCAACCGTGCCGGGCATACCTGCACACCCTCCAATAAGGGTGGCCAACTGCTTCCGCTTACGGTGCCCGTCCACATTCCGCATGCGGTGCCAGTGCCCGCATTTTAATATCGCATCGCATCGCTCCTTAACGACTTTGGATTTCTATCGCATACTCGTGTTCGCTGTGCATGTGAGGATATTACGTACTTATTGGCGTTTCTACTGTCCTTTAATAACCCCAGGGAGAATATTATAGAACGAGAAATTGGATTTATACAATTTAATGCGGTGAAGGCTGCTACGGAAATTTCAACACGTTTGCTATATTTTACTTCAACGGTACCACATCCCTCTATGCGTAAAAGAAAAGTTAAAATGGTACTGCAGTTATATGAAACTCTAGAATCTGGAGGTTGAGAATTACGGTTGAAGAATTTACGATTCTGAGCAGCCGCAATTGGATACGGATGTATCAAAGTACGATTTCTTTTCTCTATTGCCTAGAAACTGAAGCAGTGCGTTGGGAGTATAAGTGTGAACACTTCAGTTGGATGAGGCAGCAAGCCGAGGAGGCGTGGAAGTTGGCAAAGACTGAAAGTAACACCTGTTGTCTACATGTGCTGCCAATAGATTACTTACAATTCAGCGGACATGCTTGCTTACTTAAAGATTAATGCTGAGTACAATCTTCAGTAACACAGCTGTCAGAGATACTATTACGTCAGTGACCCAAGGCATTAGTATATATATTAATGTTTCAATTACTATAAAAATATTTTGGGTCACTACATGCAATTCCTCATTCCCACGCCCTAATAATATAACAAATTTATGTTTTCAGTGTATCCGATGAGACTCATCACCTGATTCAAAGATATGTGTTGGTGTAAATTTCCTAGCGTCATCACCATAATTTAAGAGGTGATGATATTTGTGAGGTTCATTGTGAATGAAGTACTCTTTTAATCATTTCTGCTTAGTTGCAAGTTATTTTTGTATCTGTACTACTGAACCTGGAACTGCTTCAGAACTGTTTAACATGTTTAGTAACTTTATATACGTCCTAATCCCCTTCTCCTTCCTCTCTCTTTTCATCACTTCTACTTCACTCCTCCCCCTGTCCATCTCCTCCTCCACCCTCCCCCCCCCCCCCCCGCAATGTCTCTCCTTCTCTTCCTCACGTGTCTCTCTCTGTCTGTCCATCTCCCCTTCCACCTCTCTCTGTCCATTTGCTCTCACTCCCCATTGGTCATCTCGCTTCCCCCCCCCCCCTCTCTCTCTCTCTCTCTCTCTCTGACCTTGACCCTTATGCACTCCTACTGTAAACAAAACCTTGAATGGGAAATGAAGTCACTTAAAATAAATAGGAAAATCATTTGGGTTCATTAATGCAAGATTCTATTGCACAAGAGTATTCGAATCATAAGTTGCTACGCATATATACATATACACTGAAGCAGCAAAGGAACTGGTATAGCCATGTGTATTCAAATACAGAGGTACGAAAACAGGTAGAATACGGCACTGCGGTCGTCAATGTGTATATAAGACAAGTGTCTGGTGCAGTTGTTAGGTCGGTTACTGCTGCTACAATGGCAGTTCATCAAGATTTGAGTTAGTTTGAAAGTGGTGTTAAGGTCGGCGCACGAGGAATGGGACACAGCATCTCCGAGGGGACCTTCCCGTGTAACCATTTCACGAGTGTACCATGAATATCTGGAATCCGGTAAAACATCAATATTCCCACATCGCTGCGGCCGCAAGAAGATCCTGCAAGAACGGGACCTACGACGATTGAAGAGAATCGTTCAACGTGACTGAAGTGCAACTCTTCCACAAATTACTGCAGAATTCAGTGCTGGGCAGTTAACTAGTGTCAGCGTGCGAACAACTCAACGAAAAATCATCGATATGGGCCTTCGGAGCCGAAGACCCTCTCGTGTACCCCTTTTGACTGCACGGCACGAAGCTTTACGCCCCGACTGGTCACAACAGCACCGACATTGGACAGTTGATAACTGGAAAGGTGTTGCCTGGTCAGACGAGCCTCGTTTCAAATTGTATCGAGCGGATGGCCGTGTACGGGTATAGAGACAACGTTATGAATCCATGGACCCTGCATGTCAACAGGGCCCGTTGAAGCTGGTGGAGGCTCTGTAATTGTGTTGGGTGTGAGCCATTGGAGTGATATTTGACCCCTGATACGTCTCGATCCGTTTGTGAAACGTACGTAAGCATCCTCTCCGACCATCTGCTTCCATTCATGTCCATTGTGCATTTCGACGGACTTGGGCATTTCCAGATGGACAATGCGACACTCCACACGTGCAGAATTGCTACAGAGTGGTTCCAGGAACTCTCTTCTGAGTTTAAACACTTCCTCTGGCCACCAAACTCCCCAGGCATGAACATTACTGATCATATGTGGGCTGCCTTGGAACGTGCTGTTCGGAAGGGACTTCCACACCCTTGTACTCCTACAGATCCTTGCAGGATTCGTAGTATAAGTTCCCTCCAGCACTGTTTCAGACATTAGTCGAGGCCATGCTGTGTTGCAACACTTCTGCTTGGTCGCAAGGGGCCCTACGCGATAATAGGCAGATGTACCAATTTCTTTATGCGTATATTAAATTTGAGGCAAAACTGTCAAGAACTTTTCGGTATTTATGCTAAAAACGTTCCCCTTTAGACATTATATATAACATCACGTAAAAATTTCAAATAGAATCGTCCACAACTTCTCGAGATTTTTGCTAACAGCTTTACCTCTTGATATATTACATGTATATTTATGTACCATATATGTCATATAATATGTAGCCTATGTCAGTCAGACATTATTAGAATATCTTCTGAAAATGTGAAACAGATTGGACAACAAGTTTCCGAGAATTTTGGTAGCAACGTTAAACGGTTAACCCTTTACAGGATCGTAAGTTTGCTAAGAGTAAATGTTAGTATGTCACGCTTGATTTTAGTTTGCTTGAACGTAAAATAAGTAAGAGCAACAAGAAAAATACATAAAAATATGTATTTGATGGGAGCTAGTTTCCCAATGGCCATATATTATAGTTTACCTCATTATTTATTTACTGGTAATTTATAACAAAATGGTACCAAAAATAGTGAAAATTAATAACCACAAATTTATTACTATACGAACTGATGTTCTAATTATGATGTTGTGCGAAGTAATTTTCTTTAGTTCTGAAGAAAACACGGACATTGCACATGGTACTCATACAATGTGTCCTACCTTCTGAGAGGCATTTTTTCCACTTTTTGCACGTTGTGTGCTGGTAAACTGCGTTTTATACCAATACTCATTTCAGTAGTGACTACAGTGGAACTTGACCGCTGTCGGCATGTATAACTATTTATTACTCCTCGTGGTGTGCGTCGGCGCTACTCGAGGCTGGTCAGAAGCGATCCTACCATCCGTTGTCCCTCACGCTACTTTAAAAATATTACATAAGCATTGCTTCGCGCTATGATCAATAAATCAAACATTAGACGCCGGTATTATTTTATTTTACCTTTACTGTTAACACCACAGCATGCTTTCCGATAAGCCATGAGGTAGGCACTGCCTATACGTTTATTCTAGCATACGACGATTCCTGGACAAATAACTTTTTTTTTCATGAATCGATTTGGAGTCGTTTCATTTTACAGTTGATATGCTATTTGAAATTTCGGAATGAATGTCGTCTTTCTGCATATTACTGTCCAACGACAAAGACTTGCGCACAATTTTACTATTAGTGCAAACACTACCACAGACCTTAGTATTTTGTTTCATCAACTTGTATTGGAAAAATGGGGAATTGAAAAGGTTATCAAAGTACACTTTGCATCCAAGACTTTTAGCTGTTCCGTTAAACTTAATACTTCGTGTTCATCTTCTTGCCTACGTGCAAATCAAATTCAGATGGTTACCATGTGCAAGTCTCAGCCATGTGCCAAGTTTTGAGTCCTCATTTCATAGGTTCGTTCTTGATGTATCGTTTCACTATTTTGTGACCTTTGACCATGTTCATTTGTTGACCGATGGACTGTCCCTCAGAGATGTTCGTTGTTCATAGCTTTTTCAAAATATAAACTCAAGTTCAGCATGACTGATCTAATTTTATATGTTATTTCACTCGTTTGTAAGTGACCATCATTATCACAAAAACATAAATTTGGACGTATTGTCTCAGACCTTCTTCTTGGTACAACATTAGCAACTAAAGGGAGGCCCATGTCTTCACCAGTTGACCAGTAATTCTCAACTGTTGGCAAAATGTGATAATTCATTGCAAAATTCGTGCCCAAGAACGCCTTCATTTCCTCAGAGTCAATGGTAAAAGGACGTCCGTTTTTTTTCCGCACGCTTCATTCCTGATTTTAACACAATGTCAGTCACTATCTTACCTAGTTGTGTCATCTCTATAAAAAAATGCGTTGGTATCAACGTATCTTGCCGATAAGAGAATACATTTATACAACCCAATTCATTTGCACTATCATAAAATGCGCAAGATGAATAGGATTTCTTTCCCCATCGAAAGTAGAAGACAGCTTCCGAAGTCTCGCGCGAAACGGTGCGTGGAATAACGCTTTAATGCGTTACCTTAATAGACTCCTCTATTTTTACTACAGCGATACCATTTTCGACATCTTTATCTATGAACATCTGATCTTCCTTACCCAATTGACTCTCCTCTTCTTCATCACTGTTGTCTGCAATGAGTAAATGTAATACGTCATCACCTAACATACGGATTTCTGTGCGCCCTCTTCTAGCAATATCTGTGAATAAAACCCAAATATATATGTAAATATGATGATTATTACGATAAAAAGCAAAACATTAGATTCAGAAAGATATCACTTGTGGACAACAGGGAAATATTTTTCACATTGGATTATTTGTCATTCTCAGGCATTTGTTATTTCTTCAAAGATACTTTATTATCACATGTAAATGCCTCATCAAATAATACGCAACATGTGAGAAAATACAGTAATATATTATTACATTATACAACAGAGTGCAGCCTGCGCATGCTATATCATTGGCGCCAATTGATTTCACAGTCTTGTTTTCATTCTAAACGTTCCCATTTAAGTAATTTCGTTTGGCAGAGGTTCCGCTTTTGACATGACATATAAAAAATGCAAATGAAATTATAATTAAATACGACAATCGCCAGTACTAAACTGGGTGAATATATTTCCCTTCGTCTTAAAAGGTAAAACAGCGACCTGTGTATAGATTTTATAAGTATTGGTGTAGTGGTAGGGTCAGGAAGCTTTTGAAATCAAATTTATAAGCAAATTAATTAAATTGATCACGCCCCCTGCACGATGTCACCTGTTTTTCCAGCTGCACATGGTCCCAGCCACCTCATCCCCGTCTCCCACCTCCCTCTCCCTCCCTCCCACCCCCACCCCTCTCCCCAACCTACACAATTGGGAGATATTTTGAATTTTGGCGGGAATTTCGCTTTATTGGTGGGAATGTCCTTGTCGCAGCGATGTGTTAACATCCCCTCCCTCCAACCACCACCACCACAACCTACAGTGAACTGGCAGGAAAAGGACTCAGTCTGTGCTGCATAGGATGGACACATGTTTTCATTTAAACAGTCTTTATTTAAACAATTTGAGGCAAGTGCCTCCATGCATTCTGTTGACCATGGGGTCCAGAGTCCAACTCACCTAGTACACAGCACTGCCAGCAGAGTGTGCCTCAATCTCTCCTGTGATATAATCCAAGATGGCGGTCTGGAGTCGAATAATATTGGGAAAAGGACTAAGCCTGTTCTGGGCTGCTGGAGAGAGGAAGGAGTGAACAATTTATTTAAGGACGGATTTCATGTACGTTATTTATTATGAAGATACTAAACATTCACCCTGACATGCTTGAGTTCGCAGTAGGTAATCTACAGACCTGAAAAGTACTCCGACTACAAAAGAATGCTCGAGAGTAAATGAGTAATACGGATAAGAAATGGAGGGGTGCTTGTATCAAATCGGGGTAAACGAAATTTATAGCAAAACTTCCTTCAAAGAGCAATCGGTTGACAGGGTACATCCAGAGCAGAAAGCATTTCGTGAATTTTATTATGGAGAGAGATATGGATTAGCTACAGTATGCAAGTGTAGATAGACTTCACTTGCAGTAGTCATGCAGAGTTAAAGAGGCTTGTACGGGACAAATCAGAATGGATAGCTGCATCAGAACTGTCTTGAGACTGACGACTACAAGAGTAGCAACAATGGGAGGTTTTAGAAATATTTCTATGGATATTGTATTTATTCCATTTTTATAATACACATTGATACCGTTTAATGACTGGATATTTAACATGTTGAAATTGGTCTAAGAAATCAAATTTCAAAACTGTACTACTGTACAGGGCGAATCACCTAAAAATTTCACCGTTAATATTGCAAAAATGGAAAGTGCTTTTTCTTAGAGAATGGGTTGTTTGTCAGGGGCTCGTACTGTTAGCAAATAAACAAATTGTAATAATCTTTAGAAAGCGTATTTTTTGTAAACTTTTTTTTAATGGAACAGTGCTTACTGACATTAACAGGCTAAAAGTAGTATACATTAGAATAGTGATGTCTGTTGCAGGATTCTAGTTCGAGTCGTTTACGAGATATTATATATTGAAAACTTCACACACCGACTCTTGTACAATACCTGCGGTAGCATACAATAAACAACAACACAACTGCATACGTCAGTTATCTGAATTCTGATCAATAATGAGACAATCAACAATCGCAGGTTGTGTTCACAATGACCACCAATCTGGTACGGAACATCTGACACACACATCCCAACTTTTTAGCGGAGATGTCCTAACGGGCTGCAATAATCCCTCGTTGTACCATATATCATAGGGTGTAGCTGATATGCACACGTAGAGAGCGTCTTTCAGCTTTCCCGAAGGGAACATCTACAGGTGTCAAATCCGGGGAACGGGCCAGCCAAGTTACCGGTCACAACATCTGTAAAAAATTCGTGGAGACATGCTGTAGTATGTCGTGCATTATGCGCTGGACGGCCATCATGTTGGTACTACGTGCTCCACCTACTCTGCAGACCAACTTCTTCTAGCATCCGTGGTAAATGGTGTGTTAGAAGGCTGCGACACTTGTGCCCGTCCAGTGTTCCGTCTATGAACAACGGGCCTATGAGCTGACGGTTCCCTATCCCACACCACACGTTTACACTCCATAGACGCAGACGTTCCACCTGACGAAGCTAACGATGGTTATAAACATATCAGTAGTGCACGTTAAAGCGGTTTATCTGGCGGTGACTGGTAAATGAGTCTTCATTACAAGCTAAGAAACACGGTAGATACGGTGTATCCTGTCCTAATGCCCATGTACAGATGCTACCACGTTTTTGGTAATCGTTTCCTCCACACAGCTCCGACATGGACCCATCCGATTTTCATCTGCTTCGCAAACTGAAAGAACATCTACGAGGAATTCACTTTGGCAGTGGTGCACCGGCGCAAGCGGAGTAAGATTGGGGCTCCGTCAACAAACCGTCCACAGTGGCGGTGTCATCAAGCTTTTCTTTCGTCTGGAGATGTGTGTTCGTCTCCAGGGTAATCTCCAGGGGTACTATGTTCAGAAACAAATATGTACAGATGAAGAATAAAGATGTAGAATGTTAGTAAAGTTTCTTATTTAAAAAGGTTTAACAGTTTACACGTAAAAAATTCGGAGCCATTATGTGTCAACACGTCCTTGTAATTCGATATTTATTTCACACGGAGACAGAGAAGAAGGATAATGTTTTCTTCCTGTATTTTATGAGGCTGTTGCGTCTCTCACGAATTGGTCAGTTGTGTCGAAAGTGAAACACAGAAGACGTTTAAGTTATGATTTTAATATATTTGAGGGGTAAACTTTTACCTCAATCTGGAGATTCTTTCGCAAGGGGCGTAGAGGGTATCTCATTTGAGAAGACCAAGTCATACATGACAGAAACCACATAATGATACTGTATCATATGTGAATTAATTATAAGTCAGGTATGTGTGGTGGCAATTATTTTCAGAATCGTGAATTTTATACATAATGGATGCTGTTGAACTCTGTGACCGTTCCTCTATAGGATGTAGAGTAAGATCCGCTACCAGTCACAACTGAATGTGATTTATTGAAAATGCGAAAGGTTTTGCGCTTGAACCCGTCTTCGGAAGGTCATGCATTCGTTTACATGTTTCTACATTCATTGTTTGAGTTTACTCTTCAAATGAAAGGCAAATACGTGAAGTTGGCTCAATAACACAACTGAAGGAATTAGACGTGGAAAATCACATGCGTTAAAAATTGCAATGTACTTCAGTATGGGTGGCGTATCGAAATCCAGTTGTAAGTACATAAATATTTTCTACACACATTAGTTTGCCTCTTCCAATTATTTCATTTCGTTTTTCAGTAAACATCAGGTAATTTACATTTTATTTAAACATTGAGCTCCAGCTCTGAATGTTGAAATATGTAAATGAATGTACAAATTAAGACAAGACAATGACGTAACACGAAGTAATTATCCGAAAGTAAATATAATGTACAAGTTCAGAGAAAGAGATAAATACTGTTTCAGAAGAATGGGGTGATTCATCCAAGAGAAATACCCTCACACATTGAGCAAGTCAAGTCGGCTGGGGTGGTCAAGCGGTTCTAGGCCCTTCAGTCTGGAACCGCGAGACCGCTACAGTAACAGGTTCGAATCCTGCCTCGCACATGGATGTGTGTGATGTCCTTAGGTTGGTTAGATTTAAGTAGTTCTAATTTCTAGGGGACTGATGACCTCAGATGTTATGTCCCATAGTACTCAGAGCCATTTCGTTTGAGCAAGTCAATAACACGTTCGTCTGCCTCTGGCCCTTACGCATGCAGCTATTCGGCTTGGCATAGTTTGATCCACTTGCCGGATGTCCTCCTGGCAGTTGAGGTGACAAATTCTGCTAATCTGGTGCGTTAGATCTTCAGAATCCTAAGCTCCCAGTTGGGGAGAGATGTGGTGAACTTGTTGTGGCATGAAGACAAGCATTAGGAGCTCGAGCCGTGTGCGAGCGGGAATTATCTTGCTGAACTGTATGCCCAGGATTGCTTGCCATGAGTGGCTAGAAAAAAGAAAGTACAATATCATTGACTTATCGTTGTACCAAAGGTTGGGCAGAATACCACCAAAATATTATGAAAAGCAACGGCACGGCAGACTGTCCCTCGTGATTGTCGGGCCGTACGATATACGAACGCTGTCTAAGACATCTCCAGACACGTTCTTACTGGTCATCAGGATTCAATACGAAGACAGTCCTACTGGATTCAATGAGGTTCCAGGGCTCATCCCTCCAACACTGATGATAATTTTAGCATTATGGGCTGGGCCCTCCAAACATCTCAGGATTTTGACGATCTAACGCCGCAATTATACAGTTTGGGACGATATCCCTCAGGAAGAAATCCAACAACTTAGTCAGTAACTGCTTGCACAAGGCCAGAAATTGACCAATGCGTTATTGACCTTCTCAATCTGTGAAGGAGTTTTTCTTGAATAAATCAGCCAATTTTTCTGAAACTGCAGTGATTTGTTTGTCTGTATGTGTACATCTACAGAATTTCGTCCCATCCGCATAATTCCTCTGTGGTGCGTCTTTCTTTTGCTTGTGTATGTTAGAGAACATAATCACTTAAAGATGGGCACAAGGGCGAAACTGGTGTTGTCTTAAATAAATCACCTTCAATTGTGACTGTTAGTGGATCTTCTGCTACACCCTGTTTCCACGATCACTATTATGAAATATAAAACAATTCTGTTACTTTAAGAGGGCTAATATTCACCCTCTTCTATACATCGTTGCATTTTTCTGCGTACAGTTATCAATACTTTCCTGTATACAGTGTGTTTGGTTGCTTTGTTGCAGGCGTGAACCGCTTGGGATGGCAACGCGTGCGGCTGTGAGCTTGCCTTGAGGTCTGGACGGACGACATGGGTAGCCCAACCATCCTTCAGCTGCTGCTCATCGTCAACGCCAACATTCACCTGAGTGGGTCAGCCGTCAGGGACCAGCTGCAAGACCATCACAGACGCATGTCTTCCGACCCATCGTTGAAACAACGCCAGCGTACCGTCGAAACATCCCACGTTCCCTCCAGTTTTGGATTCACTACATCGACATCGAGTCCGGACAGACAGCACGGCAAGCGATCGACAGATTTAGAGAATGATATATCGAATTATACCGAGGTTGCATCGAATGGTTATTACACCTTCCAAGACAGTAACGGATTTCGCGATGCGTACAGACCGTCTACAGAAAAGGCTGGGACCAGAACGAAAGAAGCTAACCCGATAAAAGAATTCGGTTCGATTGTTTCTCCGTCGAAGAGAAAATCCGATGAAGCTCTCAGCTGGTCAGTCAGTCTGAAGAAATTTCGCCATGCTAAGCCGGCCACAGCTGCAATGCCTCTTGGCCTAAGGCGGCGCCGTGATCGGTTTCTTCGTAGCGTAAGAGATGAAGCATCGTCTCCAGCAAGTCTCATCACCTTCGATACTGAATCGCAGACTGAGGCGCTTTCCCCAGTGGAACAGGTGTCAACAGAGGAGGCCTCAGTTCAGCCGCTACGGAATGTGCCACAAAATGGACGGGATTATACGAATAGTGTCTCTGGTGGGTCGGGCGAAGTGTTCTCCCGGCAGAAACCGCCGGTGGAGCCTGTGCACACGGCTGATGGGGACATTACGGGGACCGGTTTACGCGCCGCAGATCGCCCCAAGAGCCTCGTAAACGGCAACCGCACCACCGGGGATGTCTATAGCGAAGGAAGCAGTGACCACGGGATGTCGACGTCTGCGCCCGACGACGATAACGCACAAAGTATCAAAACTTCTCGCACGATCCAAGACGCTGGAGGTAACGTAAAAAGCACAATCATTACGTCGCGCCTAGCCAACCTCAACCCTAATAAGACTTTTGGCACCACTAATTATACGAACCTCAAGCAAGACAAAGGAGAATTCGACGAATATTTCCAAGTGAACACAACATCTTTATCAAATGAAAATTCACTTACGTACGCGACGCCTCAGCAGCAAAAGCAAAACTTCAGAATTTCGTCCAATTCCGATAACTTCAATGAAATAACAACGACCGCAAGTGAAGGTATGGGCACGCAACGTACTCTATCTGTCGATACCACATTCAGCACGACTCTTTCGAATCGTTTCAGTACCCAGTCCAAAAGTGCTGGATTAGGAAGTTTTCCAAGTAGGTCGACATATTTACGTCGATTTAATAACAAGGACATAACACTGTTCAGCCTTATCGCAGAATCTGCAGATTCGACGTTACAAAAGCCAGACTTGAATGCCGTCGAGGCGACTGCAGAAATTGAAGGAGGCGGCAGTATTAACGAGAAATACGTCAGCACTATCTCAAGAAGAAGTGAAAGACCAACGATTGACCGTAAGTTGACGAAACATCACCAGGTTACCGCTCAGTTGCCGAACAAGGTATCAGAAGAAGTAACAGCAGCAACACCCGCAGCACTTACCATACGTCCTAGCAGTGTTGTGAACGACCATTTACCAAGTATAAAAGAGTATTTGTGGAATGAAGGTATGCAAAACGACGGTCCCGCAATGGCGATAACAGCAGCTACAGGTAACGGTGCGATAACGGAATCTCTAAGAACTGCGTTGAAGTCCAAGAAACCACTATTGTACAATAACGAGCGATCCGTAGGAAGTAGCAGACTTACTGTCACGACACCAGTAACGCCAGTTTTAAGCGTGATGCTAAATAAACAGGTGACAAGTACAGTCGAAAAGTGGTCTGTTACATCAGCGCCTAGTACACGGGAACATATATCGGTGAGTGTTCCACCACCCGAAACAGAAAGACGTTTTCCCGAAGGGACTAGCAGTAAATACCGAAACACGGAGGATGTTTACACCACTAGTACGGCGGATTTGTCAGCAATCAGTGCGGAAACGGAGAATGAGTTTGACTTTAAGCCAACGGATGCTAATCTGGATGACGACTCGAACGAAACTCTAACGGCCGGCGGTAATTCGAGCACAGCGAAATCGGGCGGGGGCGCGTCGGGGAACGACTCGGTGTCGGGGTGGCCGGTGAAGCTGTCGGCGGTGGTCGAGGGCGAGCTGGTGCTGGGCGGGCTCATGATGGTGCACGAGCGCTCCGACACGGTGACGTGCGGGCCCGTGATGCCGCAGGGCGGCGTGCAGGCGCTCGAGACCATGCTCTACACGCTGGACAGGATCAACGCGCCGCCCTCGCTGCTGCCCAACGTCACAATCGGCGCGCACATACTTGACGACTGCGACAAGGACACGTACGGGCTGGAGATGGCGGTCGACTTCATCAAAGGTAGGTGCCCAACTTGTACTTGATCTGGAGCAGGTTGCTGTAATACCCAATCTATTGCCGTGACCCGCTGATTGGCCGCGTGGTTAGAGGCACCATGTCACGGATTACACGGCCTCTCCCCTGGAGGTTCGAGTCCTCCCTCGGGCATGGGTGTGTACGTGTTGTCCTTAGCTTAAAGTAAGTTTAGGTAGTGTTTATGTCTAGGGTCCGATGACATGTTTACTGAAAAAGAGAAGGAAGCGATACCAAGTGTATCGGGGATTAGAACAAGGCATAAAGTCGTAGAATTACCAGACAATAATTCTGATGTTAGAGTAGGTACCGATCGAGACTGTAGAATGAACATCGCACCGAACATCTCTGGAGGTGTAGACGTATTTAGTACTATGTTATCAAAATTAAATACGATTAGTGAGAATTTTTCAGAACAGCAGGCAATACAGCAAGCATTTTTCAATAATAAATTTTCTGAAGTACTCGAACAGCAAGCTATTAAATTCTCAGAACAGCAAGCATTATTTAATAGTAAATTTTCCGAATTAGCCGAACAACAGGCAATATTACAGGCAACCGTAAATAGTAAAATTTCAGAAGTAGAGAGTCGGGTAGAGGATGTTGAAGCTAGATTTGAGGATCAAAAAGTTAAAGTAGATAACAAATTTGAAGATGTTGAATCCAGGTTAACCAAATAAGAAAAACAGGATGATAAAATTATCGATTGTATCGATAAATTGCAAGAGAATCTTAGTAAATTATTGGAACAATGCGATGTGGTATCCATAAGAGTTAATTCATTAACAGATAATTTTAGTAATATCAAGGACCACCTGAATGAAACTGAACAAAAGACGGATTAAAGGATCGATAATTATTTAATCGGTCAAGGTAAACAATTTCAAGAATTGACATATAAGTTTATTGATGAATTTAATCATATTAAAAATCAAGTTGTTCGTGATTGTCATGTACAGCTCGCGCGAGTATCAGAGCGACAATTTTATAATGACGCAAAACCAGATAATGAACATATAGGTAGTCAAAATGGTGTGTGTGCCGCGTGCCCTCGGACTCCAACCGCGTGCTGATGTAGTCGACGCGGTGGAGCTGTTAGTGCCACAGCTCTCGCGGCAGAGTAGAGACACGATGCGATATAACGTCACTACCCGTAAGTTAACGGGAAAAAAAACCTGAAAATCTTCCGAAAAGGCGTTCCTCGCGTAGTCGTTGTCTCTCAATTACATGTCCTCAGCGTTTCCACTTATGCGTACTCGTATAACTGATGCTTTTTATTATTAATGTTTTATTGTTCATTGCCCGGATTTGCAGTAGTTATTAATTCTTCTCTCATTCGCATAGCACACACCACTGATATTGAGGAAATATTACAGTTAACAGTTTTTTTCTTACGCTGTTGTCTCGTTGCTACGGAATTGCTGTGCTGGTATGCAGCGAGATCCAGAGATACTCTTTGATTCAGTCTTTGTAAGATTGCGTCGTAATTCGAAAATATTTTAAAGTTCACTGCTCAACTAATGACGTGAATATTTGCACTTCAATGAAGTAGTCTTTCATGAATAGTCGTTGATTTAGTCATTTATCAAACTATTTAATGATGTAGTCCACACCGGGTATTTAACTGGTAACGAACAGTTTATTGTTATTTTGTCACTAAAAGCTTATAACTCGTGCACCACACGCATACGGAGTAGTTTAGTTAAGTCAGTCCGATTGAGTTACAGTTTCTTGGCAATTACCACAACTCGACACTTTAGCGTAGTTGTTTTATCTTCATGATGACGTGTACTTGGGTCCTACTCAGGACTAACTGCGTGTATTCTTTCATAGAATGTTCACTTCTCCTTAAGGTCAACTAATTTAAAATCAATTCCAATGTTCACTAATTCCGTTATTAGATTTCAAGTAACCCGTAGTGCACTGTTAAATGAGACTATCTGTTCCTGTTTCAGTTCATAAAATCAGTTTCTTAAGCCGTGAATCCCGTCACGCAACAAACACTTGTAAACTCGAAAACAATCTCGTCACGATTTGTAATATCAATAATTCAGATCAGAACTGCTCTCGTACGTCTGCACTGGATGAGTTCTAGCAAGCGACTTCTTCTGTGGAAGAGCATTGTAGGCGCATTGAATTTCTTCGTTGCGCTTACAACTCTCTTCCACGTAAAAGTTATCTCTGATGACATTACTGTGGACTTAACTTTTGCGATATTAATTTCACATTTTTCACATGGATATTTGTCCATTGCTGAAATACGATGTTTCGTCTTTCTCTTTCGCTCACTGAGCATTCAGTGATGTACAATGTAGTTGTTGACAAAACTCTTTCGTGTTAGCTCATCGGCAAAGATGTCGTAACTGCCAAGATAACTTTCCCTATTTCATGTTCTTTCTTAATTGACTTTAAGGTGGTCATTGGGGCGTTACAGTGTGTACGTGTTGTCCTTAGCTTAATGTAAGTTTACCTAGTGTTTAGGGGTCGATGACCACAGCAGTTTGGTGCCTTAGGAATTCACATAAATTTGAATTTAAAAATCTGTTGCGGGTCAGCAGTACAGCTTTATATACTGATCTGCCAAAACACTATGACTACCTTCTTAATATCCGCTACGTGTACAGCGGCGGCGTGTCGTGGCATGGAACCAATGAGGCCTTGGTAGGTCACTGGACGGAGTTAGCATTACATCTGCACACACAAGTCACCTAATTCCTGTAAATACCCCGGGACGGGGGGCATGATCTCTGATGCTAAGTTCACTCACATCCCAGATGTGTTCGATCAGGTTCAGATCTGGCGAGTTGGCAGGCTAGCACATCACTGTGTTCCTCTAACCACTCCGTCACGCTCCTGGCCCTGTGACACGGCGCATTATCCTGGTGAAAAATGTTACTGACATCTGTAAACTTTATCATCACGATCGGGTGTACGTGGGCTGCAAGAAATGTACGATACTCCTTGACCGTCAGAGTGCCTTTCGCTAGCACTACTAGACCCAGGAATACACACGTGGATATTCCCCAGAGCATAATGGAGCTGCGGCCAGCTTGTCTCCGTGCCGCAGTATAGATGTCAAGGAGCTGTTTCCCTGTAAGACGTCCTGCTTCGGGATGATGGAGAAGCTATCGGGATTCATCAGTCCCCTATCACTGCACCGACGCATAGTGCCGCTGGTCACGTGCCCATTTCGGAAGCTGTGGCCGATGTCGTGGTGTTAAGATTAGCACAAGCGTAGTTCGTCGGCTGTGGAGGCGTACTGTGTGTTGAGACATACTTGTACTGTACCAAGCATAGCAGTCTGATGTTAGTTCCGCCATAATTCATAGCCTGTTCTGTTTTACCAGAGTTCCCGGCCTGTAATGACGGGTGGTTACGCAACCCTACGACGTCTGAGCGTGGTTTATCTTGGTTTTGCCACTTGTTGCAAACATTCACCACACGAACCCTCGTACATCTGACAAGTCTTGCAGTTTCCGAAAAGCTCGTGCCGAACCTCTGGGCCATCACAACCTGTCCTCCGTCAAATTCAGATAGATCGCGCGCCTTCCCCATTCTACAGACGGACATCGCGGTCACTAATCCTACATGCACAGTACGTGTGTCTGACTAGCAGTCATTGATCGCCAGGTGACGCTGCTATGGACTGGACGGGTCGGTGGTTATAATATTATGGTTGATGAGTGTATGAACGCGTGGTGTCTTTCCTTTCGGACATGTCCGAATGAACAGACACCACACATTCATGTAATTGCTTCGCCTGCGCGAAAATAATATTCGCGGGCGTGGAGGACATGTACGGGGACCGTGGACAGGTGGTGCTGTATGGAAATGTGAGTCGGCTGAGGAGCGTGCCAAGATACTTCACGTATTTGAGACAAACACTTTGTAAGGGCATCACAGTGGCTAATGCTACGGCCTGGTAAACAGGAGATCCCGGGTCCCTGCCCAGGTGCTGCACACATTTTCACTCCTCACCGCTGATGCCGCACAGCGTCCCGATGTAGCTTATACCATTAGTTCTTTCCCTTTCTTTTCCTTTCTGCCTCTTTCCCCATCAGTTTACGTAAAAGTAAAGTTTTAATCACGGATGACTGAATACACGGTTGGTGACACAGGCGGAGGTGCTCTTTGTGGTGACGTAAATGCTGACGCTCTCGTCTCAGCGCACCGCGCACTCATGTTTAATTCCTTTACAACTGAAGACTGGAAACGGGAATTGGAGAAAGTACCGAAGGTTGATATCTCCGCTACTGTTCCTTATAAACGCTGAATGTACCTTGGCTAATATCTTGATATAGTTTCGAAGTAAAAGAGAAGCCTACTATTACTTCAAAATACGCTGGTGTTGAGAATTTAAGGACAAAAGTAAATTTCGCCTGATGTGTCACTGCCGAGTAACATAACTCGAACAACGTGCACTATACTGGCAACTACTGCTACAACAGTGCGCATAATCTGGTTACTCAACTTTTTGATTTGGTTCTTTTTCCCTTTTGATACACATGGAAATACGACACAAACTTCTACATGTGATTTTCATCATACATGCACAGAATCAAACACATAGAGTACGTACTTTTCATGGGGTGGTTACTAAATACAAACTTTACAAACTTATTGCAAAGGCTCCTGAGTAGGAACTTACCAACATAGGCAAAAGACATACTATAAAAGTTATTTATTACTGTTACATAGGAACACAAAAACAAAAAGTACAAGAAAGTACATACAATACATACCTTGTTGTTGTGGTACGACTATGATATACAAATCTCACAAACCAATAAAAGATACTTATGACATAAAAATAATCATTAACAAAAGAAGTATAAAAAGACACTAAAATGAAAACTAGTGAGATACAACTCTCTGAGTGATTTATTGCAAATTCCTCTAATCCAAGACACGACTTCGCGATGCACTTTTTATGTTTTACGTATTTTGTCTCCGCAAGATTAGAAGACACTAAAATTCGCGACACACCTGACGTGTATTTGCGACATTCCAGTGTGTCACCACACTACACTTCAGACACGCAGCTACACAAGGTTTTGATAAAATACTCAATGACACGAACAGATTTGACACTTTTATTCAAAGACAATAATTACACTGGGGCCATGGCAATGTACGATGGTCCCTTCGACGTTACAAATAGGGGGACATGGTTTTTAACAGGGTGTTTGATCACTACCGTAGTCAAAGCAAGCTCTGTGACGTTGTACCATGCTCGCCACAAATTTGGTAAGAGGATTTTGTGGTGGGGCATTCCCTTCCTTCAACAGCGCGGTTGACACCTGCTACTGCTTCGCCGGTGGTACATACTGCGACACAAATGCTTGTCTTTGAATTCAAGCTGCTCATTTAAAACAGATAACGGTGTACTTCTTTCAGATTTTGACGATTTGCTTTAGAATCCTCACTTTTCTGTCTCTCATTTGTAAAAAATTATTTAAACTTTTAAATAACATTTTATACTTTGTAACCTTCATTATTTTGCCAAATATTATTTTATGACTGCCAATCTGTTTTTAGAATGTTTACTTCTGTCTCGCTTCAGGACTGCATTATGGAAATTAAAATACTTTTAATATTTTGACTTTATGGCTTGTAGTATTGTATTTTAAATTCCCTCTACTTTCTGACTAATGGTGTATACACGATTTATGTTTCTATATTCGTTCCATAAACATTTTTGTATACATATGTGTCAGAGGTCTTATTCTCTGATAACATAGTCTGTCTCATAAGTCTTATCCACTCTTCAGTTTTTCCCTTTCCTTCACATTTTATAAAGAAATGAATCTTATATAAACTGTTATTTAATGTATATGCTTTATTTATCGATGTTACCTGCTTCAGTGTTTGTCTCAGGTACCTGATAATGCCGTACCTTACACTCTCATTGCTTTATTCTTAGTCTTATAGTACTATTTTTTATACTTTAACTACAATATTTATTATAACGTTGGCATGTAAAATAAAACATAGCAATGCCGTTTAATATTGCCACATGTAAAATTTGTAATACATACAGATGCGTCATAGGCACTATTTTAAGTACATGCACAAGCACTCTGCATTCTCGATTACTTTCTTTCTCAGTTTCCGTCTACAAGAACTAATTATTATATATCGAATAATCTACACAAATGGATGTCTCTTGTTACACCTTGAAATTGTATCTGTGCAGCATTTCTTACAAAACGTCAGTCAACGTTTTTTGGAGCCTCCCTAATAGAAAGCGGCCCTGGTAGAGCGTCTATCGTTTCCATAACAACATGCTGCTGTTCATGGTACGTCGTCTGACGTGACAGCCTTTGGCTATAGATTACAACAACCTCGTTGGAGAGTAGCCTGCTGCCACATCTTTGGAATAGCGTCTATACTTACTATGGCAACAGTAGTTTCTAAATGGTTCTCCAACAGGCCCAGAGAGGGCAACTCATGTACTGTCGAAACGATTTTTATTTATCTCATATGTTTAATATTTTTGCTTATTTTATCTCGCAATAGCTGTTGAACCACCTAATTTCGTCATATTTTTATTTTCCATTCTTGTCATTGTTGTTTTAATTATCATATTTTGCGCTATTATTTGGTTTTCAACCCATTCGTTAGCGATGATATCATTCTGTCAAAAGTGGACGATGCCTCGAATATATAAGTAAGACATGCACTGCTCTATCTGGCAGCGATTTACCACCAGAAGGAGGCCCCTGCTCATACAGCATTTTGGTAATTCGTCGAATTATAACTTTGTAGTTTTATATAATTATCTTTAATGTAAGCAGCCCTCTCATCAGACATTGTATTTGACTTGTAGGGTTGAAGATGACCGCAGGCGTGGTCGAAACTGGTTACCAGAACAAATAAATTTGTGACCAAGGCTAATTTTAATAGCAGCTATCAGTAAAGCAGTATTGCCGGATGTAAGCTCCAACCGTCGTACACAAGAATGAGAGTCCAATGCGCTATGGACTTATCAAATGGTTCAAATGGCTCTGAGCACTATGGGACTCAACTGCTGAGGTCATTAGTCCCCTAGAACTTAGAACTAGTTAAACCTAACTAACCTAAGGACATCACACACATCCATGCCCGAGGCAGGATTCGAACCTGCGACCGTAGCGGTCTCGCGGTTCCAGACTGCAGCGCCAGAACCGCGCGGCCACTTCGGCCGGCTTGGACTTATCAACTCGGCTGCACACTACTGTACTTTCGCTAGATTTAGCAGAGTGAAAGTTCGTTTGTTTATCGCATAAGGAACGCTGAATGTGACCATCTTGTCTGACCTCTGTGGTAAATAGGTTATAACGCTTGAAACTTCCCCTTCGAAAAATTAGTAATGACTGTGCTGGTAAATTTCTACGTTATTTGATACTGAAACAGTTGAGTAAAACTAAACGTACTCAGACAGTTTTCTCTTTACTTTTTCTGATCATGACTAAACTGACACAATATATCTTAGCGCAACGCAATCTGACTTTCCATAAACCCTACTAAAGAGTAGCCCTGACCAACAATAACCGTGAATCACTTACCTCACAAAAATCTTGGTTACTCGAACTACTGCAATACAGCTAGCGCCAATAGTGCCAGCTAAATAAAAGATTCTAACTACTGAAGGCATTAACTACTGTTAGGCACAGTTAGCAAATGAAAGATTTTGATAGAGAACAAACAATGTATTCACCTTAATAGTGTACAAGAGTAATTAATTAAACAAATTTCCATTTTCTGACGAACACACGTCCAAATCGTCCACTCGTAGTAACCTCTCAAATCTCTGGCATCTCTCTCCCCACATACACTACTGCTAGCGACTCACCTCCAACTGCTCAACGCTACGCGCTGTCCACATCCTACAGCCCAACATTACACTAGCGAAGAATCCAACAATGAGTCCAACCAGCCACAGATTGCACACAGCGCAGTCAGCGATTTCAATACAGAGCGCTACCTGGCGTCACCAACATAAAAAACTAAATAGCCTACTTACACACGGTCTTGTTCATTTTCCTATACGCAGCCAGCAATATTAGATTCCATTTCAGTTTCTTCGGAGATGAATCTTTTATGTTCATTGCCTTGAGTTGGAAAGGAAAGACAATATCAGAAACCTGAAGACTAATAATGAAATACGAGTTAAAGGAAAGTGGTGCGTATTAAATATATTAACAGCTATTGCTCAGAAAGGAGACCACACCGTGATGCTAACTAAAGTCTTTGTAACTGAACTGTGAAATTATAGTATAATGAAATAAAACAAAATGTTGTGTAATTTTGCCAACCACGGCCTCTTTCCTTTGTAATAAATACTCCTCAACTTCAGAACACCAACATATTAACATATTCACATAGTCGTGTACCACCAGTGGCTCACGCTCCACATTACCAGTTTTTGTACCGGCCACACACTAAAAGTATGATGTATTAGCTATCTGCAAGGACACACTAACTACTTTGAATACCAAAATGTGTAACACATCACCGAGAGACCTCCCTGAACAAATGAGGTACCTCATAATTAACAATTAATGTGGTGTAAAACTATCGTCTATGATCTCTCGCTGTTTAAAAAGACACTTTCAAAATAAAAGGTCATTATATTAATATAGACGAATAGGACCACCTTCCCACGCACAGTGGGCCAATGCGCTTCAAAACCAGCACAGAATAGAAAAACAATGTTTGTGTTCCGTCTTTGGCCACGTGAAATCTTATGTAGACTATACTGGTACATACCTGCCGGATGCTGCAGTGTCATTCCAGTCTCGAGAGGACATGACGCGTGCCGCAACAGTAGACAGTTACTGTTTGTGTGGTCTGTTTAATAAATGACAGTGATCCTGCCTAGTTGTCACGATAAAATGAGATGGATAGCACATCAGAAGGTATGTATATGTTTTAACCGGTATAATGTTGTTCGAAGACTGGTTTGATGCAGCTCTCCATACTACTCAATCCTGAGCAAGCCAATTCATCTTCGAGTAACTACTACAGCCTGTATCCCTTTGAATCTGCTTACTGTATGCATCTCTTGGTTTCCCTCTATGATTTTTACCCCATGCGCTTACCTGCAGTACCAAATTGGTGATCACTTGACATTTCAGCAACCGATCCCTTCTTTTGGTCAGGTTGTACCACAAAATTCTCTTCTCTCCAGTTCTATTCAGTGCCTCTTCATTCGTCACGTGATCTATACATCTAATCTTCAGAATTCTTCTTCATTCCAATAGTTTCTATTCTCTTCTTGTCTAAGCTATTCATCGTCCATATTTTACTTCTATATGTGGCTACACTACATACAAATACTTTCAGAAAGGTCTTCCAGACAGTTAAATCTATACCCGACGTCAACAAATTTCCCTTCTTCAGAAACGCTTTTCTTGCCATTGCCAGTCCGCATATTATATCCTCACTACTTCGGCCATCATCAGTTATTTTCCTCCCGTAATAGAAAAACTAATTTACCACTTTACGTGTCTCATTTCCTAATCAAGTTCCCTCAGCATCACCTGATTTAATTCGATTACATTCCATTATCCTCGTTTTGCTTTTGTTGATGTTCAGCTTACATTCTCCTTTCAAGATACTGTCCATTCCGTTCAACTGCTCTTCCAGGTCCTTTGCTGTCTCTGAGAGAGTTACAATGTCGTCGGCAAATCTCAAAGTTTATATTTCTTCTCCATGGCCTTTAATTCACACTCCAAATTTTTCTTTTATTTCCTTGTTCGATATACAGATTGAATAACACTGGTGATAGGCTACAACGCTGTCGCACTCCCTTCTCAACTACTGTTTCCCTTTCGTGCCCCTCAACTCCTATAACTGCCCTCTGATTTCTGTTCAAATTGACGAATTGTCATATAATTACGTATATCGACTAAAAACTAATCTACAACCCATAGTATCCGAAACTGTTAGCTACAATTTTTTTATGTGTAGCTCCTATTTTGTAAGTAGCTCTTACACTACCGCAAAAGTGTCGTTAACGAGTTCAAATGTATTTTTGTGCTGATATTTACCACCCTTTCTGGGTGATGATCATTATTGTACCGTGAGGCAGTGCAGTTATCTCTCAAATTATTTTCTTAGCAGAAAATGAAATCGTTTGAGGGGTTGTAGATGCTGTTTTGAGAAGCAGTTCGAAGTTTTGATCCCTTGACTGGAAACGTCATCCAACGCTGCTACAGAGCGTAGAAGTTACAGCCACCGCACCTCTCAGTAAGCCACCATTTCGGCAGCAAACGTGACTTTGTACAATTACAGACCAAGGCTTGTGTCCCTATGCATCAGTGTAGACAAAGAGCTTGGCTTGCCTAATCGAAACTGACCACAGGACAAACTGGCAATCTTAGAACGCAAAATATTCTGACAGAAAATGGATTTACAATTGAACAAGGAACTTTCACTATTAAATATGTCGTTATTTATAATACTAATATGACCACTATGTTCTATTGAAGTTAAAAATTTTCGTGTCGTGCTTAACTGCTTTTTAAGATAATAAGAAATATTACAACATTTATAGCAAATATGAGACAATATTGATTAACAATACCCTCGTTTGGAAACTTCAAGAGAATTTAAGATCTTTACTCATTTCTGCCTACTTTTGGATACATGTATCTTTCACCAAATTTTAATGCATTACTAAATTACTTTAACTGTGCTTCTGTACTATTTCTCCACATGTCACATGCAAAACATTACTGTATGATTAGCATTAATTGCTGGTTATGCAGTTAAACTAGCTATGGAACCAAAGAGTTAATTAGAACAAACACTTAATTTACGTCTACCATGTTTACTTTAGAGGTCTGACATCAAGCGAGAGGAATGACATTACGCTACTGTTAAATTGAATTGCGTATATGGTAAACCCATCTGTTAGTCTCAGTCATACGTCACTCTTATATTTATTCTCCTAGCTTCTCTTAATCAAAACGGTTTTTTCTGTTCCTTTGTAAATTTAGTTTTCGCTACGGTGTTAGTCATTTATTAGAGAGATTCTGATAAAGTTCGATACATCTCACTGCTGACAACAGAAAAGGCAACAGTAGTAACAGTAAAAGAATTTCAGCTTAATGTTATTCAGGGTGTTACAAAAAGGCACGGCCAAACTTCCAGGAAACAATCCTCACACACAAAGGAAGAAAATATGATATGTGGACATGTGTCCGGAAGCGCTTACTTCCCATGTTAGAGCTCATTTTATTACTTCTCTTCAAATCACATTAATCATGGAATGGAAACACACAGCAACAGAACGTACCAGCGTGACTTCAAACACTTTGTTACAGGAAATGTTCAACATGTCCTCCGATAGCGAGGATACATGCATCCACCCTCCGTCGCATGGAATCCATGATGCGCTGATGCAGCCCTGGAGAATGGCGTACAGCCGTCCACAATACGAGCACGAAGAGTCTCTACATTTGGTACCGGGGTTGCGTAGACAAGAGCTTCCAAATGCCCCCATAAATGAAAGTCAAGAGGGTTGAGGTCAGGAGAGCGTGGAGGCCATGGAATTGGTCCGCTCTACCAATCCATCGGACACCGAATCTGTTGTTGAGAAGCGTACGAACACTTCGACTGAAATGTGCAGGAGCTCCATCGTGCATGAACCACATGTTGTGTCGGACTTGTAAATGCACATGTTCTAGCAGCACAGGTAGAGTATCCTGTATGAAATCATGATAAAATGCTCCATTGAGCGTAGGTGGACGAAACTAAAATGAGCTCTAACATGGAAATTACGCGTTTCCGGACACATGTCCACATAACATCTTTTCTTTATTTGTGTGTGAGGAATGTTTCCTCAAAGTTTGGCCGTACCTTTTTGTAACAACCTGTATATCCATGTCGGATCTTCGACAATCTGTGGCAGTTAATGATTGTTGCTGAATGACGCAACCAGCCACAGATACTTTTTAAATGTTTTATTTTAGTGTCATAACCGGTTTTGGGGTACCATATCCGTCTTTAGATGGCTAATATTTTTGGTTCCACAGATGTTTTGACCAACAGTATGTGGTCTGCCCCTACACTTCATAGGAATACTTGAGTATTTAGTGCAATTTTACAAGTTCTTTCATTAATGAAAATACCCTGAAGTATCAGCATCTATTTATGTATGATGCAGAATAGTTGTAATCCCTTACGTGTGTCTCTGTAAATGGCGAGTTGTTTTGTAGTGGTCCATGTGGTTTCACAGATCGATGTATATGTTGTTGAATTCTACACAGCACACATATTGTAAACATATTACTGTGGTACACTTAATAATATTCTTAATGTCAGTACTGAGAATCCCACATGCGCAGTATGCTTGATGTTTATGTTTATAGTGCAGAGGTAGTCATTATGGGAAGATTGTACAGTAGAAGAAACAGAATCATTTGCAATTACCATGAATGACATCCACTCCAGTATCAAATTCATTGTGGAGCCTCAGTCAGAAGATAATATCAGTTTTCTTGATCCGAGAATGAAAAAGCTGAAACAAAAGTGTGCCTTTGAAGTTCATAGAAAACCAACCACCACAGATGTAATTATAGATATTTCTTCATACCACACTACACAACACTGAATGGCCTATTTTAGATCCATTATCTGTATATATAGAATTACCCTCAGTTCATCTGCCAAGGAGAAAGAAATGAATATTATCAGAACCATAGCGACCAATAGTCACGAATAATTGACCACATGTACAATAAAATTAAAGATACTAAATCACCTGCAGTACATTCAGAGTCAGCAGCAGAAAATCAATTATTTGCATGCAGTCCCTTCCTAGGTACAATCTCAAACCAAATTGTCAATCTTTTCCTAAAGAGAAGAGTTCACATAAGTATCCGCACCAATAACACTGTGTAACATAATATTACCTAAGCACCAAATCTCCAGCCTAGCCCTAGGAAAATTACGAATTTACAAAATTATTTGTGACAACTACCCCATCTTTTATCTTGGATAGAGAGGCAGAAGCTTTAGTATAAAGTATTGTGAACATATGCAGGCCTTTATACAGAAAATTAAATATGTCTGCAATTGTCTCTCACATGAATCAAGGATGATGAAGTCCCATACTCCCTGACAGAGCGTACGGGAACGATGCGAGGGACCCGCACCGCCGTACAAGGCAAGGTCCTGGTGGAGGTGGTTTGCCATTGCCTTCCTCCGACTGTAGTCGGTATGAATGATGATGATGACACAACAACACCCAATCATCTCGAGACAAGTGAAAATGCCTGACCCCACCGGCAATGGAACCCGGGACCCTGTGCTCGGGAGGCGAGAACGCTACCGCGAGACCACGAGCTGCGGACACATGTATCAATATGGACACTCTGCTTCGAACGTTAATGATGAATTACAGATTTTACGTACCACTCAAAAAGGCAAGAAAATGTACCACTTAGAACTACTACAAAAATATATTGACACTCTCTGATCATACCAACACATTCGAAATGATTTCAATGGGCTGTTCACAGAAATCAATCACAGGAATCAAATACAGATTGGACCCCACTGAAAAAGGCAAGAAAATGGACCACTTAGAACAACTACAAAAATATATTGACACTCTCCGATCATACCAACACTTTCTAAATGATTTTAGTGGGCTGTTCACAGAAATCAAACGCAGGAATCAGATACAGATTGGACCCCTAACATTCACATCACTGCAGTGTAGACATCAGCATATAAAAATGGTTCAAATGGCTCTGAGCACTATGGGACTTAACATCTGTGGTCATCAGTCCCCTAGAACTTAGAACTACTTAAAACTAACCAACCTAAGGACATCACACACATCCATGCCCGAGGCAGGATTCGAACTTGCGACCGTAGCAGTCGCGCGGATCCGGACTGAGCGCCTAGAACCGCTAGACCACCGCGGTCGGCCATCAGCATATAATTCTGTGAATATAAACTACCATGATGAACTGCCTAATTAATGTCTTGCTCTCATCTCACCCTCCAACTTTCTAATTTAGTGTTTCTTGCAACTAACTTATAAACCGGAATGATGATCAAATATCTGTACATATAAGTATGTGTACACAAATGTCTTATTTACAGTATGCATTCAGCTGGCTTTAAAGTATTTCGCCAGAAATTGCCATTTACAGATAAAAAGATAATTTACTACCAACAATTTGTCCTACTATCGTTTAATTCGTTTAGCCTTAGAGTGCAAATATTTTTCTGCTGTTACCGTGTTACATTTTGCACATCCTACATGCAATCCACAAAAGGTGCCGTGGCCGAGTCGGGTCATTTGGTGGTTCGCACCACGCTCCTTTGCATCCATCAGTGGTGCACCAAAGTGATGCGAAGTGGAGACGTTCAAGTGGCGCGCTGCTGTTTTCATTAGTTTGAAGTGTTAAACTACAAGGTAAAGTAGAACTATATTCGTCTATGTAGTTCGAAATATAAATTTCTCGTGTAAAAAAAATGAAAAACCACTATTTCATAATTCTCGCGTCTGCTGCTGTTCGTCCTTCTATTATGAGGAAAACATTCGGTAAATAAGTTTATTTTTTCACATCTTACAGACAGACATCACACCTTGATAATGAACTGGTTTTTATTTCGTTATTGTCAATAGTTAATGTGATACTTTGCAAGTAAGTACTAAATTTTGAGAAGTTTGGAGTGAAGGATGTAGTCGCTGGACAGGTTACGTTTGGTGGGAGTTAGATCATATATTGCTGAGTACAAAATGGCGATAAAACTAGAAGGGGAACCACATTTCTTTCCAGTCCTGAGTAGGTAAGCGTTACGTTTTGCTGTTTAGCCACAACTAGCTACGTCGCACCACACTCGACTTTCTGGTCGCGCGTTATGCGCACTTATGGCTGAGGTTTCTCTTTCACATGTGGCAAATCAAGTCAATTACAATCACATTTTAACGTTCCATTAAGAGTTATTTTAAAACTGGAAGTTGGATGTAATAGATTCAGTGGCAGAGTTAGCTACGTACTACATACGTCAGTTTTTCTTGACTGCACTAACAGTTTCATTCACAGGCGTTTTTTTTTTTTTTTTTTTTTTTCTTACTGTCTCAGAAAGACTAAGCTGAGAGTATAAAATTTTGTCTTTCCGTACATGATGTGTTGCTTCTATTGAGACCGTGCTCTGCTGCTACTGTTTTATCCGCTTGTGTTAGACACATAATAAGGTATTCATCACATAGGCCTTGCACTGAACGACACGTTTGGTTTTGACATCACCAAACAAATTCCTCCATTTTCTTGTGTGCATTAACGGTTCCATTCACGAAACATTCAACAACTGATTTTGTTCACCTTTAGTTATGTCAGTAGCAAAATCTCGTTTCAAATTCGTCGTTCAGTCCAACACGCACCATTTACTAAACTAAAACGAAACTCCTCCCGAACAGGCCATAAAAGCCGAACGGTGCCGACCGGCCGCCGTGTCATCCTCAGAACATAGGCGTCACTGGATACGGATACGGATGGGCATGTGGTCAGCATACCACTCTCCCGGCCGTATGTCAGTTTCCAAGAGCGGAACCGCTACTTCTCAATTAGCTCCTCTGTTTGCTTCATAAGGGCTGAGTGCGCCCCGCTTGTCTACAGCGCACGGCAGACTGGATGGTCACCCACCCAAATGGTAGCCCAGCCCAACAGCGCTTAACTTCTGAGATCTGACGGGAAACGGTGTTATCACTGCGGCAAGGTCTTTGGCAACACAAGAGATTTTTTCGGAAATATGTGAACAAAAACAGATACACTACTCCACAGAACCACAACAGCATGCAATACAATAAGATGTAGTTAAGAAATAAGTTATTTTCGTCCCTGACATTGCAGTAGACAATATTTGGATAAGCAACTTTAAATGAAAAATGTGATGAAACTGAATTCAAGTAATAATACGCACACTATTTACGGCAACATATTTATGTCCACTGGTTACAAGTGAACAGATGATACTATAAATTAGTGTCTTACCTCTCCATTCTGTGTTAGATGCACCAACTTTTCTTTGTAATCATTCATACGACAATATACTCGTACGGCTCATATGCAAAATAATAGGTCTAGTAGTATTGGTAGTAATGTAAAGCTTGCAGAACGACGCATATGTCGTGGTGTGTTCGAGCACTGCAATTGAAAACGTGTACATGTTAGAAATTTGATATTACATTTTGATTATTGCTGGCCATATCCCGGAAGTTGAGAGTCGGACAAGTTTGTATAAGGGCCAACCAAAGAACAATTAAAGCAGCACCAATTTGGTCGCTAAACAGTAGCGAAGCAATTGCGGTTTGAGAGAGTATCTGCGTCGCCTTCTTCGGATTTCGAAATCTAGCGCACATTAAGGCCGAGAAGCACGTGAAACTTTGAACATCTTATCGACGCACAGTAGTGCAGAGACACTGCTGAGATATGGAAGACTATTGACGCTGGCGAGCGGACGCTTTGTGAATGTGTGAATTCAGTGTTGTCGGCAACTGCTTGCCATAACTTTATTCCTTTCGAGCAAGCTTGTAAAACTGTTGACTAAAGTAAGAATTTAAATGAAGTTTAGTGAACTCGCGCCAATTCAGAACTTTGATATACATCGTTCTTGGTGGATACAATTTACTGATTAGTTTAAACATGCAAGCCAGGTGTTCCGCAGTAAATCATCGCATGTCAATAATGTAAGATTGTTAATAGTGCCCACGTGCCACAATGGCACCTCCCCTTCAGTGAGTTAAATCGTTATGTGTCCGTGACTAAATGATCGTGCCCCGCGCGGAATGGCCGCGCGGTTAGAGGCGCCATGAACGGATTGTGCGGCCCCTCCCGCCGGAGGTTCGAGTCCTCCCTCGGGTATGGGTGTGTGTGTCTTGTTCTCAGCATTAGTTTGTTTAAATACTTAAAGTATTGTGTGAGATGACCTCAGCAGTTTGTTCCCTTAGGACTTCACACACAATCGAACAACTGAAATGACCGTGCAGAACACACAAAGTGGCTCAATGGTCTGTGTATATAGTTTATCTGAAGATAGCCATTTAACTTGCACATATAGAAGATCCTACAGAGAGCAGAGCGCTTCGTTACAGGATCATTTAGTAATCGCGGAAGTGCTACGGAGGTGATAGATTAACTCCAGTAGAAGACTCTGTAGGAGAGACGCTCAGTAGCTCGGTACGGGCTTTTGTTGAAGTTTCGAGAATATACCTTCACCGAGGGGTCAAGCAGTATATTGCTCCCTCCTACGTATATCTCGCGAAGAGACCATGGGGAAAAAATCTGAGAGATTAGAGCCCACACAGAGGCATACCGACAATCCTTCTTTCCACGAACAATACGAGACAGGAAAAGAAGGGAAAACCGATAGAGGTACTCAAGGTACCCTTCGCCACACACCGTCAGGTGGCTTGCGGAGTATGGATGTAGATGTAGATGTAGATGTAGACCTGGGAAATAAACTTCTCTATCAAGAAAGTTGAGAGAGATTTTAGAGATCGACCTCCTGCTGACGATGTCAGCATGAATCCAATATAACAGAATTATGTTTGAAACCTGTAGCTAAATACAAGTAATACTTACAAATATTTGCTGATATCAGGTATTACACACATCGGATGTCCCTCTTAAAAGACGTCAGGTGCACTTTCTCTGGCTTTTGGTCAGGAATTTACGATTTCGGAGATACATTGTGCATCTGGAATCACGGCGTGCCCTTCCCCCTCACCGCCTAGAATATTGCTCATAGTGTCGGCAGAAAGCGTCGTTGGTTTCCTGATAGAAGCAAAATTATTTATAAAGTTGAATTCTGTCCGTTAAATAGAGCAATCACAAATTAGCAAATTAGTCTTGTGCGATATGTGTTTTACCGGTATGTATTAACAGGGACAATAACAAGCTGGAATAACCAGTGCTCGAGCAGTTACAACACCGCCATGGCTTGCGCTGACTGCTCTGTCATGTAACAGCGCTGCGCAGTAGCTGTTAGAGTATTGGTAATTTTTGCGTTTTACTGTTTCTCTTAATACATATCGATACAACGATTATCCTACTACATTAATTTAGACCGCCTCTATGGAAAGGGCACGTAAAACCCCCCTTTAAAAATCATTTGAAACGGGAAGCAAAGCGATGCTTTCCGTTGACACTTGGCGTCATCCGAAAGAAGTGACAAGTAGTACGTGTCTGGGCTAACCCCAGCTACACACTGCCAACAAGAAACTGTAAATCCCTGCCGAAACACCAAAGAAATTGCACCTGATGACTCTTCAAACGAACATGAAATTTTTAATTAATGTTTTATTATGGAAATAAGTTGAAAGGAGCTTCAGTTACGCATCTAACTAAAGAACATACAATTGAAATGAGCAAAGAATTGTCCCCAAAGAGATTATTCAATTTCTTTGGCTGCCATCATGACAAATATTGTCTCTGTAGTCAAATATTACCAACATTTTCAAAAGGTATTTTGTTTCTTCAGTTCAAAGTGGCCACTCAAAATGAAATTCTGATCCTCAGCATAATGTGGAAAGTTTCTGTCACTTTTGTGTGATTGTAGATCTATATTCCCCTGCTTTGGGTTTCGTTTGATAGTTACGTAATTGCCACATCACTCGTCTACTTTTGCATAATGAAATATTATTCATAAATATTATATTTTGACAGACAAGTGCTGTACGCAGCAGTTATTCGGAGATGAAGAGCCTTGCTGAGAATAGAGTAATGTAGAGAGATGGATGAATCCAGTCTTCGGAGTGGAGGCCACAACATCATATTTGACATCTGCTATCATAAAAAGTGTTTTAAGTATTGATTGTCTTTTAGTGTATTATTCAAACATCACTTTTACATGAAAATCATCCTGTATACATAACGCTGTACAAAAGGTACTAGAAAATTGTCTCTGACCGAAACAGTTGTAGAATGGAAAATAAATTATACATTAGCTTCATCTGTTATATTTCTCCATCACTAAGTACCATTGTAGCAGCTGTACAAGGAGTGGCCCACCCATGGAAAGAGAGACATAGAGCGTTCAACGCTACACGTGGCTGTTACATTAGTTCGTGACCAGTGTGGTTTCTCTTGAATAATAACCGCTTGGCAGTTCTTTTTTAGTAATTGATCTAACGATCGGTTTCGTAGCCTTGAAGCCACAATGGTTCCTGACAATAACTTTCCGCTTGTGATAAATCACTCCGTCTTCGTCAACAACTGCAGGTTAGTAGACCACTGTACAATAAACAATATGATTTCGAACATGTCACCTACACGGACCGCGTAAAATTGCAAAGCGTTAAATGAGTATTCACCTCCATTAACAAATTTTACAAGCTTCTCATACGCCCTGGATGAAGACAAGCAGCTACTACTGATTGTTGTTTTCTAAGAAATAGACATTTTCTTTCCTTGGAAATCATTAAGAGTGATGTTTCTATGTTTTATTATGAATTATTTATTAACTGTCTCTGTTTCAACCATTATTGTTCTCGTAGGGCGTCCATTGCAAAACTTCCGTCGTCTTAAGGATCCGCAAGCGTTATTTAAAGTACTCTCACTGGAAAATTTAACATGATTACTGGGATGGCTAACAATATACTACCAATCGAGACTTTGGTGTCACTGCTTGAACCGTCCTCTTCCTGAACTGCAGGAAGGATAGCTTAACGAAACTATCTTCCTATGGAAGACAGCTACACTATGTGTTCTAAAGTATCCGGACACCCACAGGTGCATTGTGATGCCACCAACTGCCAGGTAGAGACCTTAGTAGTCATTAGACATCGTGAGAGAGCAGAATGGAGCGCTCGGCGAAACTCGCGGATTTCGAGCGTGGTCAGGTGATTGGGTGTCACTTGTGTCATACGTCTGTACGTGAGATATCCACACTCCAAAACATCTCTAAGCCCACTGTTTCCGATGTGATAGTGAAGTGGAAACGTGAACGGACCCGTGTAGCACAAAAGCTTACATGTCGATCTCGTCTGCTGACTGACAGAGACCGCCGACAGTTGAAGAGGTTCGTAACGTCTGATAGACGGACATCTATCCAGATCATAACACAGGAATTCCAAGCTGCATCAGGATCCACTGCAAGCACTATGACAGTTAGGCGGGAGGTGAGAAAACTTGTATATCATGGTCGAGCGGCAGCTCATAAGCCACACATGACACCGGCAAATGCCAAACGATGCCAGGCTTGGTGTAAGGAGTGTGAACATTGGACAATTGAACAGTGGAAAAACATTGTGTGGAGTGGCGAGTCACTGTACACAGAGAGGCAATCCGATAGGAGGCTGTGGGTATGGACAATGCGTGATGAATGTCTTTTGCCAGCGTGTGTAGTGCCAACTGTAAAATTCGGATGCGGTGGTGTTATGGTGTGGTCGTGTTTTATACCACAATAATTTCCCTGTAATGGACTGGTCTGCACGCAGTCCCGACCTGATTCCTATAGAACACCACTGGAATGTTTTGGAACGCCGACTTCGCGCCAGGCCTCACCGACCGACATCGATGCCTCTCCTCAGTGCAACACTCTGTGATGAATCGGTTGCAATTGCCCAATAAACCGTCCATCACCTGATTGAACGTATGCCTGCAAGCGTGTAAGCTATCATCAAGGCTAAGGGTGGGCCAACACCATATTGAAGTCCAGCATTACCGACGAAGGGCGCCACAAACTTGTCATTTTCAGCCAGTTGTTCGGAAACTTCTCATCACACAGTGTACCTGTTGAAATCCCGCTGGCAATCATGATTGGCTGAAACAGTGAATATCCATTTCCTCGAATAATAAAAGATACTGACATAATTTTCCCTCCGCCAACTACGAGAGAAGTGCACTGGGTCTGTGCCGGGGATGGTAGATTACAAACAAAGGAGCAGCACAACGAAAACAGGCCAGCTTGCTTACAGTATTGCCACAAGCAACGCGGATAAAGTCCAGTGCTATATGTTACAATGTGCTACCTCTGATGCACGCATGCTCCATGAGTGCTTCTCTTGTCGTATAGACACACGTCCGAGTGATAGTTAACATTGATTTCGTATCTTGTGTAGCAACATTCTCGATCGATTAAAAGTTAAACACGGTAAAAAATCCTGTCCGCCGCAAAATTCTGGTGCACTAACCTCGATCAAAATTAAACGGCGAGCTGACTTCTGTTAAATTTACCACAGCTCATTCCCGATTTTTTAGAGATGACCTGAGTCTTACCAGCGTATGGTATTAAGATGCCGTCATGTTCACTTCACTGAATGATACTCAAGGCATTGTATGCCATACCCTACGCTTAAGATGAACCCTAAAATTTATTAATTTAAGTATCAATCATTCCATGAGTAGAATTTAATTGTGGCTCCTCCCCCCCCCCCCCATCCCCCCAATCCACCCTTCCGTCCCTGTGACCACACTGCCTGCCTTTTATAGCGAGGGTACCATACAGCAGACGGTGCATGGGGGCTTAATTAAATATAGAATGCAAATTATTTTTAATTTTAGTAGCTGTCTGTCCGATTACGCAGTCTCGTAACCGGTTGGCCCTGACTAGTATTAGTACGCAATCTGACTGCATAGAATAACAACAAGAAATGAAGCAAAACTTCCGTTAACACAATTAATTAATTAAGTCCCCAGCAACTATAAAAGCTACGGAACAAAAACTACGGAACAACAAAACACAAGTGTAACACTTCTGTGTGTGGAAGTGTGATTCAACGTACACATCTGGCACGGTTCTTCCTCAATAAGACAAGGTATTTAAGCACCATTTACACTGAAGTAATTAAAATAAAACAGAAATACTATAATTGCACATAAAAACCATAATTACACTCTAATACATGAACACAAGCCAGATGCTTGGTTTACTGAACCTGTGACGAAGAGACATTGTTAGTTAGGACATTTGAAATAATAAAAAAAAGAAAATTTTTTTTACCTTCATATATATTGACGTAACATACACTCTGATCATTACAACATCCGCAATCGAACAGCATCGGCTGTCTAGCCCATCAGAACAACTGCATACAACATGCTCACAACTAGTCACGGCTACATCAGAACTCCTACTGCCCACTTCTCAATAAGCACTCTCCACCACGACTTCTCGACAAGCACTCTCCACTACGACTTCTCAACAAGCACTGCCAGTGGAGGCGGCGGAATAATACCCTTTGGCGGAATCTCTGGCGCTGTGACACAGTGTAGTTACCTTTCAACGGAATTTCGTAATTTTTTGTTTATGGTATGTGCAGTTCAAAACTAAAATACGCGTACCCCAATGCAGTTCAATGCAACTCTCAAATATTCTGTAGACAATCGACTACTAACGTTTTCAACCACGTTTAATATAGAGTGATGTAACTTTATTTCGATAAGTGGTGTAGCTATATTGTACAGTCCTTGCTTGAGACGTAGGGGCCCTGGGCTTAATACAAGGAGGATTACAATTTTTAAACAATAATGAGTGTTCTATGAACCTATACATGAAGCGTTAAATACAGAAATACAGGAAAAGTTAATGTGTAGTCTTTTAATTACACAAACCTTCATTAGCGATATTTTATAAAAAGTCAGTAGTAAGAATTTTTGGTTGCACTGAATAATGGATTTTTGTGTTCAGTATATTGAAGTAAGATGACATGCAATTTCGATAAAGATGACAATTAGATGTGTTGATTACGTATAGTTGATGAATGTTCTATTCAAATGATGTAGGTACTTGAATTGAAGGAGAAAAATGATAATCGAAAGGTCTCTCTGTACATTTCTTCTTTTCCTCAAGAACGGGTACCCGTACCACGTTCAAATTTATGCCAGAGACTAAGATCTGCGTTGGCTTGGAACTGCAAGATGAGTCAGCTTCTGAGGCAATGCAGTCAATAAATACGGCAATTCATGTCACATATCTCGATTCTAGCAAACTCACTCAACAAAAACTTTCGGAGTTCTTCTTGTTGGTCTACAGTCACGAAATTCAGCAAGGAACAAGGTCTCACTGGAGGAGTAAGGGAAATAAACCCGAAAATCGTTAACATATAAGTATGTCAAACGAAAAATATTTTGTCATTTGCTAACCGATTCACTGTCCGTCAGTCCTTCTGTGAAGACCCCTTTTCCTCAGGAATTACAATTGAAAATGCCAATGAATTGCCCGTATCGATATGAATAAAGGGTAAAAATCGTCGAGATTCTCGAATGACGGGGTAGATGAATGATCTAACTGCATAATTAAGTTTATACGCAATTCTCAAAGTGCAAGCCCTACACGCACTTAGATAACGCTGCCTCGCCCTCTCCACAGTTACATATGGCACTCTTGATAAACAGGTACCTTTCTGTTTACAGTGAGAACCAATGTCCTTAAACTGTCGATACTGACTAAAAATGCTGCGCTTATATCACAGCTCGTTTCCATAACTCCTTCTGAATATACGCTGCAGTTTTATAGCACATAAACATCTCGCATATTTCCACACATAAAAACTCTTTCCTTGATTTGTCGCCATTTTGTCAAGGGATTACACTCGTAACGGTAACTGATGGGCACTATGCTAACTCGGTGGGATTACGGCCCTATTCATGCGACAGTCATAAATGTACGTCTAACACTTTGGGAAATACGGAACTTTGAAAACGAGCAAATCGTTTACAGTAGCCGTCAGAAAGCGTCTACACCTGACACAGGAATCCTAGTGACAGGTATTACCCATAGTAGTTCAAATGAGAGCTCGCTTGCCTGAGCCGCCAATCCGAATCCCCGTTTCCGCCGGAATTCAGCCCTGTTCCACGCACCCCTGGCGCCGTTTTGCTCTCTGTCCCTTGGGAAGCTCCCTGCTGCCTGTAAAGTGTTTGCCACCAGCTGCCACTCATTTGTCACAGCGAGTTTACCGTAACGAGCCGCGCCCTGTTTCGGCTGCTGGCAACAGGGTGAGGTGGGGGTGGCGGCATTTTATCGCTGGTTCAGGGTGACAGTAGCTTTGGCAGCGGCGCAGAGGAGCAGCGGGGAGGAGGGGAGAGGTGGACTACGTGCCGTGGCGAGCCGCCCGCCCCCTCAAAAATTCATTACGACGCTGCACTCGCGGGGGCGGCCCGAGCGCTGGTCCCGGCTCCTTGCAGCTTTACAGCTCCCGGGCTGCGTAATTCATGAGCCGCTGATGCGTGTACGCAGTCCTCTCAACCTCCTGCGTCTGCCTGCGTAACAAATGCAGCTCGCAGGAGCTCTGCTTTCCAAGGATCCCAGGGCGGCCTTGTCCCTAGAAGCGTAATAACCCATCGCTTTCAAGCATTGTGAGCAATCGTGTTGTTTCACACGAAATCAAGAATACATTTGTCTATACTGGGTTTATGTTGTTCCTCCTCCTTGAATCACAGATGGCTTCATTCAAGTAGTGTCGCCCCTCTAACTGGGCACGTAATTAATTCATCTGTAATGGCATTTTGGCAACGCCAACTGTTAAGCAGGTTCTGCTACGCTGACGGCTGTATTCAACTGCAAATCTGTGAGGCCAGAAACCGCGATGCTGCTACGGGCGCAGGTTCGAATCCTGCATCGGGCATGGATGTGTATGCTGTCCTTAGGTCAGTGAAGTATAAGTAGCTCTAAGTCTAGGGGACTGATGACCTCAGACGTGAAGTCCCATAGTTCTTAGAGCCATTTGAACCATTTTTGTGAGGCCAGATTAAGTCTTTTTGCGCTACCTGTCCCACTAACAATAAGCTTCACTTCATAGCCTTATGGTAAATCCGTGACACTCAGTAGACTATTAAGTACATCATTGATGCCTACAATGTCTGTGTTTATACGTCTGTATCTTCATAATACAATGCCCTAAAGACAAGAATGCATGACGGTAGTTATACAGGGTCTGTATCTTCTAGATACAATGTTCTTGAGATTTGAATGCACTCATACATGTCAGAAGAACAATGTATTGTGAACATACAGTCTCAGTATAAACACAGACATTCGAACAATCGACTATGTATCCATGTCTCTATGGAGTTAAATGATGATATAATATTTGACTCCTTATGTGGGAATCATGAGTTGTACGAGCGCACGTCTTGGAAAACGTGACAGAAGGAAGTTTGAATCGGTCCTGGAGGCTTGCTCGGATAGCAGATGTGATTACAGCCACTGTTCGTGATAGCAGGAAATCCGAGTTGGAGTTCCCGTCCGACACAAATTTTCATTTGTTGTTAATAGCTGAAATCAACGCATAGTCGCACAATGCGAAACATTTTTCTAATATTTAGTAAGTAGGCTCAGGGAGGCGATGTAAATTTTCCTCTCCAAAGTAATTTCCACTGCTGCAGATGTTCTGTTTTGTAGACCAGGTGCATGAAACGTACAGCTATTACTGACTGACGAAACACTGATCAACACCCTGCAGTTCGAGCTAACTAAATCTTAAGTGTATCTCCTATGCTATAGTTACTCGTACCAAAGATAGTGCTCAATACATGACCTTATTAAAGAACGGAACTATTGTAGCAATATTTCTGAAACCGCTCAGAATTAGATGCTGTAACTGGCTTTGTTTGAAAATCAGTGACGAATCAGACGAATATTCACTATTTTAAGTGTTATACCACTCTTTCTGTCATGACAAATTTCAGTTGATGGAATTGATATAGTTGAAAGATTCGCTCTTCGTAATTTATTGGACTAATCAAATGTGCACTGAAATATTTGGCAGGATATACTTGCTGACACCGAAACAACTCAGTCTTCTTATGCCGATCATAAATGTGAAATAATCTCACAAAACGAAGATGTTTTGATTTACACCACATTGTTCGTTGTACTGTATTGTTTCTCTCAGTAATATTATTTTATAGTGGGCCTACACAACATACTGCCAATCTATTGTTTTACACAACATGATGTTGCCTTGGTGGAATACAAATAGAGGATGATTCAGTTTTTAATGCTAGGAAAATATTGTTTCAGTGTCAACAAATTCGTTTCATATACAAATAACTGACTCAGGAAACAGCCACAGTAAAGGCGGCTTTACCTTCGGGATGTCGCTGTGGGATCTGAAAGTCCAGTTTTCTGCGTGCAGTACCCGAGTCGGAAATCTCGTCATCGTTGTGTTTGCTTCTGGTCGTACAAGTAACAAACAAAGAAAATCAGACCATACACTGGTATTCAACATAATCTAGGTAACATCAGAAACACTGATAACCATACGAATTAACGCGCTTTCGAGGCAGGACGTAAGATAGTCTTGAAAAGTATCAAATCACAGCTTAGCTTTGAGACCCTTCTTTTTGGACTTGGGTGGATCAGGTCTAGATCACATACTGCAGTGCCACACCTTATCATTAGTCTTCGCCGAGAACTTTGATGCGATAAACAGCTGAAAGGTTGAATGGTAAGGAGCTGGCTCAAAAATGGTTCAAATGACCCTAATCACTATGGGACTTAACATCTGAGGTCATCAGTCCCTAGACTTAGAACTACTTAAACCTAACTAGCCTAAGGACATTACACATCCATGACCGAGGCAGCATTCGAACCTGGCCTCGTAGCAGCAGCGCGGTTCCGGACTGAAGCGCCTAGAACCGCTCGGTCACAACAGTCGGCGAAGCTGGCCCGTTAAAATCATACGAAATCTCCGCAACAATTTACTAACGATAAGAGTCACGAAACAATCTAATAGGAAACATTTTATATGGATGCCCTTATGTTCTTCGAAATGCACCTTTTAAGGAATAATAAATAAATACGAGTTGTGACTATAAAATAATGTGGCTGTAGCTGTCACGGAGTAAGTACGCTTGCACGAAACATGAGCAACCAATAATTGAGAACAATGAAGTCTTTTCAGTAGAATGCTTAATCTCTGGTGTCTGTAGAAAAATCGCTGTGGCCATGGTCTTTTTTTGTTTAAGTGCTATTATTTTGTTTTGCCGGAAATGTGATGAGTGTAACAACAGAACAACGTACCCTATTGTGAAGTTTCACAGGAAACTTAGTAAAATTTCTCCCGAAACCTACCTTCTACTAAAAGTGTTTATCGAATACTATTGAAGATATACGTAAGTTATTAAGTGGTTCAAGCGTTTCCAAGATGACCGAGACGACGTTGAAGATGAGTCCCTCGTGAGACGCCCTTCAACATCAACAACGGTTATAAGTATCGAAAAATATAGGCGATCTGATTCGATCTGTCCGACGGTAGAGTCTTCGATCGATTGCTGATACTGTAGGAATTGACGAAAGATGCGTATCGAAAATTTCACATATCCAGTTTAACGTGAGGAAAGGTTTTTGCGAAACCGGTGCCGAAAATTTTCACGATCGAACAAAAAGAAGCTCATGTATGTACTGACATTTGAATGTCATTTGAAATAGTCTTAATTTCTTGAAAAAAGCCATAGCATGTGACAAATGTCGATTTTTCACTTAGAATTCAAAAAACTAAGTGGCAATCCAAACACTGGAACGACCCAACTTCACCGACAGCAATGTGTGTTGGTGGCAGCAGAATCGTTCTGCAGTCAGCTTCAAATCCCTGTTCTCAAAATTTTTTTAGTAGTGTTCCACGAAAAGAACGTCATCCTCCCTCCAGGAATTCCCGTTTGAGTTACCGAAGCATATTCGTAAAACTTACATGTTGTTCGTAGCTACTGGTAACAAACCTGGCAGCCCCCGCCTCTGAAGTGCTTCTAGGTCTTCGTTCAATCGCTCCTGGTATGGATCCCAAACACTCGAGCAGTACTAAAGAATAGGTTGCACCAGTGTCCTATAAGTCGTCTCCTTTACAGATAAACCACAATTTCCTAAACTTCTCCCAATAAACCGAAGTCAACCGTTCGCCTTTCCTATCACAGTCGTCACATGCTCGTTCCATTCCATGTCCCAACACAACGTTGCGCCCAGGTATTTAAACGGAAGGGTCAAGCAGGACTGTTTCTGTATCCGAATATTACCGGTTTATTTTTCCTATTCACCCTCATTAATTTACATTTTGCACATTTAGAGCCAGCTGCCATTCGTCATACCAACTACAAATTTTTTCCAAGTCTGCAGTCAGCTTCATCAACGTCGACATCTTACCACAAACCGTAGCATCATCAGCAAACAACCGCAGATTTCTGCCCACCCAGCCCGCCAAATGATTCATTTATATGGAGAACAATAACGGTCGCATCACACTTTCCTGGGGCACTCCTGACGAGCCGGCCGGGGTGGCCGAACGGTTCTAGGCACTACAGTCTGGAACCGCGCGACCGCTACGGTAGCAGGTTCGAATCTTGGCACGGGCATGAATGTGTGTGATGTCCTTAGGTTAGTTACGTTTAAGTAGTTCTAAGTTCTAGGAGACTGATGACCTCAGAAGTTAAGTCAGAGCCATTTGAACCATTTAAACTCCTGACGACAATCTACTCTTTGATAAACACTCGTTATCGAGGACAACATACAGTGCTCTATTGCTTAAGAAGTTACCAAGCTACTCACGTATGTGTGAACTCATTCCATAGGCTCGTATCTCAGTTAACAGCCTGCAGTGGGGCACCGTGTCAAATACTTTCCAGAAATGTAGATATATGGAATACGCTTGTTGCCCTTCATTCATTGTTCGCAGTATGTCATGCGAGAAGAAAGCAAGCCGAGTTCAATGTTTTCTAAAACCATGCTCATTCGTGGACACAGAATTCTCAGTCCCAAGAATATTTATTATATTCGAGCTGAGAATATATTCAAGAAATCTGCTGCAAACCAAAGTTATGTATATTGGTCGTAATTTTGCGGGTTCATTCTGTTACACTTCTTTTATATAGGAGTCATCTGCGCTTTTGCCGGCCGAAGTGGCCGTGCGGTTCTAGGCGCTGCAGTCTGGAACTGCGAGACCACTACGGTCGCAGGTTCGAATCCTGCCTCGGGCATGGATGTATATGATGTCCTTAGGTTAGTTAGGCTGAACTAGTTCTAACTTCTAGGGGACTAATGACCTCAGCAGTTGAGTCCCACAGTGCTCAGAGCCATTTGAACCATTTTGAGCCATCTGCGCTTTTCTCCAGTCGCTTGGGATTTTGTGCTGGGCGAGAGATTCGCGATAAAGGTAAGGTAGGTAAGGGAACAATGCCGTAGTGTTCTCTCTTGCTCGATAAAGGACTGAATTTCTTTTCGTTGTTTGTCACAGTTACTTCACTGCATCAAATGAAGTAAAACACTGTGCAAAATGTTAAAGAGCTTGCAGACAAAAAACCGCATTGTGTAAACTTCGCTTATGGTTAATTTTACGTCATACATTGCTGTATATAAAAGGCAGCTAAGATGTCGAAACTTTATTTCAAATTGAGAGCTTTCGTTCTCAAGTTATTGATTTCTACATCCTTTGTACAGTTGCGTACGACGCCCAAATTTCTGGCCCTCCGAATCAGGATTTATGTAGCCATGACGGTCATCATGTTTCTCAAAGGCATCGAAACGAAGTTTTTTGTAACTGTTAGCACGCTGTAAAATGCACAAACGTTGTATGTTAAGTACTCGAAGCTTTTTTATTCACTGAGATAGGGAAGTATCTCGTCTCCGCAGCACTGTAGCAAAACACAAAACGATGCACATGTACACATCCACAGTACCTGCAGAATGGCGGAGCAGTACGTCTACACACGTTCACAACAACGAAAGGGTGAATATGCCATTATTATTCAATACTGGCAGTGGCGTTGCAAACACCAGTTCCCGTCAGATTACAGAAATTAAGCACAGTCGGGCGTGGCCAGCACTTGGATGGGTGACCGTCCGGGCTGCCATGCGCTGTTGCCATTTTTCGGGGTTCACTCAGCCTCGTGATGCCTATTGAGGAGCTACTCGACCGAATAGTAGCAGCTCCGGTCAAAGAAAACCATCGTAACGACGGAGAGAGCAGTGTGCTGACCACACGCCCCTCCTATCCACGTCCTCAGTGAGGATGACACGCCGGTCGGATGGTCGCGATAGGCCACTTGTGGCCTGAAAGCGGAGTGCTCATTCAATAGTGTCACGAATTTTTTACGGGGGGTGGTCGCTAGTAGTAGACGGAATAGCTGAAAGTAAGTCTGAATATGGAAAAATGTAGAAATACGCATGAAAAAACTTAACTTACCTCAGGAAACAGACGGAAAGTACGCAAACCTATTTTTATAGCTTTTGTAGATTCCGAGAGAAAAACTTTGCCAATATTGGACAGAATAAACCATTAACAGCACGGGAAGGGTCAGTGGTAAATTACAGAGAGGGAAACGTTATCCGTATAAACCAACCAGCGCGTATAATATTACCAAGGGCCTGTCCTGAAAAAATTTTCTTCTATTATTATCAGATCGTTATTCAGCATTGCCTAAGAATAAAGTAAGAGCTTCGCTCAGCAGATGTTTCTTGTGCCCTTAAAACCTGTATTTCCGACAATATAGCCGTAATCCATACATTATGTGTGTGTGTACGTGGTGATACCGTTATGATGTTAGAAGCACTCAGGGACGATGGAGAAGGATAAATGTATCCATTTGAGGTAAGGGACCTTGGCTCAGATACAAACGAATCGAAAATGATAAGCGAAAATCGTTCTGATACCTCTGGCAGCGGAATAGATGTACCGGTGGCGTTGTTGCTAAGACTGTATGATAGTTTACTTTCTGAGGTGGTAGCAGACACCAAAAGAAGTAAAAACATTCAGTAATCTTCAGCTCTGAAAAGCATACAGTAAAAGCTATGAGAAATTGTCCATATTCGACGCTGTGAAACGTGTCTGTTGTACTGGAAGCTCTTTCATTTCCACATTTTTGGAGGAGGCAGTAAGGACCGAATAAGAAAACAAGTCTAGTAATCTTTGATTCTAAAATGGGCCCTTGTTCATCTTCACTTGTCTGAAACGTATCTTTGCTAATGAACAAGTGCCTATAGCTCGTAAAGTATGCTCACGTTTACTGGACTTATTTCTTATTATGGTCCGTACTTCCACCGCAGAAAGTTGCTTCCCTATCGTCTTAGCAACGACAGCACCAGTAGACAAATTCCACTGTCAGAGATATCAGAAAGATTTCCGAATTGGGTACATGAACCTTCTCAATTATCCCTGAAAATTCGTAGGATCATCACGAGATCTTACTGTGTAACCTGTAGGGATCGTGGGAAGGCGATAACTTATTGACTGCCAGTGGCCACCGAAGACTGTCTGTTCCAAGACATAAACTTCTCTGGCACTGGCATCCAGCTGGTTAAAGGCATACTTATATCTCCTTTGCGAACTCATTCTGAGGTGACGTACATTTATAACGTCAACATTCTCGGTCCCGCCAGGAAAAACTGGTAGCGTAGCAAATTCATATGAACGCGTCCTGCTTTACCACGTACAAGGACTAGACTGACGAAAGATAGACCTGAGAGTTCCTTTAAGATGCTCACACCTGCATAACATCGCGTAGGGTACCGCGAGCATACAGAGCCGGCCGCTGTGGTCGAGCGGTTCTAGGCGCTTCAGTCTAGAAACGCACAACCGTTACTGTCGCACATTCCAATCCTGCTTCGGGCATGGAAGTGTGTGAAGTCCTTAGGTTAGTTAGGTTTAATTAGTTCTAAGTTCTAGGGAACTGATGACCTCAGATGTTAAGTCCCATAGTGCTCAGACCAATTTGAACCATTTCAGCACACAGAAGTGCAAAATATGACGTGGCATGGACTCGATAAATGTTTGAAGTGGTGCTCGAGGGAACTGACACCATTAATCCTGCAGCGCTGTCCATTATTCCTTAAGAGTAAGAGAGGGTGGAGATCACTTCTGAATAGCACGTTGCAAGGCATCCCACATATGGGCAATAATGTTCATGTCTGGGGAGTTTGGTGGCCAGCGGAAGTGTTTAAAATCAGAAGAGTGTTCCGGGAGCCACTGTGTAGTAATTCTGGACATATGGGGTGCCGCATTGTCCTGCTCGAATTCCCAAAGTCGGTCGGAATTCACGATGGACATGAATGGATGCAGGTGATAATACAGGATGCTTACGTACGTGTCACCTGTCATAGTCGTATCTATACCTATTAGGGGTCCCATATCACTCCATCTGCTCACGCCTCACATCATAACAGAGCCTCCACCAGCTTGAACTATCCCCTACAGACATGCAGAGGTCCATGGATTCATGAGGTTGTGTCCATACCAGTATATGTACATCCGCGCCATAGAATTTGAAACGTTACCCGTCCGGTCAGGAATCAAGTTTCAAGTCATCAACAGTCCAATGTCGGTGTTGACGGGCCAGACGAGGCCTAAAGCTTTCTGTTGTGCAGTCATCAAGGGTATACGAGTGCGTCTTCGGCTCCGAAAGTCAAATGGCTCAAATGGTTCAAATGGCTCTGAGCATTATGGGACTTAACATCTGAGGTCATCAGTCCCATAGAACTTAGAACTACTTAAACCTAACTAATCTAAGGACATCACACACATCCATGCCAGGGGCAGGATTCGAACCTGCGACCGTAGCAGTCGCGCGGTTCCGGACTGCGCGCCTAGAACTGCTAGACCACCACGGCCAGCCTCCGAAAGTCCATATCGATGATGCTTCGTTGTAAGGTTCTCACGCTGACAGTTGTTGTTGGCCTACAGCAATTTGCGGAAGGTTTGCACTTCTGTCAACGATTCTCTTCGGTTGTCGTTGGTCCCGTTCTTGCAGGATCTTTCTCTGGCCACAACAATGTCGGAGAGTAGATGTTTTACCGGATTCCTGATATTGAAGATACACTCGTGGAATGGTCGTACGGGAAAATCCCCACTTCATCACGGCCTCGGAGATGTTGTGTCCCATCGCTCGTGCGACGACTATAACACTACTTTCAAACTCACTTAAAACTTGAAAACCTGCCATTGTAGCAGATCTAACAACTGCGCCAGACACTTATTGTCTTCTACAGGCCTTGCCAACGGCAGCGCCGTATTCTGCCTGTTTACATATCTCTGTTGTTAAATACGCATGCCTATAGCACTTTCTTTCGATCTTCAGTGTGTACGTGTGTAGTATCTGTTCTTTCAGACAAGTCCGAAAAAACAGACACCATTCTTATCCTCTCAGCCGTAGATACACATGAAACAAAATCTAAGATCGGCCGCAACGGGACTAGTGAAAATTAGGATCGGACTGACGTTAACAGCCGGGTTTAGCGATTAAGTGGGCACCGTAACCGCTTCGGCTATCTAAGCGCTCCGTTGAACTCAGATTCTTAACTTTACGCTCACTATATATGTAGCACTCTGTGCCGACCACACTCATTGCTCACCTCAGAAAGCTCGACTCCTCCAAGAGTGTAGGAGAGAGACTGGATCCACACTGAAATGATTTTAATGACCGTCAGTCTGACTGCGGTATCGGACACCAAACATACATCAAAATATACGGCTTGACGGCCATTAAGATCACTTTTGTGCGGATACAACCTCTCTCCGGAACTCATCAGAATCGAGTGTGACGAGGTGGACGATGAGTATGTCGGACACGGAGCGCTACGTAGGTAGTGAGCGAAAAGTTAGGACTTTGGGTTGGACGAAAACTGTTCTCGGATAGCAGAGGCTATTAAGACGACCGCTCGCTTGAAACGAGAAATCTGACTTGGAGTTACGGTCCAACACAGATTTTCACTTGGTTAAAATGGCTCTGAGCACTATGGGACTCAACTGCTGGGGTCATAAGTCCCCTAGAACTTAGAACTACTTAAACCTAACCTAAGGACATCACACGCATCTATGCCCGAGGCAGGATTCGAACCTACGACCGTAGCGGTCGCGCGGCTCCAGACTGTAGCGCCTAGAACCGCACGGCCACTCCGGCCGGCCCAGTGAGTTCATTTAAGTGTACAGTTGCACCCGATATCAGAGTTTATGTCATTTCCCATTTCTGTGGGTGACTAATTCTGTCAGAGATGGAAAATCACTTCAATAATCAGCCTAATGGAATGGATAGTGTCTTGGGAGTGAATGTCAACCAAATTAAACCAAAGGTAACTCAGTTTGGTGGAATTACATCAGGAGATGCTGATGGAATCAAATTAGAAAAAGAGATGCTAGATGTTGTTGATGAATTTTGATATTTGGGCAGCAAATAACTGAACAGGGGAGGGTGTAAATATCTGGCTGATAAAGTAAGGATACTGTTTCCGAAAACTTGAAATAATATAAATTCATGTATTATTTGGTCTTGTTTTTAGTTTATTTCTCTGGAGAGTGGCTCTAGGCAGAAGTGGTACGTCAACTTTATAATAGTGCAGACGTGGAGAAAATCGAGACCCTTAGAGTGTGGTGCCGAGAAATGACGCTAAAGGCTAGACCAGTAGATCGAATAATGAAGAAGCAATGAATCGAGTTGGGAAAAAAATTTAAGGTACAATCTGACTAAAAGAAGTGATCGACTCATAGACCACATCTCGAGGCCTTAAGGAACAGTCAATTTTGTAATTCAAGGAAGTGTGAAGAGTAGAAATCGTAGTAGAAGACAAAGCTTTGACTACAGTAGACCTAAGCGCGTTCGAGGGGGTGTAGGTTACAATAGTTATGCCACGATGATAAGGGTTTTACAAATCAGTTAGCATGTAACCTACAAATGAGTGAAATGAGTCTTCGCACTGTAGTCCACAACAATTACAACGCTTTACTATTTGATCCACATGGCAGTATCATTCGCCGTACCTTTATTACTGTTTCAGAAATTGTAGGTGTATATCACCTATTTATTTACTAACATTGACCCGTATTTAAAGTAAGTGACCATTCATAATCTCAAAATAGTTACGCAGCCAAGACATTTACCCAGGCCACATCTGAGTCATCGAGAAATAGTCTGAGATACTGCTCACCCTATTCGACAGATCGTTTATCAACATGGAAAACAGAAGTTTTGTAAAATAAAGAAACTGCATACAGTTGCTTAATCAGCACTCTCTTATTGTGTACACGACCGCTTTCGGATAACATTTGGGTGAGGATGACTTCTGCTGGTTAAATGATTTCACTTTTTACACCAAATGATGGGGCACTCTAGGCGTCCTGAAACCGGACGTGTACACAAGAAAAGATTGCGGATTAATCAGCTCTTGTGCGGTTCCTTCATTTTACAAAAATGGACTAACACAGTTGCGGCTGCCGCATAAGAAGAACTGTTTGTCAAGAACATACGAAGTCGTATAACACTTCCCTGGGAGCTCCTGGTGATACTTTGGCGCTTATGTAGATTTACATCCAGGAGAATGTAGTTGGTTCTATCAGACTTCTACAGTTTGCCTAGACTTAAATCATCATTAATTGGTTCTGTGAATTCATTGTTAATTTTTATCCCTTTCTCCGAATGTCTTGATACAATATTATTTGCATTATCCACTTACAGATTCAGTTTGTTCCTTTGCCTCATTTAAATCCAGTGTGTTTTCTATGTGGTTGACGACAATTCTGGGGAATACTTACTAGATGATGGACAGATATTTATACATAGACATGTCTTCCTGTATTGTCTGCCTTTCTCTCTCTTCCCCTTCCCCCGCTCCTGTCTATCGTTGAAAAGTATAACAACATTTAATAATTGATTCAATTAAGAAAAATTATCTTTGTTCTTAGACGACTAGTACACAAATTTGATAACTCATGTCATATCGCTTTCCTTTCAGGTAATTATAATTTTTGCTGAAACACAGTCTTTCCAGGCACTTTGGTTTCCTCCTTACATGTTATACCATTATTCACATCACTGAATTAATTCTGCAATGTCTTAATTTACTTATTAGCTGTCTGTTTCTGCTATTCATCTTCTTAGCTGTATGAACATTGAATGAAATCCTTAAATTATGTTAGTTTATGTTGCTGTTTGTAACAACTTTGGCATGCCACCATGAAATAGCGGCATATCTTTAGACACAGTTTCTTTCATAAACTGTTTAAATCAGTACTTGCATCAATTTTTCGTTGAATCTATTTACATCACCTCGAAAAAGTTCTTGATGTGTAAGGGCAATGTGATGGTTTTCTGGCGGTGGTTTGCTATTAATAAATACCTTAAAATTGACTCCATTTGCCTTGTTTTTCCGCCGTACTTTTTATCGCCATAGTAAATCTCATTAAATTTTTTTTTCGAGGAAATATGTAGTTACAAATTACTATCACGTCACTCGGATATGTAGAATGAATAGTTGTAGGTATGATAAGAACGACAGATATTCAGTTGGACCTACTTAATTGCTTTACTTGCAACCTGGCTGTGGCCATTTACGTGTTATTCTTGTCGGGTAAAGTTTCTTCGTAGAACTGAGACAAAGGCAAAGCTTGTATCACTAATAAAATTACCAGTCAGGCGAATCAGTTTGAACAGTAACTCCAGGTGTCTGTGAAAAAGAAGGTTAAAATTTAAGTAATTTACCGTAGATGTGAGTTTATAAGTGTTTCAGTGAACACGTTTCAAGCTATTTCGATTTGTACACGTGGATGTGCATTGTGCGTGGCTGTTAGAGCGATGTTTATCGTTTATGTCGTTCGCACAGCGTAACGGTTCAGACGCCTAACATATGACACTGTATGTTTGTGAGACAGCGAGGCGATCCGAAGTACAGAACTATAAAGCCTTAACAGTGGCGACCACAATTAATATGCGTTGGAAATAATCGTTATTTAGACTAGGTGGCGTATACCTCGTGTTAGCTTAGCGACCAACGTCGATTTCGCGCTGCCTGAACGACAGCTTTCAGAAGAGCTTGTGGGTGTAAGACTTGCTTGCCATCTGTCGGCCGTTTTCCGAGTCCGTACGGGGTGCGCACGCGCAGAATTGCCGGAAGATTCTACTCCGAACCAAGAGAGAGCAGCACCTGCAATGAAATGATGAGCGGCGGGTCCGTAAATCAGTCGCTTTACGAAAGAACCAGTACCATGTATTAGTGACATTATGGATTTGTATGTTTCAGAGGTACACCCGCAACCCAGTTACCGTATTAGTTGGAGTATCAGTTACGAAAGGTTTCCAACAGGTCTTAAAGTTTCTCACGCATGAAGTTTTCGTTGTTTCGTAATACTACGAGGTCTAGGACATCACGTGCGGCTACAAACCGACATCTGTCTTCCCTTACACTCTCTGTCGTACGATTGTCGCTTTGACAAGAAGTTACAAGGCGACACATGTTGCCATCATATATTGGGACCGAAAAGGAAATTTTAATATTCCTGGACGTTACGAGAATGAAGTGAAAGACGTCGTAGAGAGATGATCCCTGTTTGAATGATGTGGAGATAATCATATGGAACTACATGTATTCGCTGCGAAACGCTATATTTCCATTATTTTACTTAATGTATTAATTTTTAGTGTATGTTGCTTTATAAGTTTACAACAATGTATAATTTACAACAGTTTATAATTGTGCATAACAGAATGACGGCAGCTCACAATCTGTTTTAAATAGTTAATAACATCTGAAATAAACGCTATGAACTTCACTAAATTTTCCTACTCTCAGGAAAACAATTTCCTCGTTGTTGTTTTTGTGCTTTTATGCATTCCTTTAAGAGGGATGCACTGTCGATCAGACAACTTAGCTGCTAATTTCACATATTAAGTTTTTTTTACGTGAACTACTGTATACTGTCCTATACAGAAGTCTAGCAGTATTAGGTATGGGGATATTAGTTGCGGGATATTAGGACATGGTGAAATATGGAATGTTTCCATCGTCTGGGAAACATATTGGAATGCATGTGGGTACAGATCGACCGTTAGAAGGAAAACGTGGCAAATACTTGTGCCTTTTTATTTTTTCCACTGTCCCACTACGAAAGAGAAGGCTGTACATGAGAATGATTGTGTTTCGACAACAAATCAAAACGGAGCAACTCCGTTACATCACATGTTCCTCTCTAACTCTTAAAACAGTATGACTTCTCTTGTGTTCACTAAATGGATGTGGTCGCTTCATCTTTAACTGGTAGCCCTTATTTGGTCGAACCAATATGTTGCTTGTTGTAATTTATTATGTATATGTAAATCACTACTTAGATGTGAAATGTACGCTTAGATACTTCTCTCAGAGTTTCAGTAAATGCAATGTCCCTCAGCTTTGATCAATATCTTTAATAGTTTCAAAATGATGCAACAGCATGTCCTCGATTACCCGGAAATGCTTTGCATTTAAATCATAAGCGTGTACTGCAGGATGGTTATGTGTAATCTAATTCTTACAACAGAATGGTCCTTTTCTAAATCCCACATGAAAGCAATGCACAGAACGACATTAACTACACCATATGAAAGCATACTGCAACAATACAGGTACTGATATTCATTGTCGCACCAGATTATGTGTTTCTCAAAGATTTTTATGCTATTTAATGAGGCTATACGTAACTAGATGGTGGATATAGGTTTTCTTGTCAGCAATGCCAAAATGTTAGGCAGAGAATGTTGTTATATTTTTCGCTACACAAAAGACTTTGTATACTTTTGAGACTGTAGTTTAAACAGTTTCGGAACTGACATACTTTTTTCCAAAACATCGTTTTCAGTGTGTTAAAGAGTTGCAGTGGCTTTACGTTTTCATTGTTAAACGTAATGACGCATGATAACGGTTAGTATTTTGATCGATGCAACGGCATGCGCGCCGTAGTAAATAATTACGTAGTATCGATTATGTTCCAACGAGTTTCGTATATGAGATTTCCTAAAGGCCAAATACTGTGCGACTGTCTGCGGTAATATAGTTCCTTTACTCAAGAGGATATTTTCGTATACAAAGTACATAAACAGTGACGAATGTCGTGCTGCTGTGAATATACCGTTAGGGTCTAGTATTGCAGCTGTATATTCAGAGCAACGACCAATGTTCATTACTTTAGTAGTTGATTATTTATATCGGTTTCCATGTTCCGATCGCTTTAAGTCGATGCCGTATGAAGAAACTAATTTACGATGAAGGATGATCCACACACAAAATTTGACCTGAATAAAAGGCGGTTCTCAAGATCTTATCAATTTTCCAACATTATGAACTTCGGGAGTCATCTGCGAAGTCGCACCAGTTCCGTCAGGGCGGTACACTCAATAAAACGTCAAGTTGACAAAATGGTTTGTAATTTTGTACTGTATGTTACTGACAGTGAACTTTTAATCAATGCAACTTTGTCAAAAATGCTAAGTATTTGTAGCACTTAACACTACTTTGGCGACATAACACATATAAATCATTTTAAGGTAATAACATTGACTATTATTTTCCTTACAGCTACTAATATATACAGGAACTAGTAACATATTATCATCCCTTTACACTCATAATAATTCGCTTGGATAATTTTGTCCCAGTGCTTTGATTCACGCGACCTGCTATTAATGTGAAACATTACTTATTCTCATACGATTACCCTTTTAATTTTTCTCTTTAGCTCCAGTTGTTGACTTAGTCTGAGTACCAGATGCAGACGCGCCGGCAGTGACAACCTTATTAGGGCTCACTCTTCACCTCCTTTCGAATTCCTCACCGCGTGCGTCGTGACGTCATCTGCTCAGTTGCCATAGCTACGGCGGCACGCCCCAATGACCTTTACACAGCGCGACACAGCCGACCGCACCGTTCCCGCAAGGTTCTCACTCAGCGAGAGGTTGCTATGGGTGTGGTAACAGTGGTCGCTGCCAGTAATGGGGTGCGCGCCGCACTAGCGGCTTGCTAGGCGCATGTCAAGAAACCACCTAATTACTACGGCTCGCTGGGTTGAAACGGAGTTTGGAAATGACTTGCCCTCCAGTCGCCACAAGGGAAAATGCAGTCTCAGCGATTTCACAATTTAGTAAACTCTGTGAGTAACATATCTGGGTATGATGTGATTTACGGTGCAGTAATCGCAGAAATTTAGTCATGGAAAAGGTAAATATCATACGCATTCCAAGGAAACGCATTTAAATGATGACTCGCAAGTTCAAAAATCTTAATTTCAGCACTTTCTAACTGTGTTAAAAGAGACGTTTTGCTTCTCTCACTGTGGATCAGTTATTGGATACTCTAAATGTTTAAGAAGGTCGGCTTCTGTTATCAAGTGCAGTAAGGTTACAAATTAGACTATTAATAAAATTTCTTATGAAACCTAGGTGACCATTTGTGTTATACACTTTTGTGAATAATTTGTTATCTTCACCACATTTGATGTTAATAGAAACTAGCGTTCTTAATGTGGCAAATAAATCAGTTAACAGTGATTTAATGATTTAATATTACCAGTTATTCGGATATAATGTAGTGCTTGTGATACATTGTCATTAATAATTACTTGCATTCAGTCACGTTAATACCATTTCTTACAAACCAACTACGTATTTCATGAGCTAAGATAGCATCTCACTGTTGAAACTCAGTTTGTGACGTTCATCAGATAAAAGACGTGTTAGTCTATGGGCCCTCCCCTTACATAAAATCGTCCACTTGACAAACCGCAACCGCACAGCGGGCTGTGTTCTCTTATTTGGCAGTCGGTTAAATCATGTCAATTAGCTGGTTCTCTTCATGTCCGGTGGTAGTAACGATTCGTTTTAATGCAATAGAAGTGTTATAAACATTAAATATTCCATAGAAGTAATGGCTGAATGTTGACCAAATATAAGGGGCAGTCAAATTCAAATGAGACAGATGGAAAAAGTAAGTTGACTGTTAAATATTACAAAAGTAATCGCCTTAACTTTTAACAGATTTATCCTAATGTGAGACAACAGGTCTTCATGGAAAAAAGTTTGCTGTGTTCTGAACCATGATCGTATCCAGGCGTGCATCCCTTTGTACGAAGCAAATCGACGACCGTGAATGTTTTTCTTCAGGCCTCTGAAGTCGCATTGTTTAACATCGGAGATGTGTGGATGATGTGACCTCTCCTACATATTTCCAATGTTGTTTCTATTACACTGCAGAAGTTTCGCTGGGGAGCCCGTATATACCCTCCATACACTCTCGATCCCTCTTCATGTGATTTACAAATTTTTATACCGTTGTAGAAATATGTTCATGGCCGTCGATTTGCTTCGGGCCACGAGATGCGCACATGGGTACAATCATGTTTCCGCGAGCATCCGCAAACATTTTCCCATGAAGGCATTGATCGGCTTGTCAGAAAATGGGGTGAATGTATTAATAGTTACGGCGATTACCTTTGAAAGATTGAACAGTTTACTTACTATTTTTCCATCTGTCTCGTTTTCATTTAACTACCCGTTATCACATCTTTGAAATACAAACACAAGCGGGGCATGCACAATAGTCCCTCAGACATATTAGCTCACAACTTTCTCGGACTCCAGAAGTGTCAGGAGCATATTCATGGTACCCAATGCTTGAGAAAGATTACGACTTACTGCACGGCTGCAATATATGAAATGATCTATATTAAGTGCCATTTATCTTAATTTATGTAATGAACACCACAAACTGAGTATCAGCAACTTAATGATAAGATCATTTGCTATAGAAAAGTGTCGAGTAGCTGAATTATATGAAGTACTATTAAAGCAATGAATGTAAATAATTACTACCGACAATTCGCAAAGGCTGGGTTTCGAAATTGATTTTATCACTATTCAGACTCAGACTCTTAGAGCGTCGCTATTCCGCTTTTTCAAGATAGATAAGTTAATGAGAAATTATTAGGTATTTCTCGTTTTTCCGTGACACTTACCAAGGTGGATTACCAAAAATAAACAAAGAAGACTGTAAGAAGCGCTGATGGATTTTTTCTGGTTTTCTTAGCGACATCATTTTAAAATGTTCAGACAAATACTATGGGATTCCATACAAGGTGGTATTGTGCACTATGGTCTGAATTCCACTCAAAATACCGATTTCCCATGATCGATTATGTGTCAGCTTACCTTTAATGATTACGATGCTATGATTAAAGAAGTCAACAAATGCAACAAAAAGGAGTGTAGACCTCTTTTTTTTGTCATCAGTCTACTGACTGGTTTGATACGGGCCGCCACGAATTCCTTTCCTGTGCCAACCTCTTCATCTCAAAGTAGCACTTGCAACCTACGTCCTCAATTATTTGCTTGACGTATTCCAGTCTCTGTCTTCCTCTACAGTTTTTGCCCTCTACAGCTCCATCTAGTACCATGGAAGTCGTTCCCCCATGTCTTAGCAGATGTCCTATCATCCTGTCCCTTCTCTTTATCACTGTTTTCCACATATTCCTTTCCTCTCCGATTCTGCGTAGAACCTCCTCATTCCTTACCTTATCAGTCCACCTAATTTTCAACATTCGTCTATAGCACCACATCCCAAATGCTTCGATTCTCTTCTGTTCCGGTTTTCCCACTGCCCATGTTTCACTACCAAACAATGCAGTACTCCAGACGTACATCCTCAGAAATTTCTTCCTCTAATTAAGGCCGGTATTTGATATTAGTAGACTTCTCTTGGCCAGAAATGCCTTTTTTGCCATAGCGAGTCTGCTTTTGATGTCCTCCTTGCTCCGTCCGTCATTGGTTATTTTACTGCCTAGGTAGCAGAATTCCTTAACTTCATTGCCAATCGTGACCATCAATCCTGATGTTAAGTTTCTCGCTGTTCTCATTTCTACTACTTCTCATTACCTTCGTCTTTCTCCGATTTACTCTCAAACGGTACTGTGTACTCATTAGACTGTTCATTCCGTTCAGCAGATCATTTAATTATTCTTCATTTTCACTCAGGATAGCAATGTCATCAGCGAATCGTATCATTGATATCCTTCCACCTTGTATTTTCCACTCCTGAACCTTTCTTTTATTTCCGTCATTGCTTCCTCGATGTACAGATTGAAGAGTAGGGGCGAAAGGCTGCAGCCTTGTCTTACACCCTTCTTAATACGAGCACTTCGTTCTTGATCGTCCACTCTTATTACTCCCTCTTGGTTGTTGTACATATTGTATATGACCCGTCTCTCCCTATAGCTTACCCCTACATTTTTCAGAATCTCCAACAGCTTGCACCATTTTATATTGTCGAACGCTTTTTCCAGGTCGACAATTCCTATGAAAGTGTCTTGATTTTTCTATAGCCTTGCTTCCATTATTAGCCGTAACGTCAGAATTGCCTCTCTCGCCCTTTACTTTTCCTAAAGCCAAACTGATCGTCACCCAGCGCATTCTCAATTATCTTTTCCATTCTTCTGTATATTATTCTTGTAAGCAGCATCGATGCATGAGCTGTTAAGCTGATTGTGCGATAATTCTCGCACTTGTCAGCTCTTGCCGTCTTCGGAATTGTGTGGATGATGCATTTCCGAAAGTCGGATTGTACAGACTCATATATTCCACACACCAACGTGAATAGTCGTTTTGTTGCCACTTCCCCCAATGATTTTAGACCTATAGTGCTCTTTTTTACACACATTCCGTTCGGTGGCTTCTGGGTTCCAGGTGTTCATGTACGTCCAAAGCATAAAAGGTAGTATTTTTTATGTTTAGTGTTTATAAATTTGATTAGGATTTTGCATGTGGAATGCGCCCTTCATAGCGATGTCTGCTTAAGCAATACGCACTTATTATTAACTACATTAAGATACCCCATAAAGAGATCCCATTCATTTTATACAACTTAGATATACGAAGGTTTGATGAAAAGTAATGCCTCCAACATTTATTTTATTGTGTTCTTAGTACCGGTCGAGATATTACATATATTGAGTATTTCTTGGTTGACTTTCCTAGCTTCGCTGACGTAAGTTGCAACCTTATACTGTTAGAGGACTCCGATTTGTAGCGTGTAACATTTTCGTACGTAACATAACTACGAGGTGCATTCAAGTTCTAAGGCCTCCGATTTTTTTTCTCCGGACTGGAAAGAGATAGAAACCTGTGCATTGTTTTAAAATGAGGCCGCGTTCATTGTCAATACGTCCCAGTGATGGCAGCACCGTACGGCAGATGGAATTTTACCGCCAACGGTGAGAATGAGAACTGTTTTAAATACTTAAAATGGCGACGTTTTCCTTACTTGAACAGCGTGCAATCATTAGCTTTCAGAATTTTCGTGGTGTGAAACCAACTGAAATTCATCGACAGTTGAAGGAGACATGTGGTGATGGAGTTATGGATGTGTCGAAAGTGCGTTCGTGGGTGCAACAGTTTAATGAAGGCAGAACATCGTGTGACAACAAACCGAAACAACCTCGGGCTCGCACAAGCCAGTCTGACAACTTGATCGAGAAAGTGGAGAGAATTGTTTTGGGGGATGGCCGAATGACTGTTGAACAGATCGCCTACACAGTTGGCATTTCTGAGGGTTGTGTGTACACAATCCTGCATGACGACCTGAAAACGCGAAAAGTGTCATCCAGGTGGGTGCCACGGATGCTGACGGGCGACCACACGGCTGCCCATGTGGCATGTTGCCAAGCAATGTTGACGTGCAATGACAGCATGAATGGGACTTTCTTTTCGTCGGTTGTGACAATGAATGAGACGTGGGTGCCATTTTTCAATCCAGAAACAATGCGCCAGTCAGCTAATGGAAGCACACAGATTCACCGCCACCAAAAAAATTTCGAGTAACTGCCAGTTCTGAAAAAATTATGGTGTCCATGTTCTGGCACAGTGAGGGCATAATCCTTACCCATTGTGTTCCAAAGGGCACTACGGTAACAGGTGCATCCTACGAAAATGTTTTGAAGAACAAATTCCTTCCTGCACTGCAACAAAAACGTCCGGGAAGGGCTGAGCGTGTGCTGTTTCACCAAGACAATGCACCCGCACATCGAGCTAACGTTACCGCAACAGTTTCTTCGTGATAACAACTTTGAAGTGATTCCTCATGCTCCCTACTCACCTGACCTGGCTCCTAGTGACCTTTGGCTTTTTCCAACAATGAAAGACACTCTCCGTGGCCCCTCATTCACCAGCCGTGCTGCTATTGCCTCAGCGATTTTCCAGTGGTCAAAACAGATTCCTAAAGAAGCCTTCGCCGCTGCTATGGAATCATGGCGTCAGCGTTGTGAGAAATGTGTACATCTGCATGGCGATTACGTCGAGAAGTTTCGCCAGTTTCATCGATTTTGGGTGAGTAGTTAATTAGAAAAAAAATCGGTCCAGGAACTTGAATGCACCTCGTATATCGATGCATGAGAAACAGCGCTTCGTGATCAAGTTTCGGTTTCGAAGAGTTCGCTCACACATTGGGCACCATCTGATTAAGCTTTACAATGACAGACCGCACACGAGAGTTGCGACATCAGCAACCATCCGACCACTTGGTGTTCATTGTCACCGATCGTGCCCAACACAGTTCCGACTTGGTCCCATCCGATTTTCATCTTTCCAAAACTTATTGAACACCTTCTAGAACTGCTCTTCGATGGTGATGAGGTGGGCCAATCATACGCGAGGTTGAGGCTCCATTATAAGCGTCAAACATTCTAGAGTTATGGTAGTTTGTTAACTACTCCCTCATTGGGACAATAGTGTTTGTCGCAAGGGTCAATACGTTGGCAAATAAATATATTGACTTGAAGAATAAATATGTTGAACGTTAATAATGTTTGTTTTATTTAAAAAGCTTTAAGAGTTTTCATATAAGAAATTTGGAGATATTACGTTGCAGCACCCCCTCGTAGTCTGGTTTCATTTCCCTTGAATACATTCGACCTCACTAATGTAACCTCCCCGCACATTTATTTGAATGTAAATGGAAATGGAGCCAAGCGTAACCTCCCTGCAAATAATATTGTTAAATAAGAATGCAAATTGGAGCCAAATGTAACCTCCCCGCACAAATATAAGACAATGATAATGAGGCGAGTGTAACCTCTCCGCACAAAAAATGTTATATTAAAAATGGAAATGGAGCCATGCTTATACTAACCACAAGAATTAAATTAAAATTAAGGAATGATAATGGCCCAAATGTAAACTCCCCACAAAATTACGGAATGAAAATTGACCATAAATCAACAACAATATTAATTAAATAATGAACCATGAATGACATGTAACCTCCTAACAGAAATAATAATATCTTTTAAATTTTATAAGGACAGCAGCGCTGACCTTCGGCCCTGTGCAATAATTAAACCTGATAAATTTTCTAAGGACAGCAGTGCTGACCTTCGGCCCTGTATTATGAACAAAAAAAAAGCAAAAATTCTTACCTCAATAAAAAAACTGCATCTATATCTGCTCTTATCTATCGACACAGCTTCGTGCAATGCTGGCCTATATATATTTTTTTTATTCTTGCAGGGAATGCATAGGAAAAATACTTTAGATTGAAATGGATGTTTTTTCTTCAAAAGAATGGAAAAATTCTTTAAATTGAAATGAATATTTTTTTAAAACAGTTACTTTATAAAAAAAATTATTGGGGCGTTTTTTTGAGCAAATTAATTACAATTAACATGCATTACTAGGTGTGCGCAATGCTGCTTCATTACCTTCTACAACATTACTCATCGTCCCGAATCGTGACCAGAGTCGCGAGAAGAACACGCCGTCGACGCATGCCGACGCCTGCTCAGTACAACCGTCCACTCGGTACTACAGACAGAGTACAACAGAACTGTTCCTGCCGACTCGCTACATGCAACTGTCGTCTCGCACGGTCAAGCGGAGACTAGCAACGATAAATAACTCTCTGGTCAGAGATTCTGTCGTGCCTCGCCATCGCTGGTAATGAATACATACGTCTTTCATAACCCTCCACTGGGGGGGGGGCAAAAATATGGCAGTGATGGTGACTCATTTGGACTTGCCATGAGCAACAATTTTTTGTTAAGTAACTAACTTTACAATTACAGAATTACAGAAGATACAGATATATAGGTGTAGAACATGAAGTAAATATAGTGCACATGCACCGAGTACTGACGATATCAGGTAATGACAAAATACGAGGGCAGTTCAATAAGTAATGCAACACATTTTTTTTCTCGGCCAATTTTTGGTTGAAAAAACCGGAAATTTCTTGTGGAATATTTTCAAACATTCCCGCTTCGTCTCGTATAGTTTCATTGTCTTCCGACAGGTGGCAGCGCTGTACGGAGCTGTTAAAATGGCGTCTGTAACGGATGTGCGTTGCAAACAACGGGCAGTGACCGAGTTTCTTTTGGCGGAAAACCAGGGCATCTCAGATATTCATAGGCGCTTGCAGAATGTCTACGGTGATCTGGCAGTGGACAAAAGCACGCTGAGTCGTTGGGCAAAGCGTGTGTCATCATCGCCGCAAGGTCAAGCAAGACTGTCTGATCTCCCGCGTGTGGGCCGGCCTTGCACAGCTGTGACTCCTGCAGTGGCGGAGCGTGCGAACACACTCGTTCGAGATGATTGACGGATCACCATCAAACAACTCAGTGCTCAACTTGACATCTCTGTTGGTAGCGCTGTCACAATTGTTCACCAGTTGGGATATTCAAAGGTTTGTTCCCGCTGGGTCCCTCGTTGTCTAACCGAACACCATAAAGAGCAAAGGAGAACCATCTGTGCGGAATTGCTTGCTCGTCATGTGGCTGAGGGTGACAATTTCTTGTCAAAGATTGTTACAGGCGATGAAACATGGGTTCATCACTTCGAACCTGAAGCAAAACGGCAATCAATGGAGTGGCGCCACACCCACTCCCCTACCAAGAAAAAGTTTAAAGCCATACCCTCAGCCATACCCTCAGTCCACTGAAGTTTTGTGAGCTCCTCTCGGGTGCGAAAACTTGTGTGAGGTCTTGCGTTGTCATGAAGAAGGAGAAGTTCGTTCAGATTTTTGTGCCTACTAACACGCTGAAGTCGTTTCTTCAATTTCTGAAGAGTAGCACAATACACTTCAGAGTAAGGCCGTAGCATTGAATTGAGATTACGTTGAAAAATAGTGTTGTGTAGCTAAAAGATTGGGGAATAACCTGGTGTATTTCAATGCTTCTGGGACGCTGAAGGGGTTATTCTGTTCGATGTCCTTCCCCATGGTCAAACGATCAACTCTGAAGTGTATTGTGCTACTCTTCAGAAATTGAAGAAACGACTTCAGCGTGTTAGTAGGCACAAAAATCTGAACGAACTTCTCCTTCTTCATGACAACGCAAGACCTCACACAAGTCTTCGCACCCGAGAGGAGCTCACAAAACTTCAGTGGACTGTTCTTCCTCATGCACCCTACAGCCCCGATCTCGCACCGTCGGATTTCCATATGTTTGGCCCAATGAAGGACGCAATCCGTGGGAGGCACTACGCGGATGATGAAGAAGTTATTGATGCAGTACGACGTTGGCTCCAACATCGACCAGTGGAATGGTACCGTGCAGGCATACAGGCCCTCATTTCAAGGTGGCATAAGGCCGTAGCATTGAATGGAGATTACGTTGAAAAATAGTGTTGTGTAGCTAAAAGATTGGGGAATAACCTGGTGTATTTCAATGCTGAATAAAACAACCCCTGTTTCAGAAAAAAAATGTGTTGCATTACTTATTGAACTGCCCTCGTATATGTACAATGAGTACAAAACAAATTAACAAATGACATAAGTGCACATGCACTGTAGTTCAGACCATATCAGCAAATCAAAATTGTATATGCAATTAGTGGAAATAATGTTATCAAATGACAAAAGTGCACACGCACCGTAGTTCAGAACATATCAGCAAATCAAAAAACATGTATAGATCATGAATACAAATCTTGTTAGCAAAAATGATTTTCACTATGTTACAAGAATTAGGATAGGAAAGGGAAGGATTGCATCATGGTTGTAGCACATTAGGTTGCACGCAGCTGCACTGAAAGTCCATATCTTTCTACAGAAGCACAACTCCAAGTGAGACAATCTGAAGTTCTTTTCCCAGAAGTATTAACCAGCGTAGCCAAGACACTGAAATGTCGTAGTAATATTCCATGTTATCCTTTTGGTGGTACATTAGGTACACCAAACAGTGGGCCATAATAGCGTCTCCATCGCTCACGGTAGTGGACAGCATGTCGTGTCAACACCACGCTCTTGCAAGGTACACCAACGTGGAATTAGTGCATAAACGAAATATAGTGCTCCATGATCATGAGGGTGTACAGGACAAACGGATATTGCAATAATTCCAGGTAATTAGGTCAGAAGGTGAAGGACATTAAGTCACATACTAGTCTTCATTGAGAATTACACTAATCGTTGGTGGCACTCATTGCCCAGTTATTGAACATTTCTGTACCATGTACATAGTATTACAGAATAATGTTCATGAGTTGTTTTACAGAGAACATTGGTACTCATTGTCTGATTATAAAACATCAGAAGTCATCATTGAAAACAGGAGCTAATAAATGTCATATTATTACAAAATAATGTTCATGAGTTGTTTTACAGAGAACATTGGCACTCATTGCCTAATTACAAACCATCAGAGGTCATCATTGAAAACAGTAGCTAATAAATGACATAGTATTACAGAATAATGTTCATGAGTCGTTTTACAGAGAACATTGGCACTCATTGCCTAATTACAAACCATCAGAAGTCATCATTGAAAACAAGAGCTAATAAATGACATAGTATTACAGAATAATGTTCATGAGTCGTTTTACAGAGAACATTGGCACTCATTGCCTAATTGCAAACCATCAGAAGTCATCATTGAAAACAAGAGCTAATAAATGACATAGTATTACAGAATAATGTTCATGAGTTGTTTCACAGAAAACATTGGCACTCATTGCCTATTTACAAACCATCAGAAGTCCTCATTGAAAACAAGAGCTAATAAATGACATAGTATTACAGAATAATGTTCATTAGTCGTTTTACAGAGAACATTGGCACTCATTGCCTAATTACAAACCATCAGAAGTCATCATTGAAAACAAGAGCTAATAAATGACATAGTATGACAGAATAATGTTCATGAGTTGTTTCACAGAGAACATTGGCACTCATTGCCTAATTACAAACCATCAGAAGTCCTCATTGAAAACAAGAGCTAATAAATGACATAGTATTACAGAATAATGTTCATGAGTCGATTTACAGAGAACATTGGCACTCATTGCCTAATTACAAACCATCAGAAGTCATCATTGAAAACAAGAGCTAATAAATGACATAGTTTTACAGAATAATGTTCATGAGTCGTTTTACAGAGAACATTGGCACTCATTGCCTAATTATAAACCATCACAAGTCATCATTGAAAACAGGAGGTAATAAATGACATAGTATTACAGAATAATGTTCATGAGTTGTTTTACAGAGAACATTGGCACTCATTGCCTAATTACAAAGCATTATATATATATATATATATATATATATATATATATATATATATATATATATATATATATATATATTAAACAATGCATTGCGTTGGGTAATTACTGAAGAATGAAAATATTTCCTTTTGAGTTGTTGCTGCAAATGAAGATGTGTAACGTCATTCGTCATGAGTCAGCTGTAGCAAAATTATGAAACAAGTAGAGTATATGTAATCACATTCATAAATGACATAGGTTTAATGAACAACTGCTTATAGCACATTAATTTCATAAATAATTTCTCCTGCAAAATACAAAAATGGATTATTAAACTGAAAGAAGAAACGCATTTTATGCTGAAAAGTAGTGAACTTCGAATTAACAGGTAGTGAAATGTGTATAAAAAAATGTGTTCCCTAGCTGTCCTTTCCAAAACCTTCAGTCATCATACTATGCAATTTAACACATACTGTCTAAAGGAACTGCAACAAATACTTAAATAACTACATAGCACCCCTTAACTAACAGCAAATATATAAACTTCATCACTGTTTTCATCTGCAAAGAAAAACTTCATTATCCATATTACCATAACTCCATTATTATCATCAACTGTAAAGAAAAACTTCATTATCCATAGTATCATTTTCTTCATCATTATTCATCACCATTCATTATCATCTGCAAAAAAATCACTTCATTACTCATTACACTACTATTCCTTATTTCTAGCATATTTCATCACTAAAACTAAGATGTGTAGTTCTGTCTGACAGCCTGCATCAATCGCCTCGTATTCTGAAAGAAAAAATTAGTTAAGACTGCTATTCTACGATGTGTATAGTATATTCTTGTTAATGCTTGTTAATTCTGATCCATTTACTCTTCATCACAAAGTATTGCATCCTCTTTCGTTCATTCCGAAGGTGAAATTCCCATTTCTATTTAATATATTTCGTTTATACGTTATTTCTTTCTGAAAATGATGAACAAAGATTAATGTCTTGCATTTAATTCATATACCTATTAGATAAAAACTGGTTTATAGTAGCATAATTGAGCATACAGTATAGCATGACAGAAAACGTAATATGTCAAAAACATAGATAGTGTTCAGAGGCAAAAATGTACCCAATGTATCACAATGTAGCAGCAAAAAAGAGAAGTAAAGTAGTCATGATGTTGAGATATCATAAGGCAAAATGTCAAAGTCAACTGGTGTTAGCTATTTCTTAACTATTTCATAGTCCATACCAACAAAACAGGAAAACAATCATACATACATAAAAAATGGAAAATATGCACGTTCTAGGGTGTATAACGAAAAGAAAAGCGACCTGCTAAACTTACCTTGCCGAGCACTTGCCAAGAAAAAATACGACAATCATCAGTAAGTATGCATGTGAATATAACTGCATAAGTGGTCATAAAAATTAGCAAATGGCATTACAGCATAGTAAATCATATAGTATCTTCATTCAATAAAAGGTTTGATATTCGATATGTGGTGGTTTCCTTTGGTTTTTCTGGTTCTCAAAGTTTCGACATGTACAACATTGGGGTGAGGAATGCTGCGAATCCGATATGGACCTGCGTATAGAAGTTCAAATTTACTGCACCTACCTTTCACTCTATTGGATAAATAGTGTGTACGTACTAATATCTTCTGTCCAATGTGAAATTCACGGCGTGTACAAACCTGTTTTTGCTGTCTTCTCCGGCGCTCTGCGGCACGTTTGAAGTTGTTCAGCGCAATGTCAATTATTTCATGGTGTCGTAGTCGACGAGATGTAGGAAATGTTACTAATTCTTTAATTTTGTTAGGTGGTTCAACATTTTTCAGTATAACAGTCGGAGTTAGCATAGTGGATTCATTTGGTATGGAATTAATTACATCCTGGAATGAGAGTAAGTGTGTGTCCCAATCAATATGTCTTTTATGGCAGTATATTCTACACAGTTTACCATTTTCTTTCATTAATCGTTCACAAGGGTTCGAAGAAGCATGGTACCTGGATATATAGATCGGAGAAATGTTTCTAGCTCGTAACATAAGTGTCCATATAGCAGATCGAAACTGTGATCCATTGTCAGAAATTGCTTTCAACACATGCCCTACATGAAATAGAAAATGTTTTACAAATGCTTTCGAAACAGTTTTAGCAGTAGCTTTGCGTAACGGTAACAAATTTTGAAGTGAGTTCAATAGCGACAAAGATGTAGCAAAAACCTCTATTAGTTCTGGGAATCGGACCAAAAATGTCTACAGCGGCTATATGTCTCAATTTAACAGGTACGATGGGATGTAATGGAGGAATATGTGAAGTCGTATCTGATATAGCTTTCTGGCAGATTTTACATGAGGCTAAAACTTGTCGAATACGTTTCTCCATGTTCGTAAAATAACAGTTCTGTCTCAGTATAAGAAAACATTTTCTGGCTCCGTAATGTGCGTAACTTAAATGAGTATACCAGATTAATTTGTTAACAAGTTCGTCAGGAATGCATAATAACCAATTGTTGCTGTCAGGATGAGAGCGGCGAAACAGAATGTCATTGCGTACAGTGTAATGGTTTCTAATCGTAACATTTTTTCTATCTTGTCAAAGGTGTTTAATCTCTTTCCATACGTTGTCTTTACTCTGCTCTTGTGCTATGTCTTGTAATGACGACGAAATGAAATTTTCAAATGCAACTTGTGGAATGTACATGACGCTGAAATTTGCTTTGCAGAAGTTGGTTGCGATGTCTTGCTGATTGTTGTTAAGAGAACGGGATAGTGCATCTGCTACAACATTTTTAGCGCCGGGAATGTGATCAATTGTAAAATTAAATTCCTGCAAGTAAAGTTTCCATCTGCTTAATCTGTCGTGTGTAAATTTAGCCGAAAGTATAAATTGTATAGCTCTGTGGTCTGTGTAAACAGTAGTGTGTTTTCCATAAAGAAAGTGCCGAAATCTCGTAAATGCCCAAACAACACATACTGTTTCAATTTCAGTAACAGAATAATTTCGTTCCGCAGCTGACAGAATGCGACTTGCCAAAGCGATGTTTTTAATGACTGTACAACCATCTTCTTCAATTTCCTGAAAAATATGTACGCCTAAAGCGGTGTTAGAACTGTCGGTGGCAATGGAAAATTTTCTGGTAAGATCTGGGTGCGATAAAAGTGGTGCATTCAACAAAGCATGTTTCAAATAACATTCTCGTGAACAAGATTCTGCGTGTCAAAATTATTGCTTGCGTTACTGGAATATCCAACCTGTACTGTATTTAATCAAATTCTATCTGTCGTGTTATTATTTTCGGGAGGATGCTGTGGCATTTCGACTATTTGAACTGTTCTGTCATTTCTTCCAGACGTATTACGTTCTGGATGATATCTACTGTCTGGTTCATTCATGAGAATATGTTCTTGCGGATGATTTTGCTGTTGGTAAGATCGACTGTTATTAGATGTACGCTGAAAATTGTGCTCATTAGTTTTACGTCTGTCGTGATAGTCATTTCTTTACGGTGCATTGCGATAGGAATTGAAATAGTGTGTTTTCTGTACGTACTGATTTCCTTGTTGCTGTGTGTTACTATTTGTTGGAGCTGAAGGTATACGTGCACGCGGCGATACATTAAAGCTTGGTTGACCTTGTACATTACATTGTTGGTTAGGTATGCTAACCGGCTGGTTTTGTTGCTGTTGTTGTGAAAAACCTTTATTGTTACTAAAATGTGGTTCCTGTTGCTAATAATTTTACACATACTAATGATTATAATTTAATCTGTTATTAAAGTTCTCGTGTTTGTCATTCCTGGAGCGTCTAATGATCAAATGTCACTTTCGGTAAAAACTTGTCATATCGGGTTTTCTTGACTCATTTCTTAATCCTAGGTAGAGCAATAGTTGAAGAGCTGTTTTGATATAAAAGATAGTGAAAGAGAAGGCAGTAGTGCAGAAAACTAAAGATGAAACAGCACTACTACGGCTTGGGGCCCTATGCACGCTACGGCACATATTCATTAAAACGTAATGAATACCCTGAGGTCTATTACGCGCTGCAAATAAATTTTAGCTTTTGCGTTACAGGCAATGCCGGTGAAAATTCAAAAATAAATTGCTGTGTCCATGCTAATTCTAGTTTCTGCATTACAGGCAATGCTATTGAAAATACTAAAACAAATTGTCGTATATGGTTCAAAGCGTGTACCTGTGCTCTGTCATTTTCAAATACTTTAGATTTTCTTACGGATAAGAATTGCTCGTGATCAACGTTATCGTCTCTGAACGTGTGAACAGGTTCAAGATTGCATAATAATCAATTTGTCTCTGTCACTTCGTATTCTAAGTCACGTAGTCTCTGTAAATTGCCTAAATGACACTGGCTGTGTGTGACAAATGCTCGCAACGTGGCGTGTTCTGTGACGTATTAGTGACTGAAACATTTTTCATTACTGTCACTTTAATATGTTCGTCAATTTGGTTGTTCTGTTGTTCACATTTATTATCGACTTCCGTATTCAGAGTGTGTGAAACTTCTAGTGACTTTAAATTAAACTCGTCGCGTATCTGTGTTGCGTTTTCTGAACATTGTTCAGTGACTGCATTAATTTCGTCTTTAAGTGATTCTGTTGTGTCTACACGTGTACTACTTTATTCCTGTACAACAAATGTAATTTCTTCATAACTGTTCCTAGCATGACCCTTACTTTCTTCACATGATTGTTCTTTCGTGTCGTGACGTCGCACGGTAACAGCTGTAATCTGTTCACTAACTTGTTTGTTCTGTTCGTTAAGGTTGTCGTGTTTTTCTTTCGGCTGTTTAATGCTTTCAGAAAATTGTTTGTTCTGTTCTCTAAACTGTTTGTTCTGTTCTCTAAGTTGTTTGTTCTGTTCTCTAAGTTGTTTGAGAAAGTCTTCTTGTTCTTTCATGAATTGTTTGAAATTTTCATTACGTTGTAGCAATAATGCCATAATTTGTTCCAATATAAAATTAACAACTCTAATCTCTGTGCTGTTTGATGGCGTACCTGCAGTTGTCACGTTTTGTGTAACCATTCGGTCATTTTGTGATTCTTGAAATTGTTTGCTAATCGGATGTGCCCTGTTAGTCACTACACCGGAATTAAATAAATCTCTCGTACTCAGCTTACACTGTTCATTTTCATGAGAAAAATTTGTCCGTTCGTCACGTAAATCCTGCAAACCGTGTGTGTTAAGCTGGGCAGCGCTCATTGCAACAGAACGCCCAACGTCATCAAATGTCGTCAAATTAACAGAGGACACAATTGAACTCGTTTGTTCAACGTTAAGATAAAAATAATTATTAATGGTCAATACGCACTGATTGTCAGTAAACGGAGGATTCTCATCATTACACTGTGTGTCACAAGTACTATCGTTCAAATTATTAGAATCGGCTATTTCATTCATTACACATCGCGATGTACTGTTAACAGTTTTTTGCGGCATTTTTACACAAATCACAATTATTCACAAATGAAACAAAGACAATGCAAAACCAACAAACACGATTACAATAAAGAGCTACAAATTGCCGATGATCTGTGGAAGAAAGAGAAACAAATTAGTAAATGCGTTGCGCCAAATGCTAATTACATTCAAGTAAATAAGAGCAGATATATGACTACTTATCAGAAGATTCACAAAGAAATACGATCCTGGTCCGGATGTCGCCAAGTGTAGCCTCCCCACAGTAATTATTGTTAAATGAAAATGCAAAATGGGACCATGCGTGAACTCCCCACAAAATTGATAAATGAAAATTGACCAAAAACCACACAATTATATTAATTAAATAATGAACCATGAATGACATGTAACCTCCTAACAGAAATAATAATATCTGGTAAATTTTATAAGGACAGCAGCGCTGACCTTCGGCCCTGTGCAATAATTAAACCTGATAAATTTTATAAGGACAGCAGCGCTGACCTTCGGCCCTGTATTATGAATAAAAAAAAAAGCAAAAATTCTTACCTCAATAAAAAAACTGCATCTATATCTGCTCTTATTTATCGACACAGCTTCGTGCAATGCTGGCCTATATATACACTCCTGGAAATTGAAATAAGAACACCGTGAATTCATTGTCCCAGGAAGGGGAAACTTTATTGACACATTCCTGGGGTCAGATACATCACATGATCACACTGACAGAACCACAGGCACATAGACACAGGCAACAGAGCATGCACAATGTCGGCACTAGTACAGTGTATATCCACCTTTCGCAGCAATGCAGGCTGCTATTCTCCCATGGAGACGATCGTAGAGATGCTGGATGTAGTCCTGTGGAACAGCTTGCCATGCCATTTCCACCTGGCGCCTCAGTTGGACCAGCGTTCGTGCTGGACGTGCAGAGCGCGTGAGACGACGCTTCATCCAGTCCCAAACATGCTCAATGGTGGACAGATCCGGAGATCTTGCTGGCCAGGGTAGTTGACTTACACCTTCTAGAGGACGCTGGGTGGCACGGGATACATGCGGACGTGTATTGTCCTGTTGGAACAGCAAGTTCCCTTGCCGGTCTAGGAATGGTAGAACGATGGGTTCGATGACGGTTTGGATGTACCGTGCACTATTCAGTGTCCCCTCGACGATCACCAGTGGTGTACGGCCAGTGTAGGAGATCGCTCCCCACACCATGATGCCGGGTGTTGGCCCTGTGTGCCTCGGTCGTATGCAGTCCTGATTGTGGCGCTCACCTGCACGGCGCCAAACACGCATACGACCATCATTGGCACCAAGGCAGAAGCGACTCTCATCGCTGAAGACGACACGTCTCCATTCGTCCCTCCATTCACGCCTGTCGCGACAACACTGGAGGCGGGCTGCATGATGTTGGGGCGTGAGCGGAAGACGGCCTAACGGTGTGCGGGACCGTAGACCAGCTTCACGGAGACGGTTGCGAATGGTCCTCGCCGATACCCCAGGAGCAACAGTGTCCCTAATTTGCTGGGAAGTGGCGGTGCGGTCCCCTACGGCACTGCGTAGGATCCTACGGTCTTGGCGTGCATCCGTGCGTCGCTGCGGTCCGGTCCCAGGTCGACGGGCACGTGCACCTTCCGCCGACCACTGGCGACAACATCGATGTACTGTGGAGACCTCACGCCCCACGTGTTGAGCAATTCGGCGGTACGTCCACCCGGCCTCCCGCATGCCCACTATACGCCCTCGCTCAAAGTCCGTCAACTGCACATACGGTTCACGTCCACGCTGTCGCGGCATGCTACCAGTGTTAAAGACTGCGATGGAGCTCCGTATGCCACGGCTAACTGGCTGACACTGACGGCGGCGGTGCACAAATGCTGCGCAGCTAGCGCCATTCGACGGCCAACACCGCGGTTCCTGGTGTGTCCGCTGTGCCGTGCGTGTGATCATTGCTTGTACAGCCCTCTCGCAGTGTCCGGAGCAAGTATGGTGGGTCTGACACACCGGTGTCAATGTGTTCTTTTTTCCATTTCCAGGAGTGTATTTCTTTTATTCTTGCAAGGAATGCATAGGAAAAATACTTTAAATTGAAATGAATGCTTTTTCTTCAAAAGAATGGAAAAATTCTTTAAATTGAAATGAATATTTTTTTAAAACAGTTACTTTATAAAAAAAATATTGGGGCGTTTTTTTGAACAAATTAATTACAATTAACGTACATTACTAGGTGTGCGCAATGCTGCTTCATTACCTTCTACAATAATACTCATCGTCCCGAATCGTGACCAGAGTCGCGAGAAGAACGCGCCGTCGACGCATGCCGACGCCTGCTCAGTACAACCGTCCACTCGGTACTACAGACAGAGTACAACAGGACTGTCCCTGCCGACTCGCTACACGCAACTGTCGTCTCGCACGGTCAAGCGCAGACTAGCAACGATACATAACTCTCTGGTCAGAGATTCTGTCATGCCTCGCCATCGCTGGTAATGAATACATACGTCTTTCACTAATAAAAATAATCCATCAGTTTGTTCTGTAAAGAAATTCAGCTACACAGTCTTTCCTATTAATTCCCAGTGGCATACTGCATTTGGCAATCCATTTATGACTACAAGCACGCTCTTCGTAAAGCTCAACATCAAAAGCGTGATTCATTTCATACGAAAAGTCTCTGACTGTTAATTCATAATCGATGGAGTTGAGCGATAAAAGAGCACAAAAGGGCAAAATTAACTGGGGCACAACAAAAGGAAATTGACACTGATCATATTACGTGTAAGAAATTTCACGCCATTTTCCTGTTTCATGAGACTATAAATCAATTAAAGCGATTTACAACAACAAACACGCTTTAGCAAAGAAAATACTATTTTGGGTAGCTCTCCTCAGGTTACATTACTTCAGATATGAATAGTTCAAAAAACATTTGTCTTGCAGTATTAAAATTTTCTTCTGTCATACAATGTGGAAGGTAACAGTGATAACTTCTGATATTCCTCCGAGGCCCACATGCAACAAAAGCTGAAATTATATCGATTATTTTCATTGCTGTGTATACAGCAATCTTCATTGTAAGATCGAAAAACTATTCGTTGTGCTGAGTTCTGTGAATTATTATTTAGTTGCATCGTAAAACATTCACTAACTAGTGAAGTAAGTGGACCAGAAATTTTTTTTCACAACTATGTCGAAAGGAAATTTTAGAAAATAAAATAAAATTAAATTTTTAATATAAATTCTTCAGTAAAAGCTGATACCTTAACGAACGGCTAAATGTCATGAATATCAGGCTGTCCCTTTTTATACATAATTGTATAAAATACTTGAGGGGTGTATCATTCCAGTAATCAGACCTAAACAACCTATTGCATTACCCAGAGACCGGCACAATTTTCGAGTGATTTAGTTCTCATGATTAAACGCGACAGTCAACACCTGTTAATCTGTGCAGCATTTATCGAGATATAACAAAACGCAATCATTAATTTGTTTTGTTTCTGTGTGGGTCCACAGCCTCTGAATATGCCACAAATGAAATCGTGATCAGTTGTAGGCTGCAAATTAATTTTCATTATTTAATTTGTGTCATTTTCTGATCTACACTTTGCGTCATATTAAGCACTTTCACGACACCAACGTTTGTATATTGCATTCTACGTTATCTAAGTATCGGATTCGTATTAGAGAATTATGGAGTGTTCTCATACAGGATGTTCGGAAATTGCCGTTACAAACTTTTAGATCCTGTAGAGGAGAGTGAGTACATAATACTTTGTGTAGGAATCCATTTCCAGATAGATACCGTTTCTGTTCTACGACGGTTTCACTTCAGCTACGTAATGCGGAGACGTCTGTTGAGGGAAAGTGGAAAGTCCCATAGTTGCTTGTCCTGGTATGCAGTTGGGCAGACTGGATGACGTACCACTTAATTTCCGTCAAGAAATGTCGTTTCAGCACGATGTTGCACCACCTCAGTTCCCATGTGCAGTTCGCACACATCTCAACAGACTGTGTGGTGAAAGGTGGATAGACCGAGTTGGTCCAACCGAGTGCCCGGAGCGATCGTCGGATTTAGATCCTATGGATTACCTCTTGTATGGTTGTATGCAAGGTTTAGTTTACAAGAGACCTATAGAAACAAAGTAAGGTCTTCTGGCACGAGTTCTGGCTGCTGCACTATAAACTGAAGATAAACGAGGTGGGATGGAGAGTGTGTGCAAGAACTTGCTTCGCAGGTACAACGTCCATAACAACGTTGCTGGTTGGCACATCGAGCAGCTGTTGTAATGCATCTGTACTGTTCGGTACGTAGAGGGTGCTAGGTTCTTTTCTTCTTTTGGAAGAACGTAAACACGTAATGAAATGATAAATAAATCAATACCCTAAGCTGTCGACAGGCGTTGATATACACTCCTGGAAATGGAAAAAAGAACACATTGACACCGGTGTGTCAGACCCACCATACTTGCTCCGGACACTGCGAGAGGGCTGTACAAGCAATGATCACACGCACGGCACAGCGGACACACCAGGAACCGCGGTGTTGGCCGTCGAATGGCGCTAGCTGCGCAGCATTTGTGCACCGCCGCCGTCAGTGTCAGCCAGTTTGCCGTGGCATACGGAGCTCCATCGCAGTCTTTAACACTGGTAGCATGCCGCGACAGCGTGGACGTGAACCGTATGTGCAGTTGACGGACTTTGAGCGAGGGCGTATAGTGGGCATGCGGGAGGCCGAGTGGACGTACCGCCGAATTGCTCAACACGTGGGGCGTGAGGTCTCCACAGTACATCGATGTTGTCGCCAGTGGTCGGCGAAAGGTGCACGTGCCCGTCGACCTGGGACCGGACCGCAGCGACGCACGGATGCACGCCAAGACCGTAGGATCCTACGCAGTGCCGTAGGGGACCGCACCGCCACTTCCCAGCAAATTAGGGACACTGTTGCTCCTGGGGTATCGGCGAGGACCATTCGCAACCGTCTCCATGAAGCTGGGCTACGGTCCCGCACACCGTTAGGCCGTCTTCCGCTCACGCCCCAACATCGTGCAGCCCGCCTCCAGTGGTGTCGCGACAGGCGTGAATGGAGGGACGAATGGAGACGTGTCGTCTTCAGCGATGAGAGTCGCTTCTGCCTTGGTGCCAATGATGGTCGTATGCGTGTTTGGCGCCGTGCAGGTGAGCGCCACAATCAGGACTGCATACGACCGAGGCACACAGGGCCAACACCCGGCATCATGGTGTGGGGAGCGATCTCCTACACTGGCCGTACACCACTGGTGATCGTCGAGGGGACACTGAATAATGCACGGTACATCCAAACCGTCATCGAACCCATCGTTCTACCATTCCTAGACCGGCAAGGCAACTTGCTGATCCAACAGGACAATGCACGTCCGCATGTATCCCGTGCCACCCGACGTGCTCTAGAAGGTGTAAGGCAACTACCCTGGCCAGCAAGATCTCCGGATCTGTCCCCCATTGAGCATGTTTGGGAGTGGATGAAGCGTCGTCTCACGAGGTCTGCACGTCCAGCACGAACGCTGGTCCAACTGAGGCGCCAGGTGGAAATGGCATGGCAAGCCGTTCCACAGGACTACATCCAGCATCTCTACGATCGTCTCCATGGGAGAATAGCAGCCTGCATTGCTGCGAAAGGTGGATATACACTGTACTAGTGCCGACATTGTGCATGCTCTGTTGCCTGTGTCTATGTGCCTGTGGTTCTGTCAGTGTGATCATGTGATGTATCTGACCCCAGGAATGTGTCAATAAAGTTTCCCCTTCCTGGGACAATGAATTCACGGTGTTCTTATTTCAATTTCCAGGAGTGTACATCAACAGGAACAATTGAAAATGTGTGCCGTAACCGGGATTTCAACGCGGGATCTCCTGCTTGTGTGGCAGACAATCTATCCATCTGAGCCACCGAGGGCACAAAGGAGAGTGCGACTGCAGGGATGTATCCCTTGCACGCTCCCCGTGTGACCCACATTCCCAAAGTAATGTCCACACACTACATTCGAAGTGCCCCTGCCCGTTATACTCATTACTCGCGGCAGACAATCTCACCGAGTCCCACAAGAGTTCGGGTAATGTGTGTGCATCCACGCAGAAGAAGAAGGTCAATGGCGGGTTAGCCTTAAGTATATGAAGATGGTATGTGTCCTTTCGGACATGTCCCCAAGGACAGATACCATCGGTGACCATGCAGCTCTTTAGAGTGAAATGATAAGTAAATCAATACCCTTAGCTGCCCCAGGAGTTGATATACATCAACGGGGACAGTTGAGTGCCTCGACCGGGACTCGAACCTGCGAACTCCTGCTTAAATAGCAGGCGCTCTATCCATCTTAGCCACCGAGAGCACAGAGGATAGTGCTACTGATTTAATAATCATTGCATTCTAAAGAGCTGCTTGATCACCGATGGTATCTGTTCTTTCGGACATGTCCGAATGAACAGATACCAACTTCATATAGTTAAGGCTAACCGGCCATTGACCTCCTTCTTCTGTGTTGATGCACTCGCATTGCCCGAACTCATATGGGACTCGGTAAAATTGTCTGCCTCGAGTATTGAGTGTAATGGGCAGGGGTACTACGAATGTAATGTGTGGACATTAATTTGAGAATGTGGGTCTCACGGTGGGCGTGCAAGGGATACGTCCCTGCAGTCGCACTATCCTCTGTGCCCTCGGTGGCTCAGATGGATAGAGCGTCTGCCACGTAAGGAGGAGATCCCGGGTTCTAGTTCCGGTCGAGGTACACATTTTCAACTGTCCCGGTTGATTTATATCAACGCCTCTCGACAGCTTAGGGTATAGATTTAATTATCATTTCATTCTAAAGGGCTGCATCATCACCGATGGTATCTGTTCTTTGGGATATGTTCGATAGAACAGATACCACCTTCATAAAAATGCGTAATGTTTAAGTTTTAATACAAATAAATGCGCTTAAGTGATAAATGGATCCTTCTTTATGATTCCTTTCAAAGTGTTATCTAATAACTGATAACTGTACGGCGCCACGCCTAATTCAATTCTGTAAGCAGAAATGGGTGAGTTAAACATCTGAACTGAAAACGTCGCAGAGTGGTCATAGGTTACTATTAAAAATATTATGTATTCACTCTCCTCTTACTAACACTCTGCATATGTGTGAGACGAATCCGATTGTGACATGATGTAAAACCTGATGTTACACATATTTTTGAAAATGACGGAAAGTCGAAATTAGGTAATCGCAAAAATTAAATAAAGAACATTAATATATAGCTCACAATAGACTGTTTCTCCGTTTGAGAAACACATTCATATTTTTTTAAAAATATTTTTAAACACCAAATACAGAATTCAGTCCCGTACTTTATGTGGCTGCTGAGTAATGGCGAAACGACGCTTACGACATCAAGCAGAACGCTACACGTTGGCACTGTCTGACAAGAGATGCGCGGCATTTTGCAAATTAGCATGAAAATATCTCTCGAATTTGACAGAGACCATATGCATCTGGCCGTTGATAATTCAGTAATTTGTGCGAACTAACTCTAGAGGCATTAAGTATCCGGTATTCTCAGATTCTTCTTGCGGTACAAACACTTCACCAATGAAAATTCATCTACTCTTTCCTGAACTAAGAAGGCTTCATAGCAGATCCTATTTGCCACATTTCATCAAGTTATGTCATAAAATACCACAAAAAATTGAAACCAAGTTCGTATAGACATAGAGCAGGTACGCCAACAAATACAGTGATTAAAATTTTGTAAAAGCCAATGGAAACAGGAAATTAAAAATTACACCTCGCAGCAGACGGTTCCAGGAATGCATAACACATGTGAATGCGATAAAAATGAAAGCAATGGCCAAAGGGAATATATGTATAAGACTTTCACTTACGTCACGATAAAATTTAACCTCATTTACAGTGTCCTTCTGATTTAAAGTAACTGTAATCGACGTTATAGAGAAAATTTGGTTACAGAACGTGCTCTGCGTCAAAAATGGAATACTTAACAAAGTTATCTTTCAGTACTGATACATCGTAGCTCTCAAAATATTTTCTGATATTCTAGACTATGAAGGAGGTTTAATGCTTTTAGTCGTTCGTACACAGCAGTCTACGTAGATGATAATACGCGCACACCATTCCATGGCTTGTCCTCCAATAACGACATCTTACCTACTTTGGAAGTTCAACGTGCTGCTGGTTGTCATCACTACATGTCATTACAATATTAAGCTCCCTTTCCCGGAATATTAACATAGTTACAAAAAAATGGATAAAATGGCTCTAAGCACTATGGGACTTAACATCTGAGGTCATAAGTACTCTAGACTTAGAACTACTTAAACCTAACTAACCTAAGGATATCACACACATCCATGCTCGAGGGAGGATTCGAACCTGCGACCGTAGCAGCAGTGCGGTTCCGGACATTTGAGGCGAATATAAATAGTTTTCAGAGAAGAGTAGAACGTAATGCTGAATCAGCGAAACGCACCAGAAGAAATGAGGTGATTTGATAGATGTTCATAGAACATACGCGGAAGAGTGTACAAAGCCTGGAAGGGGTGTCATGAGAGTTGTTAGTAGGATCTTGAAATTAACAACACAATAACATGACAAATGTGATCGAAATTCTGATAGCTGCAGTAGGGTCATTTGTGAATTGGTTACTTTTCAAGTCTGTGAAATTTCGTTACTGTTCAGAACAACAGCAGAAACAGACTAAATAAAGTCGTTATTGAAAATGTTATTTCTTGCGGATGAAGTGAAGATCAGTAGTTGAGGTCTTAATAAACGGATCATTTAATTTGAGATGGTTGTGAACTTATTCTTTCACACTTACCTTTCACTTATTATTCATATTGGTTTCATGTTTACATTGTACCACTCCAGTTATTGGTTGAAATGGTCTTCTGTTTTGATTACTGACTAAAGGCTGCCTCTGTAATATTGTTTACGATATTACATAACGACGCACTTTTCATGCTGTTACTATGAGTTTATTTTCTATGAAAGTAGCAAAAATGTTTTTGTCAAACTTGTTCCTGAGATGCTGACATGTACTTAATCCCAGTGTTCAGAAGATTGTGAAGTAACTCTTTGACTTACTATCTATGGTCAATGCTGTCACCACCTACTGGCCATCGTTAACCTCTTTGATAGTTCAATCGCCGCAATTAGTTTGTCTTTGGTACTGTTTGACAGACGATGGCACCATCAAATATGCCTACACGAGATGCGACTTACATTGTATTCAGTTTATGTGTTCACTTTCGTGAGCTTAGAACTAAAATCTGTTTTTTACGTAAGTGCAATACTACTTATAATATCTGTAAATTGGAATACTTAGATGCACTTTTATGGTTATTTTTTGTCATTAATTTCTTGTACGCTTCATTCCACAGCTTCAGTCTGACGATGGAATTTAGAAACGTGTAACGCTTAGTAAAGAAATGTGCTCTCAATACTTTGCAACATTTGAAAGTGTGCCAAATCTCTATGGTCACCTAACTCTACTACGGAAGTATTTGTACGTCAAGTTATAAAAATCAATGTTGAAGTTTCATGTTTGCCTCTGATAACGGTAATGTTAGTCATGTTTTGAGCGCGCGACCTTAGTGCAGAGGTTAAGGTACATAGCAACCATGCTGGCTGTTGGTGGTACAGGTTGAAACCCTGCCCGTCTAATTTTACCTTTCTTTCTTCAGTTGCAACGTAAAGCATGTTATTGAATAGTACATGTCATGCAAAACTAATGAAAAGCTCATTAGATCTCTTGTATGCGAAAGACAAATGTCCAGAGTTCGAGTCTCGTCTCAGCATACAGTTTCAATCCGCCAGGAAGTTTCATATGGGCTAACACTCCGTTGCAAAGTGAAAATTTTGTTTTATTCAAAAACAGTCATTTTCGCCAAAGGAATTTCGTTAGTAAATTATAGTAATCTTCCTTCAAGAATGTATTTTGTTTTTAACACAATGGATTACTGAATCTGCTTACTCGTTCCGCTTGCAGTGCTAGGACACTATTCTGGATGGTATTTGTAGTGGAAATAAGCGAATCAACTCCATAGAGCACAAAGCATATTTCATGAAAACTACTATCTTGCAGGCACAGACATTTCAGAAGCGATACAAAACATAGTTCGCTTTAGTTCAAAATTATTGCTTTTATTGGACCAATGTCGATGCAGACTACCAGTATTTCTTCATTCCTATGAAATGAGATGCAGTAATTTGATGCAAAAGTAAAGAACTAATTTTTATGTTATCTCCCCTCCAAAAGATTTATTTATTAATCTTTGGTAAGCCGGGAACATTTCGAAATCTTGTAGAATACCAATTGTGGGGGGGTCAGTAACTGACCCAAAAGACGTTTTTAGGCTATACATGACATTTATCGTAATTATAATTGCTACAATCGACAATAAGAACAGCTTTTGGTTTACACTCATTGTTGAGTTATAGCGATTGTTATAACTGAAGGTGTAGCTGTTCAACATTCACCACTCACAGTCAACTGGTAAACAGTGTGGTGAGTGGAGGGTAATATTTTTGTGGCATTTGACTGAATGTATAAGAAGATGAAATTGACAGATGACGAAATTAGAAATTTGCAGGAGAGTTCAGACTATGAATCTAGTGCTGAACTATCCGAAAGCTCAAGCAGTGAAACTGAAGATGTAGTCATGGTTTTGTGTGCGTACTGTAAGACCTTCGGTACACACACCATCAGATTATTTGACTTGTCGCTCTAACGAAGTAGGCGAGTGTCAGCAATATGTCTTTGGTCTTAGCGTGGCGTGTTTATCTTCTGCCTTTAGGTCAGACGATAGAAATGACACTTGCACGATTAGAGTAGCAGATTGACGGTGACCAACTTTAAACAGAACTTGATTAATTTTCACACACATTTATTAAAATAATAAAAAGCATAGACATTACGTAACTTGATTCTGGATGCTATTTGCAATTGACAATCCGAAGTTCCTTTGGTCTTGGTACGTTAATCTTATTCTCACATATCTCTGATACTTGACAAAGTTTCTATACATTTCTTTTCATGGCTATGTACAGGAATATGATAATCTTATTGGTGCAGACTGAAACTTCACTATAGACTGGTACAGACTAACGCAAACTGGTACAGACTGGTGCAGACAAATGCAGACTGACTGATCGGAGGTCTTTACACTCGTTATAATACCTCGCGCGTTCAGGTATCACTGCGCGAGTGTGATCCGCGACGAGAAAAGGTTCTACGTTATCAGCAATCTCATTGGGTGCGTTACATATTAATACGCGGATCGGCGGAAGCAGAATTTGGTCCGTCTTTATAGCAGCGCCACCTTGTAGAGCGGAGACGGATGAGCGCTGCGCCTGCGCGGTTGTGCTTAGCGGGGCGCGCTCCAGTGGGAAATCCGTGTACGCGCTGACTACACGGAACTATGTACACAACACATGGAAACTCCAGATCAAGTAGTTTCTGACAGTAGCGAGTTGGGTGAAAGTGAGCAGGGTAAGTATTGATTTTTATTACTTTTTGCAGATATTTTGGAGTATATTAGGACGTGTGTCTCGGTAGAGTGCTTAGTTTGCTAGTGTTCGGTTATGTTTTCATATTTTTATAGATATTCAGCCAACAAGAAGACGACCCAGGCCGAAAGCACAAATTGATCAACTTGAAAAAGACATGGTGACCCCGTTAAGTATGATATGGAAGAGAAGCCCTCACGTAAATCAAAGGAGGAGGTCTGTTGTTAACGTAATGAGATCCCCGAAAGGAACTAAGCCAGGGATAAAACCTGATACACCAGGTAAAGCTTTTCTAATGTACTTCGATGATAACATCCTGGATAATATTTTGATGTGTAACAATCAAAAGCTTGTAAACCTTAGGGAATCATTTGAAGATATTTTCATAAAAAATTCGAAAGCATTTGAAAGGGAAGAAATTGTGTCAGCAATTGGAATTCTATTGAACTGTGGAGTCCGTAGACAGAACAAGGACAGTTTACGTGATATAATTAGTAAAGAAAACTTTCCGATGCACCTAACGTCATTTTTGGAGCATAAACTGAGGCTCTTACATAAGTACTTGCGTTTTGATTATGCTGTAACCGAGCAGCTGGAAGACGGACCGACAAATTTGTTGCTATCAGGGATATATGGAACATGATAGTTAGTACATTTCCTGAGTTTTATAATCCTAGTGAGTCAGTCACAGTGGATGAAGAACTTGTGACCTTCCATGGGCGATGCCCATTCAGGCTATATATTCCCACAAAATCAGGAAAATATGTAATAGAGGTAAACCTGTTATGTGATTCAGATACGAAATACTGCTTCGCTGCGGATCCCTACGCTGTAAAGCATTCTAAGGAGAAGAGCCATAACAGTGGCCCGGAAATAGTTATAAGATTGAATGAAATGTCTAACTTGAAACAATCTGGAAGAAATGCTACTATGGACAGAAAGTTCACTACCGTTCCACTCGCATCTGATCTTCTGAAAGAGAAAATAGCTACAGTTGGTACAAATCGAAGTGACAAACGTCATGTTCCTACAGAACTCCGTCCTGTTTCTCTAAAAAAAAAAGGTACACCGGGAACAATCCGAATTGCCTTTAGTGATGATGCCACTTTAGTCAGTTACGTGCCTAAGAAAGGAAAGGTTGTCACAGTGCTGTCATCCCAACATCATGATATGAATGTGACGGAAGAGAAGGCAGACATCATCCTTTTCTACAATTGTAGGAAGTCAAGAGTGGATACATTCGATAAGTGTATAAGAACGTACAGCTGCCGTCGAGCAATGCGTCGATGGCCAATGGCGGTGTTTTTCAACTTGATTGACATTGAAGCATACAATTCATCTGTTGTATTTCAAGATACACACAAGGAATGGACAAAGAATTACCTGACAAAGAGTTCTGGAAGAAAGAAGTACCTGAAAGATTTTGCTCGTGAACGTTGTGAACTCAACATGAAAAGACGCGCTCAAAATTCTGTAGGCCTACAATCAAAATACACTACAGCGTTATCAACTTTTGGGTATTAGTGTGATCAAAATCAAGGTGCTGTGAGCAGAGGAAACAACGTTACGGAGCCGCGACGGAAAGTAATACGTGCAGCTGTGCATAATCTGCCAAAGAAAGGACGCTGTTACTTATGCGCCAGAAGCAAAGACCGTAAGTACATGAAATCTTGCACTTCTTGCAGGAAGTATATCTGCTCTGCACACACCAAGAAAGAAGTAATAGTTCGTATTGTAAAGTGTTCTGAATGTGAGTCTGATTAATCCTTGCAATTGTGAAATTAATGCAAATAAATGTAAAAAAAAACTATTTAATTTTTACTAAAAATGTCCCAGAAACCCTTTCCCAGTAATAATAATCAACATTTTAATCTTATCTGCCAAAATTATGGATATACATAAGTAACGTGATTTATCCTAGATTGAGAATGTGTGATGGTTGTGGGGTTAGTCCCTGACCCCTCCCATTGGCGTTGGCCAGTGCAACATACAGCATTGGTAAGCAACTGTTAAAATTTTCACCTGCCTTCTAAACTAAACATCACAGGGTTGGAAAATTCGTACCGCCGGGGTTGTAGTTACGCTAAGCTCGCTATGTCGAAGTGTGAGCAGCGTTACCAGTATAAAGGGTACGCTCGACATTTCAACGTCGATTTCCTCAGAAACTAGCAGCTGTCGTATGTAAAGCCGCTGCAAAGATAAGATAGGTCTCTCTTCTACATAAATACGACTCTTCAAAATCCGTGATCAACAGGTATGTTGGTAATCTTTTGAGTCACTCCTATTGCGCTATCGCGTTAAACAAACAGGACTAATTACGAAAATAGGTGAATACGTTTCAAACCAGATGTTACGTACACTGTTTTTGTAAATGTCTTAGCATTGATTTGACAAAGGTATAAGATTTACAGTTGCTGTTATTGTGTATTGTTACATATTTTCAAGTTTTCGCTGTGTCTAAGTTATGGAATATGTGCGAGAAGAATAGAATGTTGGAACATTTCTCTCTTGTTACTGTGTTGCCTGTCGAAATAGAAACTTTGAGTTTTGCTGATGACACTGTATTTCTGCCAGAGACAGCAAAGGATCTGCAAGAGGTTTAGATGGCTCTGAGCACTATGGAACTTAACTTCTAAGGTCATCAGTCCCCTAGTACTTAGAACGAACCTATGGACATTACACACATCCATGCCCGAGGCAGGATTCGAACGTGCGACCGTAGCGGTCGCGCGGTTCCACACTGTAGCGCCTAGAACCACTCGGCCACCCCGGCCGGCGATCTGCAAGAGGAATTAAATGAACTCGGTAGTGTCATGGAAATAGGTATTAAGATGTACGTCAATGGAAGTAAAGCAAGTGGAACAGAATATAGTCTAAGTCAGGGAAGGATGATTGGTTTAAATCAGGAAATGAGTCAATAAAGGTGGTAGAAGAATTTTTCTGTCTTGGTAGTAAATAATTGATAACGGCTGAAGTAGAGAGGACACAAAGTGCAGACTGGCTATAACAAGGAAAGTATTTTTGAAAAAGAGGAATTTTTAAACATTTAATGTAAATGTTACGAAATCCGCTCTGAAGAGTAATTTTTGGTGTGTAGCCTTGTACGCAAGTGAAACATGAACGGAAAGTAGTATAGAAAACAAGAGAATATAATCTTTTGAAATGTAGTGTTGCAAAACGAAGGTGAAGGTTATATGGAAAGATCGCGTGGTACAACTGGCTGAACCGCGCGAGATTAGCCGAACGGTCTAGGGCGCTGCAGTCATGGACTGTGCGGCTGGTCCCGGCGGTGGTTCGTGTCCTCCCCCGGGCATGGGTGTGTGTGTTTGTCCTTAGGATAATTGAGGTTAAGTAGTGTGTAACCTTAGGGACTGATGACCTTAACAGTTAAGTCCCATAAGATTTCACACACACACAATTGCCTGAAAGAAGAAACCGGTTGATATGACACACCCTGAGGCATTTGTCAGTTTGATAACGTAATTATTCGTAGATAAAAAGGCTTGCAGAGGAAAGACTTACGTGAAGAGCAGCATCACTCTAGTTTTCGGATTGAATTCCATATCAATGCAAGTTCACTTCCTGCGTTCACGGTAACGGAGGATGCCAATAAATTCTACATGCGAAATCCGTTTCGCCAACTGCTCACTGTTTACTCTGAAATTTTGAAAATATCTTACATTTTTAGACTCAGACAGTCATTTAACCACTTGGTTTGCGACGGAAAAAAAATATCGACTCTCCAGGACGTTGCATCTTTCGGTCAGGAATTTTTAACGGAGTTAGCCACGAGCGTCGCACTCGAGTATTCATGGAGTCCCCTGGGTAAGCTGGAGGGCAGGCATGCCGGAGGCGGCTTGCAGCTGGGGGCGGCGCCGCCTCCACACGCGATGCTGATGACTGCCGGGAATCGATAGTGGGCGTGTGCGTTGCCCGTGTCTACCTGACGTCCCGTGGCACGTGCTGGCAGCCGCTCGCTCGGCTGCCTACTAAACAGGGACTGCTAGCGTTATCACCTGCTGCCTACAGCTGATCAAGCGTACACTGGTAACACGTACTACAAACCACGCAATAATACATCCCATATCAACATGTTGGTGTGTTAACGGATCGCCAAGGCCATTTTGCATGTTACTGGCAGTGGTATTGAAATTTTTGTGCGCGACTGAGTCGAAGCTCCAGTCAGTGGCGGTTGAAGCGAGCACCAACTGAGCTACGCAAGTTGTTCTTGAACTATTCGTTCGGATTAAAACAAGAGGAAGAGAACATCAAAACAAATATATTTAGTTATGGTGCATATAGTACCTGATGGTAGTTTTTTATTCTAGAGACGATTTCTACTGATGGTAGTTTAGCATGCTAATTACAGCAGTGGCACTCGCAAGAACTGCTCGAATAGTTGACCATTGGTCCATATGCCAGCTGTTCATTATCGAACCATTGATTGTCTGGCACGTCCGCAATGGTACCAGCAGCGACGTCAATTCTGTCAATGACGTCTTGCTCTGGTTCCACAACGGTTCTATACATCAACTGTTTCATGAGCGCCAGAGAAATAATTCCAGACACGTGAGGTCAGGTGACTTGGCCAGGTCACTGAGCCACCGCGAGCGATCCGTCAAGTCCGCAGCTCGTGGTCTCGCGGTAGCGTTCTCGCTTCCCGAGCACGGGGACACAGATTCGATTCCCGGCGGGGTCAGGGATTTACACCTGCCATGAAATAACTGGGTGTTTGTGTTGTCCTCATCATTTCTTCATCATTCCTGAAGGTAGCGAGTTCGGACAGAGCAGAGGTTGGGAATCTGTACGGGCGCTGATAACCGCGCAGTTGAGCGCCCCACATACCAAACATCATCATCATCATCATCATCATCATCATCGATCCGTCAATTCCAGAAGCTGGCTCTCAGATCAATCCTCACCCTCACAGCAATTTTGATATTGGCTGGCACCCCATCGTGCTGAAAGTATATCCTTTGTCTAACATTCGGAGATACTGAAAGGTGGCTACACTGAGCCACTGCGCCAGAGATTGCGCCAAAGAGTATTATTCTGCCGCCTCCACAGTGCTTGTTGAGAGCTCGTAGTAGTCAGTGCTTGTTAAGAACTCGTAGCAGTCAGTGCTTGTCCAGAGCTCGTAGTAGTTAGTTCGTGCCGAGATGTGCTAGTGGGCACTGCTTGTCGTGAAGTCGGAGTGAGATGTGATAGTGGAGAGTGTTGTTACATGTTTTATGCAGTTATTTGATGGGAGAGGTAGCAGATGTTATTCTAATGGAAATACTGTAATGATCAGAGTGCATTTCGTCAATATATATGAAGGTAAAAACCACTATGTTCTTTTCTTATTTGTGTGTCTCAAATAATGCATCATTACAGGTTCAGTCAACAAAGCATCTGGCTTGTGTTCTTGTATTAGAGTGTAATTCTGGTTTTCTTGCGTAATTATAGTTTTTCTAAGTTTCTTTTATCACGTCAGTATAATTGGTATTTAAAAATTCTTGTCTTGTTGAAGAAGAACCGTGCCAGATGTGCGTTGAGTCATACTACCACATACAGAACAGCTACACTTGTGCTTTGTTGGCTTCGTAGATTTTATAGTTGCTGGGGACTTAATTAATTAATTAATTGTGTTAACGAAAATTTTCATTTCATTCTTTGTTGTTGTTCTAAGCAGTCAGATTGCGTAATAAAACTAGTCAGGGCCAACCGTTTACGAAACATCGTAATCGGACTTACAGCTACTAAAAACTGAAAAAATATTTTCAATCATATTTAATTAAGCCCCCATGCACGTGGCGACCGCTGCTTCGGATCGTCCCTTGGATTCTTCTGATTGTAAAAATAGTAGACAGTAGTATTGTTGTAATAATTTGTAGTTAGTAATTGTAGTCTATTTCGCATGTGTAGATTTGGTAATTGTCATTCTTCTAATGGTATTTTTTTTCTCAGAATTTGATTTGTTGTCTTGTATACGATTTTGACAATTTTGTGCAATTATTTCAATTGTTTGTTAATCGTGTTTGAGGGAAATATTTTGTGTGAATGGTATTGTTGGAGATAAGTGTCATTGTGTGCAATTTTCATATAGTGACGAGTTTTGTATATTTTGTAAATGATTACTTGATCAATGAAAAAGGCAAAAATGATGAATAGTGAGAATGACGAAATTGTTATCATGGCGAACTCGCCGACAGAGGAAGACAGTATGATGGATAATGAAGGGGACAACAATGTAATAAGTCGGGAAAATAGTCCGGAACCATTTCAAATTTTTTCTCAATCAGAAAATTCACAGAATCCGATATTGACGACAGAAGATTCTGGAATAGTATCGAACACAGATAGCTTTACAGCTATGACGAAGGAAACTGGTTTTGTGGGAAATGTTAGGGGCGAAAAGAATTTGGAACAAGTTAGTACGGAGCAGTTGATGAGTGCAATATTAAATTTGGGATCACAGTTACGATCTGAATTAAAAACAGGGTTAGACTCAGTGGAATCACAAATAGGAACTATTAAAACTGAGATGGGAACTTTACGATCTGAATTAAAAACTGATATGGGAACAATGGAAACACGGTTAGGATCTGAATTTAAAACAGTGATGGGAACTTTGGAAACAAGGATAGATTCACGAATAGGGACATGTTTCAAAAATATGAAAGATGAATTAAAGAAAGAAATCAGAGAAGAAGTACAACCAATTTTGAATGCTCACAATAATAGATTAATTGCAGTAGAAATCAGACAAAGGGGACAGGATAGAGAACAGGAAGAAAGAGATCGCGTGATAGTACAGAAATTTTCAGAGTTAAATTTACAACGTGCACACGATAAGAAAGTAATATTTGAGAGAATCGAGGAATCCGTACCTAATGACAGAATAAATAACCTAACACAACAATATGAACAGTTAACTACCAAATGTGTTAATACTGAAACCCGAGTCGCGACACTTACGGAAGACGTAAATAAACAGAAAGAACAATTAGGTGACTTATCGGAAAGAGTTGAGGAAATTTCAGATAAACTGACAAATCTTAGTTTACATGGGGACAGAGATTCGGATGATACAGCACCATTGCCATTTGCAGAAACCGAAGAGTATTAGGACATAAATAAACATGTTGAAAATCATGGAAAATTTAATGAACGCGTGAAAAGGGAATTTGAGGCTTTAAAAAAGCAAGTCAAACAGATTGAGGGCGAAATCGTAGGAAAAGACGGCAAAAGAAATTTAGAATCACAGATACCAGAGGGGTTTGAAGAAAATAATTTGTTTCATTTACGGGATGCGACAAGAGAGCGCCAGGCGCGCGAACTTGACAATAATCGTCATTGGGACTGGGACAGACGCGGTAGGTCTTTGTCGCCACGAGGCGAAAACTTTGACACTAAACACTTTTTGACTGTTCGGAAATTTAAGATCTTCCGCAACTCTAAGAATGACATACATCCGTGTGCATGGTTAGATCAATTTATGTACGCACTTCCACCAAATTGGCCACTAAGTCACAAACTGGAATTTATGTGTGGATATTTAGAAAACGAACCGGCGACGCGGATGCGCGCACTCATTAGAGATTGTGATAATCTGAATGATTTTTATCATGCATTTCTATCGGCATATTGGTCCGAAAACACACAAGACAGAGTCAAACACAGTCTTATTATGCAGCGTAATTTCAAACAGTCTGAGTTCCGCACGCCAGCAGAATATTTTGAAGACACGATTCGAAAGAATCAGTTCCTTTCCAACCCTTATAGCCCGACTGAATTAATTCGCATTTGTTTAACTAAGCTGCCACAATCCATAAGACAAATTGCTTTAGCCGGAAGATGTAAAGACGACATTGAGACTTTTAAGACTTTGTTGCAAGAACTAGAGTATGACAACGACGATGGGACTTACTGTAATTTTTTCAGTAACAGTAATTACAATAGATTTTCAGAGAAAAGGGATAGTGATCGGAACGGGCGTTATATGGGTAATGTTGATAATTACAGACGAAACAGACAGGACAATAGATACCAGCCTTATGACAATAACAGACGTTCTAACAGAAATTACACAGACAATCATAATAACGGTAATTCCTACCGGAATGATCAATCATACGGAAACAGTAATCGGTATCATCAAGACAGAAATTATTCATACAATAATAGAAATTCTTACTACAGAAATAACCAAGGTAGTAGATACAACAATAATTTCAGAAGTGACAGTCGAAATTACACAAGAAGTAGTTATGTAGACAGACAGGAAAACAGAAATTTTAATAACAGACACAACCAAGAATTTGCATCTAACAGACAGGAGGGACCTAATTGGCATCCTCCACGTAACAGAACTTCAGAGAGACAAGTGCAAATAGTAGAAATTGATCCGCGAAATGACGCGAATAATCAAAGACGTGACGCAAACAATCGACAATGACTTGCAGCTTCGGCTTCTGGCAGCAATATAGACGGTTCAGAAAGTAGTGACACTACGACTTTACACTACGTACGCCTGGAAGACATGAGAGACATTTTGTTAGATGAAAAGGAAAATAATGTAGACGCATTTTTACATCCTGTTATTGAAGTATGTGTGGGTAAGAATAAGTTCACTGCAGTTTTAGATTCTGGGAGCCCATTGAATGTCATTAGTGAGTCAGTTTTTCGTATATGTGAAAGAACTATTGCCTGTCCTGTGTTACCTATTTCTAAAACTACAATTCGAGGTGCTATTTCTGGAAAAAGTGTGGAAGTCAAACAACAGACCAACTTAAATTTCATTTGTCAAGGATACGAATTTTCTGCTAATTTTATTATTGTTCCATTACTCGGTACCCAAATTATATTAGGTATGGAGTTTCTTAACGCACATAAGGCAATTTTGAACTTTAAAGAAGGAAGTGTAAATTTGACTGTTGCCGGAATGCCGAAATGTTAGAAATTTTTCGAGTGTTTAACAAGATCTGAGTCAGATACAAAATGTCTAAGGTTTCTTACTTCTGATGTTTTCGTTGAGCATTATGACGACAGTGTGTTTATTCATGACAATGACAATAGATACAGAGACGCGATGGATGATATAATTAATAGCGAAGAATTAATTAATGAAAAGGTTAAGAAAGCTGAAGTGCCAGATGACGTTGCAAGAGAAGAGCTGCACCACATTTTGACTTCACATGCTACAGTGTTTAGTCATCACACAGGAACTATACAAGGCTTACAATATTTATTTAAAGTAAAAGAACACACACCATTTCGCGGGAAAACGTACGCTATTCCTTTGGCTTACAGAGACAAGGTTAAGAATGAACTTCAGTACATGTTAGATCAGGGCATTATTGAGCCTGCAGTCAGTCCTTATACTAGCCCATTACACGTTGATCTTAAAAAGGATGGGTCAATTCGTTTGGTTTTGGATTCCAGACATAAATAATATCATCATTCCTGAAACTGACCGTCCACAAAATTTAGATGAACTTCTTCAACATTTTCATGGAATTAAAGTTTTATCCACGATTGATATGCGCGCAAGTTTTTGGCAAATAGAACTCCGCCCTGACTGTAGAAAATATACTGCCTTTTTAGCCTTTGGTAACTGTTACCAGTTTCGGAAATTACCGTTTGGACTTACTGTATCTTCAGCAGCATTCATTCGTAGCTTAAATGAAATTTTACCTGTTTATCTTCGTGACAATATTACTTCATATGTTGACGATATTCTTATTGCTAAACGTTCTTGGAGTGAGAACAACAAAATTTTGGACTCATTATTAGGTATCTTTGCAAAAGTTGGCATTACAGTAAGGTTTCCTTGGTGTCTGTAATTTTCTTCGACGCTTTGTTAGATTGGACAATTTGGCCATACCTCGTTTATGTGAACTATGCGGAAAGAATTCTAATTGGTGTTGGGATGAGGAAGCTCAGTCAGAATTTGAACAGCTTCGTGATGCTTTAGTTGCTGCTCCACTTCTTTCACATCCGGATTTATCTAAAGAATTTTGTTTGGTAACGGACTCATCATACAAGGACCTAGGGGCACACTTATTTCAAGAGATAGAAGAAGACGGCGTTGTAGTACAGAAAACTATTGCATTTGGAAGTCGCGTTCTTTCTAAATCAGAAAAGAATTATTCGATTACGGAACTTGAAGCTTTGGCTGTTGTTTGGGATTTCACAAAATTTCGCACATTTTTGTTTGGCAGACATAGTAAGGTTTACACCGATCATCGAGCTCTGGAATTTCTTATGTCAACAAAATTAACTCACGGCAGATTGTCACGATGGGCGTTGTATCTACAGGAATTTGATTTTAGTATTGTTTATATACAGGGTTCTTCAAACATTGTTGCTGATGCTTTATCACGTGCACCTATGGGTTTGAAACAAAGTGCTGAAGAGGATTGCATAGGAAACAATTATTGTTTGATGTGTATTCAAGGTGTTGCGTTTGAGAACTTTATTTCGTCTTCGCTCCAGGACATCGCTAAGGAGCAAAATAAGGATCCAATCTGGAAGGACATTAAGGAGAAGTGGAGGAGAAAGGAAAGCGTAGCGATTAGACAGCATTATTTAGTTCGCAATGACATTCTTTTTAAACGAAAATCGGTCGACAACTCTGTTTGGTTAGTTTGTATTCCTGATGAGTGGGTCATTAAATTGATTTGGTATACGCATTTCAGTTCTGCACACTTTGGTCCCAGAAAATGCTTTCAAAAATTACGAGAAAATTGTTATTTCAGTAATATGGAAAAACGTATTCGATCTGTTCTGGCCAAATGCAAATTATGTCAAAAGGCTAAGCCGCCAACAGTTTCTCACAGAGCACCGTTGTTTCCTATCATTCCAGCGAAATTAAAGGAGATGGCTGCAGTCGATTTGTTCGGTCCAGTGGTTCGATCTACTAATGGTTTTGCGTACATTTTCGTAGCAGTGGAGTTGACGTCAAAATATGTGTGTTTTACACCGTTACGCAAAGCAACAGCTCGTTCAGTATCTAACGCTTTTATCAAACATTTTCTTAAAGAAGTTGGTGATGTTGATAAGGTTATATCAGATAATGGATCACAGTTTCGTTCTAAAATTTGGCTTCGTACTCTACAGCGTCGTAAAATTAAACCAATTTTCATTTCACTTTTTCACCCTCAATCTAACGCTTCAGAGAGATGGATGAAGGAAATCAATAAATTGTGTCGACTTTATTGTCATCAGAATCACAGAACGTGGGATCAGTATCTTCATATTTTTCAAAACATTCTGAATGAACTCTCTAATGATTCAACTTCTTTACCGCCTATAATGGTATTAAAAAATAAAGCACCGACAAATCCCATTTCTGAAATCGTTCCTTTTCCTCCTACACGGAAACTGCGGCATTCTGAAGTTGTCAACCTGGCTCTACGAAATATTGCATCTGCGGCTGCTCGAAGAGAGAAATCAGCTAAGCACCCTGGTCGTTCAAAAATCTTGTCAGTTGGTCAGAAGGTGTTGATTAAGTCTCATCGTTTGTCGCACAAAGGAAAAGGCTTGTGTCGCAAATTTTTTCTGCTTTATAACGGTCCATATAGAATTCGCAAAATTATTCATGATAACACTGTCGAAGTAGAAACTCTTAAATCTCGACGCTCTAAAGGAATACATCATACATCTAACGTCAAAATTTTTGTGGAATGACATACTTTATAGAAACTAACAGCTAGATGTAAACATGCGGAGAGCACAAGGATACCGCGCTGTGTTTTGGCGGCGGCACATACTCAAAGCAACAGTCAAGTCTGCGCGCCGCACAAGGCAGTCGTTGACCGCGAACAATTGCTTCCTACGTCACGCGCTTACAGCTGATCGAGCGCTCAGTGCGAATGCTCTGACAGCCGTAAACAAATAAACAGATTAATTTCTCCGTTTAAATTCAGTATAAAGCTATAGTGACTTGAAGAATTATGTTATTAACATTCAGTATTTTTCAGGATACGGTTCTATAAAATATTTAAGAAGTTCAGGTAAATTCTGTTCGTGTCCGACGTTAAGACGACTTGCTATCGAGAAATTTTCAGGAAGAATGTAATTTTGAAGAAGAAACTAATAAACTAAAAAAGGTAACGATTAATTGAGTTCATTTTTCAGGTAACATATTTCCACTTAGGTACGTACTTTAGACGTAATTTGCTGCTCGCGATTACGTGATTCATACTTTGTGCTAATTTCATGTTCTATGAATTTACGTGTGAAGCGACGTGCTTGCGTACATTTGCTGATTTTTGTCAATGTTTTATTAATGAACAGGATTGTTATTTGTACATATTATGCATCGCTTGGCTGCACTGCTTTTTCACTGATGTCATATTTTTTAATTATGTGCCTGCTGTGCTTATTTATTTAAATTATAATTGTCACCTGATTAGTTGTGCTGATATGTATGTAAGTTACACTTTGTGATTTATCTGCTTGCGCCTTCATGTTTACTTATTAAGATGACATATGAACATTTATTTGCTTATGCTGATATGATGCTAATGACATGTTTACTGCTTTGCGTATGGATTGCATATTTATACTTATCTGTTGTTGTCATAACTACTCTTTAATTTGGTATATAGAAATGCTGATATAAGGTGTACAAACATAGAGTTTAGGTCACACTATGGTATTAATTATAGATTGTTCGCTTGGCAGAGCCTCGTTGTAGGAATTGTGCTGCATCCACTTGTTGACATTCAGTTCTCTACTGGTATATTTACTCGCTATTGCATGTTTTGCTTACGCTCAGTGCCTTATATTTTTAAGATAAGAAAACGAACTGCTATAATTCGACGAACGACATTAGTACAAGAAACTTCATAGAAGTCACATGACCTGGAGGTTTTATGGAAGTTGTATAAATTTATGCTAATAGGAAGGAAGCTAACGACATGACATACCAAAACTAGGTTTAGACCATTGACAGTTATTACGCTGCATTTTTCGTGAGCAATTGAAATAGTAAGTGACACTTGACATAAAAAATACTCCACATGTTTGCTTCTGCCATAATTCTTGAAGTGATGTACACACTGTGAAATATTATGATCATTCACACTCCGTAATCGTACTTAATTACTGAGAGTTATCCGAACTAAGTCTGTTAGAGGTCATGTATGCATTTCTTCGTTTATAATTCACAATGAGTAGAAGATTTGAGTCAGATGGATTACACAGAGGTTGTGTGTTGACAGTGTGTCTTCGGATTGTATGGGATGATGAGGTTTGTATTAGGATTTTATCTGTACTTGTTCGAGGAGACTGACTAGAGGAAAGAGTTGTTATGGAAATGAAATGATATTGGTAATAAGGTTTATATGTATCGACGCATTGAAGAGGTATTATTGAGGTATTATTGAGATTGTGTGAAGTTGATGATTATTGGAGTTTTGGTGGATAAGAGGTAAAGTAAGTGAGGAGCATATATTGGCAATAAGGTTTATATGTATCGACGTATTGAAGAGGTATTATTGAGGTATTATTGAGATTGTGTGAAGTTGATGATTATTGGAGTTTTGGTGTATAAGAGGTAAAGTAAGTGAGGAGCATTTTTTTTTTTGTTGGTCTTAATGGAACAAGGAGGATGAAGATAGCAGACTAGAACACTAAAGTAGAAGGAAGACAGTCTATACACACACTTTGTTAAATCACTAAGCAGTATATATTTTTTTTTGAAGAGAGGAAGTATTTGCATATCTTGGCTGACTGACAGTTGTTCAACAACAGTACATTTGATCTGGCTTGGCAAACATTGGTCTTGACATGATGACTATGACGTTGACTTAACTATTATTGACTGTTATACATTGATGCCACTACTACTTGATACACATGATGAACATCAGATTTTGACAGAATTGCATTTACACAGTTAACACTATTCAATTACACAGTAGTACTTAATGTGGATGAAAGATGAGTGAGTGTGTTTTGTGTGTTTTCCTTTCCTAATCCTACCCACCTATCTCCTAAATATTATTTTATTTGTTTGTAGTGGCTTGCACTGACACCCATAAATATTATAGGTTTACTGATATTTGAGTATTTGTAATAGTTAATATGAAAATTATCTGACATCATTTGTGTGTTTGTTATGATTTGTATGTTTAGTGTAAAAGCATTTGTATGTGCATTCAAACTATTGTTCATGCCTGAACTGTCTGATTAGTGATGGTAAATATTATGAACTGTTACCTGCACTTTTCAACATGATGTGTGACACTTAGAAATGTTTAATTTCTGCTGATGAACTGTGTGATCAGTGATAGTGAACATTATGGACTGTTACTTGTACTTTTTCTACATGATTGGTGCCACTAGGACATGTTTAATTTCTGCTGATGAACAGTGTGATCAGGGATAGTGAATATTATGGACTGTTACTTGCACTTTTTCTACATGATTGGTGCCACTAGGACACGTTTAATTTCTGCTGATGAACTGTGTGATCAGTGATAGTGAATATTATGGACTGCTCTCTGAACCTACTCAACATTGCTGGGTGCCACTGTTAGAACTGTTTCTACTGAAATGATGTCACTTGTTGGTGTCTGCACCTGCTCAACATTGCTGGGTGCAACTGATGGACTGCTTCTACTGAAATGATGTCACTTGTTGGTGTCTGCACCTGCTCAACATTGCTGGGTGCAACTGATGGACTGCTTCTGGTGAAACGATGTCACTTGTTGGTGTTTGCACCTGTTGACAATCGCTGGGTGCTACTACTGGAACTAATCATTGAAAGCATTTTATGTGAACATTTGTATAAACTGATTCTTTGTGTATTTTGTAAACTATTATGTAAAGCCACATGTATGAAAGAATTTGTATTGCCTACTGTATTTTATATATTAGGTTATTGAAAGGTCAGTGCAAAGCCAAAATTTTAACTAATTATGTGATATTTAGGTATTAATATTATCTTTTATTTTTGTCTGTATTTTTGTGGACGAATTTGGTGGTATTTTCACCACCAATGCTGGCAAAAATACCATCAAATTTTGGCCTGTGGAGGAGGGGCATATGAAAGGTGGCTACACTGAGCCACTGCGCCAGAGATTGCGCCAAAGAGTATTATTCTGCCGCCTCCACAGTGCTTGTTGAGAGCTCGTAGTAGTCAGTGCTTGTTAAGAACTCGTAGCAGTCAGTGCTTGTCCAGAGCTCGTAGTAGTCAGTTCGTGCCGAGATGTGCTAGTGGGCACAGCTTGTCGTGAAGTCGGAGTGAGATGTGATAGTGGAGAGTGTTGTTACATGTTTTATGCAGTTATTTGATGGGAGAGATAGCAGATGTTATTCTAATGGAAATACTGTAATGATCAGAGTGCATTTCGTCAATATATATGAAGGTAAAAACCACTATGTTCTTTTATTATTTGTGTGTCTCAAATAATGCATCATTACAGGTTCAGTCAACAAAGCATCTGGCTTGTGTTCTTGTATTAGAGTGTAATTCTGGTTTTCTTGCGTAATTATAGTGTTTCTAAGTTTCTTTTATCACGTCAGTATAATTGGTATTTAAAAATTCTTGTCTTGTTGAAGAAGACCCGTGCCAGATGTGCGTTGAGTCATACTACCACATACAGAACAGCTACACTTGTGCTTTGTTGGCTTCGTAGTTATTATAGTTGCTGGGGACTTAATTAATTAATTGTGTTAACGAAAATTTTCATTTCATTCTTTGTTGTTGTTCTAAGCAGTCAGATTGCGTAATAAAACTAGTCAGGGCCAACCGTTTACGAAACATCGTAATCGGACTTACAGCTACTAAAAACTGAAAAAATATTTTCAATCATATTTAATTAAGCCCCCATGCAATACCTCCTCCAGCAGTTCTCGCTACACGCGTTCCACGAAGATGTGATATCTCCATCCGCTGAGGCAGAATGATAGAATGTGTGGTCCAGTCAACCTCGCATCGTGAATACCGGCTCACACATTAACACCGAATCGCTGTCGATGAGCAAAAGATCGAGTACGTTGTCTACTCACATATGCCCAAACATGGGAATTTTGGATATTTGAATAGCAGTACAAATTCCCAGTCAGCGACACCGGCACAACAACTTATGTCAGCACGACTAACAAAATGTTACCTTACAATACAAAACGACTTCAGAGTCCGTATGTTCCGTATTGAAATACCTACTGTATTAGTTTGAAAACCGGCCGTTGTGGCCGAGCGGTTCTAGGCGCTACAGTCTGGAACCGCGCGACCGCTACGGTCGCAGGTTCGAATCCTGCCTCGGGCATGGATGTGTGTCAGGATGTCCTTAGGTTAGTTAGGTTTAAGTAGTTCTAAGTTCTAGGGGACTGATGACCTCAGATGTTGAGTCCCATAGTGCTCAGAGCCATTTGAACCATTAGTTTGAAAGAATAGTTTTGTAAACTTCGCAGAAGCTCTCCCGCCCTCCTTGCCTGATAGCAACTCATTGAAGAGAAGATACTCCGAACGAATGAGTATTGCGCTATGTAGTGGAGAGTGCGCTGTTTTGAAACTCGCAGGTACATTAATAATTCTAATGGACAGTGCACAGAACCGGGATGGTTGTCTTTGAAATGCTCTTATTAGCAGAGTCGCTATATAGAGACAACAAAGGGATTCACACAATTGTAGTTTTCGGCATTTAAGGCCTATGTCAACAATAGACACCCATACACACACGCACTCAGGCAAACGCAACTCGTACACACGTCTGCAGTCTCTGCAACTGAAAGCACACCGCCTGAGACTGCAGACAGGTGTGCCAGTAGCGTTTGCTTGAGTGAGTGTATGTGTGCCTGTGTATATGTGTGTCTATCGCTGACAAAGGCCTTAATGGCCGAAAGTTACAACTGTGTGAATCTATTTGTTGTGCCTATCGCGACTCAGAATCTCCGCTATATGGTGAGTAGCAATTTTCCTTCTTTAATGTTGTTACATTCCATCCTGGATTTTCCTTTGTTTGATCTTATTAGCATAGTTTTCATGCACGATTCGCAGCCCGGTGGTTATTTAGTTACATGTTCAGTAGACAATTTGAAAATTTTTTCATCGATCTGTTCTGGAACGAGTCATTTTTCAGGATATTTATAGAGGATGACCCAAAAGTCCGTTAACATTTGAAAATACACTTCTCCACAGAACAATGTAGGTAGGGTGGTAACACCTGACGCAGGGTTTTGGTAAAACCGGAAGCGGCTGCGAAAACAGGCCAACAGATGGCGACCGGCAGCGACGCATAAGTGACGCCGCGTGAAAATCGTGTATAAAGTCATAGCGTTAAGGGTGCGAAGTTTGTTGATATGTTACAAATCGCATCATCAATAGCCAAGCCTACAATTACCTGCTAGATGACGCTCCATACTGCTACATATGTCAAAGATTTTCTTTTGCACATCGTTTGGTGAGGATCGCGTGCTGAGTCACCACTTTCGTCGTCTATGGCCTCCAAGGTCTCTAGACCTCAATCCGTGTGATTATTACTTGTGGAGTTAAATCTCGAAAGTCTACTGCAATTGTCCGACGTCATTAGGGATGGTAAAACACGACACCCGACGGCAATTTCTCACCATGCCGCACAGTGCTGTTCACAATATTGTGCTTCGACTACAGGCACCCTATTGTTGGTGAATGACGACCGACATATTAAGCATTTATTATAAATAATATCGTCTTTGCTAAGCATCAATTTTTATGGTAAGTATTGCTTTTTTATCACGTAAAACGCCATCTGTTGATTATTTTGTGCATAATGTTTTGCTTTCAATAAAACCCCATGTCATTTGAAGCATGTGTAACAATTTTTTCCTCTCTAGTTGCATAATTTAGTGAAGTATTAAAATTTTAATGGTTCATGGCCTTTTGCGTCACCCTGTACATGATTAGTTTCTGTCAATGGCTACTTTCTGGCCATTTAGAAGTTCGTAAAGTTCACACCGGCCTAAATTCAACGTTAGTAAAGATACTGGTTCAGCCCTACTCGTACAAAGAAAATTAAAACAAGGTTTTCTTTATAGGCTTCCCGCTTTTAATAAAAATTCGCCTCTTGACTAAAAGTTGTCCAGAAGAAATACTGAGAAGGACCCTCCATGGCATACTGTCACAGCAAAAAAACCTGTGTATAATTGGCGTAAACCAAAGCATAGGGCTAGAGATACGGAGATACTGAATGAAATGCATTTCACTGTCAAGAGGACAATGCATGAAACCTTCAGCAAATACTGTAGCGATATATTATTGTACGCTCCCTCACCAACCGCAAAGAAATTCCGGTCATATGTACTGGTACGAATGTTATTGTCCACTCATGGACGAGATAGGGACAGAAACTGAAGGTAGCAAAGAAACAACAGAAACGCTGGATTCTGTTTTCAAACATCCCATTGCAAATGAAAATTCAAGGGTACTGACCCAGTTTAATTCTCACATAACTGCCAAGTTGAATGATAGAGATATTAGTGAGCGGTTTTGAGAAACATCCGAAAACGAGAAAATTGAGCAAAGCTCCAGGGCCCGATTGAAACCCTAAGACATATTACACAGAATTTGCGGCTGAGTTATTCCATCTTTCAACAGCAATCGTCGTTGATCCCTGGAAGAAAACACCACGCCCATCAGTTGGAGGAAGGCACACCCGTCTGCAAGATGGGTAGCATATTCTGGATGCAAACGGAATAAAGAACCTCGAATGATCTCTTCCAAGATAATGAGCATCGGTCATTTAAAGTCCAACTCAGATTTTGCTCACATTACATCTTGAAAATCATGGATCAAGGCATTCGGGTAGATGCAGTATTTCTCGATGTTCGAAAAGCATTTTATTCAATACCACGCTTATTATCGGAAATATGGTCGCATAGGTATCAAGCGAAATAATTAACTGTATTTAGCATTTTTTTGTAAGGAGGATGTAACATATGTTGAATGGAGGGCCGCTGACTCATGTAGAACTTCGGGTGTGCCCCAGGATACTCTGTTGACACCCTTAGTGCTCATCTTGTCTATTCATGAACTTGAAGGACAGTGTGAGAAACAAAAGAAAAAAAAATTACAAATATTCAGTCAGATCTTGATAGATTCCGAAGCGGTGCGAAGACGCAATTTGCTTTAAATGTTCACAAATCAACAATTTTGCATCTCACAAAATGAAAAACGTGGTATCCTGTGACTTAGTTGTCAGCGAAATGTACTAGGAATCTGTCAACTCAGATAAAATGGCTCTGAGCACTATGGGACTTAACATCTGACGCAAACTATCCCGGGAAAGCAGACATGCAAAGTCTGAAATGGTAACTCAAAGAATATACTAACCCCAAGAGATCGTGATTAGATTAACTGAAGCGCGCACAGAGGAACTTACACAATCATTGTGCACTCCGTGCGTGAATGAAGCGGAAAGTTGCGTTAATAACTGTTGCAGTTTGAAGTTCCCTCTCCCATGCAATGTAAAGCGGTTTGCAGAGTATGGATGTACATGTAGGTATAGATGAAGAATGGAGGTTAGATTTAATGCTTGCTTTACCACCTGCAAGATATTTCGTGTTGTCGGACAAATGATGAAAAATTTTTGTTGTGCACTTGTTATGGGTCGCAGTAGGACTCGACCAACTCGTACAAATACCTGGATGTAACACTTCGTACGGATGCGAAATTTAATGATCATATAGGTTCGGTCGTGGTAAAGCACGTGATAGACTTCGTTACATGGTAGAATACTACTGTAATCGGCTAGATAGGAGACTTCTTATGAATAATATTGCACAAGTGTATGGGACACAAATCCAAAAGAACTAAGCGTATAAGCGTATAAATAGAATGGCAGCACGAATGGTCACAGGTTTGTTTGACCCTCGAGAGAGTGTCACAGAGATGCTGAAGGAACTGTAACGACAGGCTCTTGAAGATGAACTACCCCGAAAAAACCCACTTACAGGGTTTCAACAACTGGATTTAAATTATAACTCTAGGAACTACAACATCCCTATGTATCGCTCACTTAGGGACCTTGAGGACAAGATTACATTGATACAGTATGCGAAGAGACACTTAAACATTCTTCCCGTGCTCCATACGTGAATCGAACAGGAAGAAACCCTCACGAGTTGTACAATGGGACGTACGCTCTATCGTGCACTTCACAGTAGTTTGCAGAGTATAGAGGTAGATATATGTGGGATGTACATGTTAGATGTAGATGTAGCCATTCCTATTTAAATCGTTTTGAAGCCAATGTTACCTTCAATACTGAGTAATAAAAGTAATTTTTTTCTTCTAGTGTTATAGGCATGGACTTAAACATTCTTTTGAAGGTGTAGTTAAATGACTGACTCCTTGGAAAAGAACGTATAAGATGACTGCGGATGAACAGCACACATTATTCTTAGCACTTTTTTTCCTACGACCTGTGGTTTCTGTCTAACTCATGAAATATCCCAGAAAAATAGTCCACAACACAGTAGTGAGCTAAATACGCAAAACATGTTAGCAATTACACAAAGAGGAAAGGTAGCTGAACTTAGCTGTTTGAGCAGCTCAGCGATATTTTGGTTCCAGTTCAAGATTTTATCAAATGTACAGGCGAAAAGTTTGAACGTTCAGCACTGTTTACTGGTTGCTGCTCATGTGCTACACCAGTTGCTAGTATGACTGTCTTTGCTGTACAGAAGTAAGTAGTGAATGTTTTCACAAAGTGGCCGATCGGTTCTAGGCGCTATAGACTGTAACCGCGTGACCGCTACGGTCGGAGGTTCGAATCCTGACTCGAGCATGGGTGTGTGTGATGTCCTTAGGTTAGTGAGGTTTAAGTAGTCCTAAGTTCTAGGGGACTGATGACCTCAGCAGTTAAGTCCCATAGTGCTCAGAGCCATTTGAACCATTTGTTTTCACAAAAGTAAGGAAAAATCAATTTTCAGACTGCCATTGTTTTGAAAACAATAACATTGGCGTTTTTCCTGTTGCTTTCTCTCCAATAGTATCTATTACAAGCGTCGTCTGCGAAGAGTATCATTTCTGGTAAATGAATGAAAAGTCGAAAGTAATTCACATTTATAAGGAATAGGACTGGATTCAAAGTTAAGTACTGTTAAACTCGCTACGCGGTTTTTCTTCAGTCGCCTAAGTTTCCTCTCCTTCAAACGTATCTTGAATTATTCAACGTAGCGTTTTGAATTCTGACAGTCAAGTATGATTCAGCCCGGTTGCTTCTAAAGGCATCAGTTCCATATTACTTAAGTATTTCTGCATAACGTGTTCTACGAAATAAAATACCTTCGTCATATCACAAAAAAATCAAAGTGCAACAGTGAGTGAATGTATAAGTAGCATTCTCGATAGTCTAACAGACCTGGGATACAAACTGTGAAATGATAGTGAATGTGTCCACCCGTCCTTCCTATTGAGGGCAAAATGCTGTTTCCTTACCATGTGCGGTTCACACTGCGACGGCAGCCAGTTCTCATGAACATCGTATCCTTGAGTGATAGACCTTGGGAATATAACCCATTTATCCCTGAATCCTGGCTTTTATCATTTTCCGTGTAGCGCAGACATCCCGGATGCCCATCTGATATCATCCTGACATGCACATTATACCTCAATAATTTCATAAGGAAATTCTGAGCGTAACTTTCACATAAATTTATAAGATGATTTTCAGTGCGACATATCTTGCTACTGTCAAATGTTGAAGAAAAGACATGTGACACAACGCCCTTCCTTATACGCTAGATGGCGACCGTGATCAATCGTTACTTTTGAGTTTCAGTCTCATAACTACTCTTAGTTTTGTTAAAAATTTTGCTGTCGTTAAAGGACGGTAGATGTTACACCAATGAAGAGATAGCTGGTAACATCTCTCCTTGAGATACCAAATCAGAGGGCGAATAATCTCGAATATACTGTTCTACGCAAGAAATTTCGATACCGTTTAATATGTATTCGCTACAGAGTTCAGTCAATTAACATCTCAATTCGACAGTTTTCGCAGTCGTATTTCGGTTATCCATTTCTTTATAGTTTTGGTCTTTGGGGAGTCTTAAGATCCAAGTTTTTGCAAAAACTAAATCCTTTATTTGTGTGGTCATATCATCCGCAAATGATTCACAATTTCTGACTGTATTTTTGTCCCGCCGTTACAACTACAAGAAAATGCGTTTTTCTCACCAGATGCGTTTTGCTTTATTGAAGTGCATCATCTTCAGTGGTCTTTAATTAAAGATATTCAGAAACTGATTTCTTTTCTAGATCGAAAAAAAGTCCGTTAAAAATTGTTGGATTTTGCTTACGGTAATATCTGTTTGGTTTTTAGCCTACAGCAGGAAATGGCGTCTGTTTGTACGTTTTGGATTCCTCTGTTCGTTAGGCACTTAAAGTGAACTACAGAGAAAGGAAAAAATATAGGGCAAAGCAAAGCTAGTGGGAATGACGGCAACACTACATAGCATGACAACCACTTACAAGTATAAAAATAAACATTAACAATGGTGTTCGAAATTGTGCTCTCTTAAACGTAAAAATGCACAGTTCTGCAAAATAGCGTAATATTAGACTACAGTTATCAGTGCCCAACCAAGAAACGAAACAAAAACGTGTTAGCAGATGGTATTTCCTGACGTAGGCGAGAAACCAAGCAGAAATTACGTAGATAAAAGCCAAAAATTTGTTAACGAACTGTTTTCTATCTAGAAAACAGATTGTAAATATCTTTCATCACAGACCACTGATGATACTGTACCTCAATAAAGCGAAATGCGTCTGGTGAGAGACATGCATTTTCTTATAGTTGTTGTGTTCCAGCTAAATGGTCTACTATTCCATGATAATCTAGTAGTTTTTCCAATTTAGAAACAACATTATTAGAGTGTAAACATTAGGTTGTCTTCTCCACAGAATAGCCACACAGTACGACAATCTTGTAAAGATACAGAAAACTTTAGAATAGAGACATACAGCATCAAATAAGGCGCTGAAGCTTACCACTAGAAGTAAATACGCAGAATTTTGGCATATATTAGGTAATTTCGTTATTATTTCCTTGCTTTTACCACCTCTCCAATATTCCCCAAGATTCAAAAAGATAACACAAAAGGAAGAATTTTCTGCAGTGGGCTATATCACAACTGTATTGCTCATATGCGGCTAAATACTATTTCTCGCAGCCAAAGGAATATTTCAGACATTGTCGACAAATCGTCTAAAGGAAATTTAAATCGCATTCACCTATGGAAACTTTTAACATTGCAGCGCGTCAGCAATCGTGAATAATTTAATGGTCTTGAAGAATGCACCTCGATTGCAAATAGAAACCAGATATTGACCTAGGTTTCGGTGCGGATAACCAGCCCTTCTTCGGAACACACTAAAACTGCCTAAAGAGGCATGGTCCAACATTAATACAGAATGCCCAAATGGGACAAAGACTCGTATGAAATGTAAAATAAACGGTACAGCTGTTGACATGGTACACACGTACCGTTTATTTTACGTTTCATGCGAGTCTTTTGCCCATTTGGGCGTTCTGTATTAATGTTGGACCATGCCTCTTTAGGCAGTTTGTAGTTTTAGTGTGTTCCGAAGGAGGCGTGGTTATCCGCGCCGAAACCTAGGTCAACATCCGGTTTCTATTTCCAATCGATGCGGCTTCTTCATAATCATTAATGTTGGGAATTAGTATGCGCATCCATAAGCACCAAGAGGTTGTTGACCATTTGCAAGTGAAAATGTCATGTGCCTGAGCGTATAGCGCTTGTGAAGGCCTACTATGCCGTCAATAACAGCCCAACCGCGGCTCAAAGAAAGTTTGCGATCGAGTTCGAGCTGAACACAACCGGTCCGAGTGTGCTAATAATCAAGAAATTGATTTGCAAGTTTGAGAGAACGGGTAGTGTTCGTGATGACAGTGTTAGCAGTATCGGTCGTCAATAAAGGGTGAAAACATCTGGAAACTTCAAGAAGACAAGCGCTATTTTTCAAACCAGCCCCTGAAAATCGATCAGACGAGCTGCACAACAGGTGGGAATCAACCGACGAACACTGAAACAAATTTTTGTTGCAGACCTGCATCTTTTTCCATACAAAATTCAAACCCGTCAGCCATTAAGCCATCGAACAGCGATTATGTTTCGCCCACACTATTGTCCACAGAAGTGACGAACAGGCCTTTGATTTCTATATGGTTTGCCTTAGCGACAAAGCTCGTCTTCTTTTGGATGGGTTAGTCAATAAGTAAAATCGTTGTATTTGGGGAACTGAAAATCCGCATTTCGTGTCGAGAAGTCTCTTCGCCCTCAACAGGTGACAGCACGGTGTGCAATGTCCAGTCACAGATTAATCGGTGCGATATTTCTTTGATGGCACAGTGACTAACCAACGGTAAGCGAAAGTTTTGGAAGGTGATTTCATCCACATTATCCAAAGTGACCCTGATTTCAAGATGTGGTTCATGAAACACGGAAAAAATGGAAATTTGTGGTAAGGACTATAGGACCAAGCTGCTGAGGTCATCGGTACTAGGTTTACGTACTACATAATCTAACTTAACCTAATGTATGTTAAGGACAACACACACACACACACACACACACACACACACACACACACACACACACACCTTTGCCCCGAGGGAGGACTCGAACCTCCGACGTAGGGGGGCCGCGTGAACCGTGACAAGACGCCTGAGACCATACGGCTACCCCGCGCGGCCATGCAAAACGGACCTCGACCTCATCGAAGCAGGACACTGATGTCCTGGAGAAGCACTTTGTGGAACGCATTCTCGCTCTGGAATACCCAGAGGCCACTGGAATGGGCCTCGAATGGCCACCAAATTTCCCGGATCTGAAAACATGCGACCCTATTTGTGGAACTGTATCAAAGACAAGGTGGCCAGCAATAACCCCAAAACCATTGCTGAGCTGAAAACAGCTATTCAGGTCATCGACAGAATCGACGTTCTGATCCTTCAGCGGATCATGCAAAATTTCGCCATTCGCCTGCGCCACATCATCGTCAGTGATGCTAGGCATATCGAACAGCTCATAAACTAAATCTCAATATCTGTAGTGGCGTTTACACGTTGCATAAAGTGTTTGCACACCACAGTTCGTAACTAATTTACGTGTTTTTCATGTAGTTCAACAATTGTCACCCTGTATATAAAGACGGAAGTATCAGAAAGAACTTTCTTGTTGCTAATTGCTAGAGAAATTAACGTCATAAAAATATTTGATAAGCATGTAAACAATTAGGAGCTTATTTGACAACTGAATCAAAGTCTGAGAGATTTACACGTTGCCCTATTGATAGCAGTGGAAAGACCGAAACTAACGTATCTCATTTGCAGCTACCAAACCTTACGTCACCATATTCCTTTTCACGAAACTGTGTTTGGACCGTTCCTTACTGCGGAAACCTAGTCAGTTCTCATGATATCATGTAGGCTACAGCAATTTCGAAACCATGTAATAATAATAATAATAATAATAATAATAATAGCTGCGATAGTAATAATAACTAATAATATTCAGCTAACTAATGACTACGTTTTAATTGCATATAATAAAAGTTAACATGAATACTTGAATGACGATAGAAATACCATTTAATTTTCTTTCTTCTCCAGTTAGGTAAAACCCGTAAGTTTCAAACTGCAAACATAAAGAACACGGAGGGAATTTTTTTTTTTTTTTTTTTTGGTACCACACGTTACCTTAACGCAACACAAAGCCTCTTTCTGGAGCTGTCTATCTTGTAATAAGGAAGGCTGTCAACCTGGATAAAGACGGCAATACAGGTCACTGTTACACTGTATCGCAGTTAGTCGTTGACCAGTGATGATGTCTGTTTCGGGATAGACAGCTTTACTAATCATACGAACTATAGTCGAGAATGGAGTATCTACCTCGGAATTAATCACAAAGTTAAAATAAAAATACATTAAAAAACAAAAAGAGTATTACTGTGGTACTGCTCTTCACGGAGAGAAAGGAATGCTAATAAAATAATACGATTCCATCACATAGAACTGTCCTACAATGAAATGACAAAGGCAAAAACTATTAATATTGCCTCACTGTTTGACTTCTTGAATCACTTCGTTAGACGCTCAGTGGTATGCCAAAGGCTGTGATAAGAAAGCTTTGTTTAAACTGTGTAAGAGTAACCAATGGTTTTATTTTTACCAGTTTCGTCCTGACACGCACGAAGTTCTTCATTGTTGATTATAATCGCCTGCCGCTGTGACCGAGTTCTAGGCGCTTCAGTCCGGAACCGCTAGACTGCTACGGTCGCCGGTTCGAATCCTGCCTCGGGCATGGATGTGTGTCAGGATGTCCTTAGGTCAGTTAGGTTTAAGTAGTTCTAAGTTCTAGGGGACTGACGACCTATGATGTTAAGTCCCATAGTGCTCGGAGCCATTTGAACCATTTGTTGATTATAATCAACATAAAACCTGGTGATGTTGAATTTAAATAAATAATGGATGTTAACATGGCGTAATGCCGAAGTTTGTCACATTCTGTATCGTGGTTTGCATTGCAGGACTCGTCAGAGACATTTCGTCAACACCTATCAGTGGAGTTATTATACCGGACGCTTTAACGCCGCAAATTAGAAGAAAGCAATTCATCGCCAAGTTTTTCATACAGTACATTAAATAACAAAGTTTTATTTATTATTGAATATTCTTGTTGTTCGCAATCATACTTCATGCTTTGCGGGGAACACATCCAGTATCTTGTTTGACTGCCACGTGTACTCGAATACAGTTAACTTTTGTCAACAGTTGATCGTCGTGTAGCGAGCACTTCCAAAATGATGGATCAGCCCCTGTCAACCCCGCCCCCGACTACTCCCACCCATCGCCTCACTCTCTCTCCCCCCCCCCTTTCCCCCACTCTCTGACATACACACACACAAACACACACACACACACACACACACACAGGCGTACATTCATTCTCATACGCCTGCGCGAGCATGCCATCCAGACAACCCACCCTCCACCCACAGAAATAAAACGTATGCGCTCGCACACACACACACACACACACACACACACACGCACACGTATAGTTCCTGGAATTCAGAGTTAGCGATCAAATTTGCCTTGTTTCCCTGGAAACAATCACTGGCAACGCAAAAGCTACAGGGTAACAGTAGATGTACACCATTGAACAAATTGCTGTATTCCACGGTATACGAAAGATAGATTGCTAGCTGTGCTTTGTAAAGTTTTCAAAATAACGAGCTGCACTGAATCGAGACGAAATCTAATTTCACTTTCCGGGGACTGGTGCAACTGACTGTCGGCTCCCTCTGCTTCAGTTTTACGCAGCCCTCATTTTATAGACATTTTATCAGACATTCAGCCTTATTCGCAGACGAGGGAAATGCAACTCGATGGACGAGTTTGCTCGCTAGAAGACAGCAGATACTATAGACTCTAAAGAACAATCGATATTGGAAACAAAATGCATGGAACGAATATCAAAACTAATAAAACTCATTTTGAAAAGTAACATTGATTGCAAAGACGAGAAATAATGCTGCATAATAATGATACGATAAGAAAGATTTCGTAACCTCATTGTCTCTCTTTCTGTATGTCCGTGCTGCAAACGTTGCTTCCACAGGATTTTATAGGTGGTCACATTAATGTGACTGGAAAGTGTGTCGTCGAAAGTGATTAGGATTAGGTGCGTTCAGTCACCCGTGAACACCAGAAGCTCCTGAAGAAAATCCCAGCAATGCTTTCAAAACGTCGATGTATAGAAGAAATATGACGCTGCGTAACTACTCAGAAGACTTTAACTTCAGTGACAGTGGCCACAAAAGCCTTCAGACTTACATAATACTGTACTTCCTTCAGACAATCTGACTATTCGGGTGGGTAGACGTGGCTTAAACCTTTTTCTTTTTATTAAAGTTTTATACATAGCAAGAGTAGTTTGAAACACATATTGATGTGAAGAAACCGCATTATATTCAAACCACTAAATCTACCTTCCTATTGTCGAACAACTGCCAACAACAGAGAATGTTTATTGAGAAACTCTGTAAGGAAAGCGGTACAGTTGTTTTGAGTCATCAGTCTTCTGGCTGGTTCGACGTGGCCAGCCACGAATCACTAATTTCATCCCAGAGTAGCAGCTGAAACCTACGTCCTCAGTTAATTGCAGACTTTAAGAAGAATATAATAATTACAATCCCAAAGAAAGCAGGTGTTGACAGATGTGAAAATTACCGAACTATCAGTTTAATAAGTCACGGCTGCAAAATACTAACGCGAATTCTTTACAGACGAATGGAGAAACTGGTAGAAGCCAACTTCGGGGAAGATCAGTTTGGATTCCCTAGAAATGTTGGAACACGTGAGGTAATACTGACCCTACCACTTATCTTAGTTTAAGGAAAGGCAAACCTACGTTTCTAGCATTTGTAGACTTAGAGAAAGCTTTTGACAATGTTGACTGGAATAATCTCTTTCAAATTCTTAATATGGCAGGGGTAAAATACAGGGAGCGAAAGATAATTCAATTTGTACAGAAACCAGAAGCCAGTTATAAGAGTTCAGGGACATGAAAGGGAAGCAGTGGTTGGGAAGGGAGTGAGACATGGTTGTAGCCTATCCCCGATGTTATTCAATCTGTATATCGAGCAAGCAGTGAAGAAAACAAAAGAAAAATTCGGAGTAGGAATTAAAACCCATAGAGAAGAAATAAAAACTTTGACGTTCGCCGATTACATTGTAATTCTATCAGTAAAGGACCTGGAAGAACAGTTGAACGGAATGGACATTGTCTTGAAAGGAGGATATAAGATGAACACCAACAAAAGCAAAACGAGGATAATTGAATGTAGTCGAATAAAGTCAGGTGATGCTGAGGGAATTAGATTAGGAAATGAGGCACTAAAAGTAGCAGATGTGTTTTGCTGTTTGGATAGCAAAATAACTTATGATGGTCGAAGTAGAGAGGATATAACATGTACACTGTCAATGGCAAGGAAAGCGTTTCTGAAGAAGAGAAGTTTGTAACATCGAGTGTAGATTTAAGTGTCAGGAAGTCGTTTCTGAAAATATTTGTTTGGAGTGTGGCGATAAATACTTTGCGCAATAAGAGAATAGAAGCTTTCGAAGTGTGGTGTTACAGAAGAAAGTTGAAGATTACATGGGTATATTTCATAACGACTGAAGAGGTATTGATTAGAATTAGGGAGAAGAGAAATTTCTGACACAACATGACTATAAGAAGGGATCGGTTGGTAGGACATGTTCTGAGGCATCAAGGAATCACCAATTTAGTATTGGAGGGGGTTTTGACTTTTCTATATGCTGAACCCGTCCTTCCGATAATCAATTCTTTTTAAATTTCTTGACATTTTTCTTGCATCCATTTTGCTTTAGCTTTCCTGCATCCCCGAATTTCCACGATTATTGTTTGTATTTCCTTCTTTTATTGATCAACTGAATTATTCCTTGTGTTACTCGTAGTTCCTTCGCGGTTACCTTCTTCGTATATATGTTTTTTTTTCAACTTTTTAGAGATATTCGTTCCTCTTCTACTGAACTGACTATTGAGCTATACCTTATCGCAGTATCTGAAAGCGTTAGAGAACTAACAACCGCGTCCCTCAGTTCCTTAGTAGTTCGGTATCCCAGTTCTTTGCACATTGATTCTTTCTGAGTATTCTCATAAACTTCAGTCTTCTCTTTATCACTACTATAATGTGATCTGAATCTATATCCGCTTCTGGGTAAGCCTTACATTCCAATATCTGACTTCGGAATTTTGGCTGACCATGGCGTAATCTAACTGAAATCTTCCCGTATCTACCGGCCTTTTCTAAGTATACCTGCTCCTCTTGTATTTCTTGAGCAGTATGTTCGTTATTACCAGCTGAAATTTAGTGCAGAGCTCATTTAGTCTTTCTCCTCTACCACTCCTGGTGCCAAGAACACGTTCTACTGTAACCCTTCCGTCTACTCCTTCCCCGTCAACGGCATTCCGATGCCTCTTAACTCTTAGATTTTCATTTTCCTTTACGTACTGAATTACCCGTTTATTATCTTTATGTACTTCATGCATCTCTTGGCATTCGGTTTCAGACGTCGGCACGTAATCTGGAGTATCGTTGTTGGTGTTGGTTTGCTGCCGATTCTGATGACAATAGCCTTATCACTCTCAGCGGCACCGTCCTATTCGTAACGAATCCTACTCCCGTTATACCAATTTCTGTTGCTCTTGTTATTAACCCATACTGATCTGACCAGAAAGCCTTGTCTTCCTTCCATTTCACGTAACTGATCCCCACAGCATCTAGATTGAGCCTTAGCTTCTCACTTTTCTGATTTTCTAACTTCTTTACCACTCTCAAACCTCTGAGATTCCACACTCCTAATAGTAAAACGCTACCCTTTCATTGGTTGTTCATTCTTTTTCTCACGGTCACCTCTCATTGGGTAATCCCCTCTAGGAGATCCGAATGGGGGACTCTTCCCTTTTTCTAGTGGAGAGATCATCATGACAATTTTTCAGTTAGAGGCCACGTGTCCTCCGCACACATATTACATGTATAATTTTTTACGAATACACCTCAACGAGTTTTGGCCACTGCCAAAATCACAGTCACGTTTAAAACTCGACGTACCATGGTTACAAGGATACTGTGAACTGAGAGGTACAATGTATAAAATTCTTAAACGCGATTCTGATTATGAGCCTGGCCAAAACACGTTAAGCTTTATTTTTAAAAAGTAAGCATACTCTGAGACAAACAAGGAAAATAATACAAAAACATGCACCATGATGAAATTATCAAAAAGAGATGGAAATCGGTATACGTGATACACGTGTACGAACAAAGAAATAATAACAATTTCAGAAAAATTACGTTATTTATTTAAGAGAAAGCGCTTCATGATTTGAGCAAGTTTATAACCCTCTGGTCTATCTCTGGCATTTATGCAAGCAGTTAATGTGTTCGGCACTGGTTGATAGGGGTGTTGGATGTCGACCTAAATACACCACTGGCCATTAAAATAGCTACACCAAGAAGAACAAGATGATAAACGGGTATTCATTGGAGAAAATTTATTATACTAGAACTGACATGTGAGTAATTGTCATTCAATTTCGGTGCATAGATCCTGAGAAATCAATACCCTGAACAACCACCTCTGGCCGTTAAAATGGTTCAAGTGGCTCTGGGCACTATGGGACTTAACATCTGAGGTCATCAGTCCCCTAGAACGTAGAACCACTCATGCCTAACTAACCTAAGGGCATCACACACATCCATGCCCGAGGCAGGATTCGAACCTGTGACCGTAGCGGTCGCGCGGTTCCAGACTGAAGCGCCTAGAACCGCTCGGCCACAACGGACGGCCCTCTGGCCGTAATAACGGCCTTGATACGCCTGGGCATTGAGTCAAACAGAGCTTGGATGGCGTGTACAGGTGCAGCTGTCCATGCAGTTTCAACACGATACCACAGTTCTCATCAAGATTAGTAACTTGCGTATTGTGACCAGCCAGTTGTTCGGCCTCCATTCACCAGACGTTTTCAGTTCGTGAGAGATTGGAGAATGTGCTGGCCAGGGCAGCAGTCGAACATTTTCTGTATCCAGAAAGGCCCGTACAGGACCTGCAACATGCGGTCGTGCATTATCCTGCTCATATGTAGGCGCAGAGATCGAATGAACGGTAGAGCCACGGGTCGTAACACATCTAAAATTTAACGTCCACTGTTCAAAGTGCCTTCAATGCGAACAAGAGGTGACCGAGACGTGTAACCAATGGCACCTCATACTATCACGCCGGGTGATAGGCCAGTATGGCGATGACGAATACAAGCTTCCAATGTGCGTTCACCGAGATGTGGCCAAATACGAAAGCGACCATCATGATACTGTAAACAGAATCTAGATTCATCCGAAAAAATGACGTTTAGCCATTCGTGCAGCCAGGTTCGTCGTTGAGTACACCATCGCAGGCGCTCCTGTTTGTAATGCAGCGTCAATGGTAACCGCAACCATGGTCTCCGAGCTGATAGTCGATGCTGCTGCAAACGCCGTCGAACTGTTCGTACAGATGGTTGTTGTCTTGCAAACGTCCCCATCTGTTGACTCAGGGGTCGAGACGTGGCTGCACGATCCGTTACAGCCATGCGGATAAGATGGCTGTCATCTCGACTGCTAGTGATACGAGGACGTTGGGTTTCAGCACGGCGTTCCGTAATACCCTCCTGAACCCACCTATTCCATATTCTGCGAACAGTCATAGGATCTTGATCAACGCGAGCAGCAATGTCGCGATACGATAAACCGCAATCGCGATAGGCTACAATCCGACCTTTATCAAAGTCGGAATCGTGATGGTACGCATTTCTCCTCCTTACACGAGGCATCACAATAACATTTCAGCGGGCAACGCCGGTCAATTGCTGTTTGTGTATGAGAAATTTGTTGGAAACTTTCCTCATGTCAGCACGTTGAAGGTGTCGCCACCGGCGCCAACTTTGTGTGAATGCTCTGGAAAGCTAATCATTTGCATATCACAGCATCTTCTCCCTGTCGGTTAAGTTTCGCGTCTGTAGCACGTCATCTTCGTGGTGTAGCAATTTTAGTGGTCAGTAGTCTAATATCGTGCCAAATTCTGTCCGATTGGCGCGTTAGATCGTGAAAATCCGGAGCAGATGCGAGGGTCATGGCCACAATGCTCCAAACATTCTGAATTGGAGAGAGATCCAGCGATTTGGCTGGCCTAGGTCGGGATTGGCAGGCATGGAGTCAACCAGAAGGAAGTCACGACGTGTGCGGGTGGGCATTATGTTGCTGAAACATAAGCCCACAATGGCTTGCCTTGAAGGGTAACAAAATGTAGCGTACCTCTGTAGTATAGGGTGCGGCGTATACCATCCAAAGGTGTCCTGCTACGAAGGGAATTGGCTTGGCCCCCGAGACCATCATAACTCCTGGGTGTCGGGCCGTATGGCGGGCGGCAGTCAGGCTGGGTTCCCACCGCTGCCTGGGGCGTCTCCCGTCACATCTTAGACCTGAAATCTCATTGACTGGAGCAGAACTGCCTTCAGTGAGATTCCCGCTTAGATGACCAGCTTATATTTCAGCGAGATAATGGCTGCCCGCATATGGCAGGAGCTCCTAATGCTTACCTCCGTGTTTGCCAAACTCTATCTTGGCCATGACGACCCGATGGAGCATTATGGTCAGGACCCCTCAACAAGCGCAGGATTTTGACTTTATAATGCTCCAATAGGGCAGAATTTGGCGAAATCCCTCAGTAGGAATTCTAATAACGCTTTCAATTAATGTCAAGCCGAATATAAGCTTGTATAAAGAATAACAGCTGGTATAAGGACCACAGGTGTCTCAACACATTATTTGGCGCAACTTTGAAATGTAGAAAGATGTTGTGGGATCAAGAAATTACTATATTTGAAAGTTGTGCCGAATCTGAGTGGTCCCCTGCCTCTACCATGGTTATATTTCTCCATCAAGTAATGACAATGCGTTATCGACTCGCTCAATTAATGAAGCTCTTCCTTTTAAGTAAATCACCTAATTTTTTGTGATTTAAATCATTTGTTTGTCTGTACACGTGCATTACATCTACCTAATTTCGTCCGAATCAGGTAAATCTTTCATGGTACGTTATTTTTTCTTAATGTGGATATAAATGGTCTTAATGATCATGGACTCATATAATGATTTTGTGTCATACACAGAAATGGTCACCTGTGTTCTGAAATCTGACAGTAAAACTGAATAAAGTCACTTACCAGGCGTATGAACCTACTTGTCGTGGTGTATAAATGAGTGGTGGTTCATCACAGATTTCAAAATAGGTTAACTTAGCAACAGTGCAGAGTGGGAGAGGTCCTTCATACAATTACGGAAACCAATATAAAGGTTTTGTATCCCGCCTGATAGGCGGCGTGTGGGTCTCCTCCTGTAAACTGAAGAGTAGGCCGAATCTAGGAAGCGAGTAGGAGCAGGTGAGGTAAAAATCTCTCGGTACTGCTATTAGAAATGGATTAACTATATCACAAGAATATTAACTTTAATACATAATGTGAATACCTACTGAGGAGCGCGTAGGTGCGAAGCCGGATGTATCAAAGCTCACAGAAGTTACACAGGCAAAATCTGAAGTGGCTCGCCCACTATGAAATCGAAAAAATGTTGCTTGTTGTTCAACTCTGAATGAAATGGGTAGAATATGGAGCGGCGCTTGTAGAGCTGCACAGCGCCGGCTAGAGGGCGCTGTCGTCGGTGTCGGTGTCGTAGTGCCAACGTAAGAACTTGTACGTACGCTGTGGCATCTTGGCTATCGAGGCAGCTGAGAAACATCGGGAATAATTTTTTTCGAAATGGGTCCAACATTCACTGTGCTTTCTGCCAATTAAAAACATTAATTACGTACTCATTTGTCAGTGAAGTCTTAGAACACAAGTGGAGCCCACCACTAGCCCACAGCCGTATAATAGGTCAGTTATATCGAATAAAGTCACATTATAAGGACAAAATTCGTTATCGAAAAACTATCTCACCCTCTTTCTTTTAAAGAAGAATTGTGTCTGATGTATCCATTGAGTATTATTCGCTTTCAGAGAGCGGAGAACGAGGAAGAATAATTATTCTATCGTTAGCGAATCATCATTAGTTCGGAAATGTTAAAACGGTGCTCACTCATTGTACAAAATGTTCTATTTCCTCAGACATAAGAACACCCGCGGGTGAGAGTCATGATTACGAAGTTCCAGATGTGATTGTGGCTGGTAGATAGGAGAGCAATGGATTTTCAAAGCCCGAATATCATATGCGCGGCTGTAATTCTACGCCTGTGAAAATCCTCGTTTGTTCTTGAGAGGATCATGTGGAACAGTTGTTGTTGTTGTTGTTGTTGTGGTCTTCAGTCCTGAGACTGGTTTCATGCAGCTCTCCATGCTACTCCATCCTGTGCAAGCTTCTTCATCTCCCAGTACCTACTGCAACCTACATCCTTCTGAATCTGCTTAGTGTATTCATCTCTTGGTCTCCCTCACGATTTTTACCCTCCACACTGCCCTCCAATGCTAAATTTGTGATCCCTTGATGCCTCAAAACATGTCCTACCAACCGATCCCTTCTTCTAGTCAAGTTGTGCCACAAACTTCTCTTCTCCCCAATCCTATTCAAGACCTCCTCATTAGTTACGTGATCTACCCACCTTATCTTCAGCATTCTTCTGTAGCACCACATTTCTAAAGCTTCTATTCTCTTCTTGTCCAAACTGGTTATCGTCCATGTTTCACTTCCATACATGGCTACACTCCATACAACTACTTTCAGAAACGACTTCCTGACACTTAAATCTATACTCGATGTTAACAAATTTCTCTTCTTCAGAAACGATTTCCTTGTCATTGCCAGTCTACATTTTATATCCTCTCTACTTCGACCATCATCAGTTATATAACTCCCTAAGTCTAACGCTATCTCCTGATTGTGTACGTACCTCATCGGCTGTTACTTAAGGAATGGGGATGGACACGCCCCTCTCTTTCATCCAGAAGCATTTCCCTACTAGCATAAGTCAGGGATATTTTGTACTGTCTACTGGAGTAGCGTTTGTAGTATATGAGCCTTGAAAGAGTTCTGAGTCGCTTCTTCATACAGCACACGCATGTCTACGTATCCTAGAACCTATCCTTAGGATTCAGTGTGAGGGATGAATAAATTACTTGGAGTTCGCAATGTCCTCCTTGTCCACCCATACGGTTGTCCCAGGAGGAATGGTCAACAGTCAGGGATAAGAAAGGAACTATCATTTGAAGCAAAATACTTCATATGTACCTACACCATATTCCCAATCGTTCCTGCGTAGAGTGCACTTAATGTAGAGTGTTATTTATTTTCCGTATTATTCACCACATCGTTAGGTTCACACACGTAGACATGTATAACATTTAGTAAACATTTCAGCATCGTTTCTTGCAGTAGGGCTAGCCCTTGCTAGGTTCACAGAAGAGCTTCTGTTACGTTTGGTAGGTAAGAGATAAGCAACTGGCCGAAGTAAAACCGTGGGTAGTACTTGGATAGATTAGTAGGTAGAGCACTCGCCTGTGCACGAAAAATGTCTTGATATCGAGACTAAGTCCGGCACACCGTTTTAATATGCCAGGAAGTTCCATTACACCACATCTTTTATGAAGTATCGATTGAAAAAATTGGTGTTTTTAACGTATTTACCTCCAAGCATTATCGTACACGTCACATTACTGCTATTGCACAGTGCAAATTAAATGTTCGATTACCGCACCTTCAAGTTCAGTGCGTCTGTATACTCGAGGGAGAAAACGTTGTGTTGCTTATCTGAGTGTCTCTGCACGTTCGCTAATGGGGGCGGCAGCGTTCATTATGCGACCAAACGGTTCATCTCGCATATTCACCTTTAGTTTGTATACCTGACATTTTATCCAACCCCATAGGCAAAAACCTAATGGCATAAGGTCTGGCGATCATGGAGGCTACCAAATTGTGCTATCAAGACGAATCCAGCGGTTAGGGTACGTGCTTTTGAGATGTTGCTTCACACGTCTGGTGAAATGTGGTGGGTCTCCGTATTTCTTGAAGTACATTAAAGCCCATATAGGCAAACCATAATCGACAAGATGTGAAAGTTTTATTATCAAAAACTGTAATTATTATTAGCCTTGTGAAAGACTCCTGTCAAAAATTATTATTATGGCAATAGACACACGGAAATGTGTCAATATAATCGTTATCTATACTATTTCCTCTAAAAATTGCTACACTGTCTAGTGAAACTTTTTTATCGGTATCATAAAACCTGAGATGTAGCCGTACAGCTTGTCAGCTGCTTGAGTATAGAGCATCCAGCAGCATGCTAAAATAATTCAAAAGAAACACTGCTACCCATGCAGAGTACAGTGCAAGCTCACAACTACTGATGTAACTATTGCCCTTTTCTTTACTGAAGCTGAAAGATCAGGAGGGGTTTTGTCAACAAGCTATATGTGATGGAAAAAAATAAAAGGAACCAATGAAATCTCTTAATTCACTATATTCAAAAAATGGACGATTCACACACTGACAACTTTACTCAGACCTTTTTCTCCTTCCGCGTTTTGATTAGTATCAGCTGAAGATACGATGCTAGTAGCAGCGAAGGCGGTAAAAGCTACTGCTGTAAAATCTGTATCCCTTACTTGGCTCTAATGGCTCTGAGCACTATTCAGCTGTTTCAACTGAGTACTGTCAGTTATTATGATACGAACGTAAGGACAACACAACAAGGTCCCCTAGCGGAGAAAAACTGCGACCTGGCTAGGAATCGAAACCAAGACCCTTCCCTTAGCAATCTGCAGTGCATACCCTGCAGCTGCCCCGGTGGACCATCCATGGCAATCGTTGCTAGGTTACAGAATCAAAGATACGACATGGGAAAGACATCTATCGTACAAGCCGATATACGGCTCAGTTTTGTGGGTGGTGTTGAGGTTCACGCAGCATTTGCCTCACTGTGTAAGGGCAGTGCACTATCAGTTACACTATACATGCACGCACCACGTTCATGTTTTCACCCTTACCTCCAGCAGTGTCCGTACGTTTTGGTGGCGGATTTGGTGTAGATATTTAATCTGCCAACACGAGGACGTGTGGCTTATTGTTAAAATTCGCACCCTTCTATTTAGTATAGTCACATTTAACCAGAAGTGGCAAAGACAAACACTTCTTCCGTGTTATCTGCAATGGTTTGTCTCACAACAGTATTGTCCTCGATTCCGAGTAATTGCTTGTAGTAACTGATGCTTGTAGTGTCTGCGTCGATGAGAGGCTTCCAAGATTCGGCATGTGTCGTCTGTCTGATCTCTGCCTTTAACGAAATATCAATAGGCGCGAAAGGATGCTAATTGCTCTGTTGTGGACGTGTCCATTTGCGGTGATCTCTGCCTTCATAGGTAACGTCATCCATCGGTCTTGGGGCCGTTGACGGAGAAAATGGAGTGAGCGCTTCGCCCTTTGGTAGTCAGCGTAGAGTTGCTAGCCTCGGAAGCCTTTGGCGCGGCGTGCTGGTTGCGTCGCGTGCGGCAGGTGTAGACATAGCCGATCACGCCCTACCAATGTCACCACATGTTGTCCTGCTACACGGAGTGTCCAGGCAGGGATGGTCAACATTCAGCGACGTGACAGGAACGCTCATCTGAAGCAAAAAATTTCCTATCGAAATATGCCCTACTCCGAATGGTTTACGAGATTGAACACTTTTTATGTACATTTGTTTTTGCAGTAACGGCACCCACGTACGTTTCTTACCCAGTCAGCCAGTTTCACTTTTTATTCTATCTCAAGGTACGCTATTGCTTTCAATACCTTTGCTCGTGAAGCCTTTCTGCCATTAAACTGGGCCGCTTAACGTGAAGTTGTTCACGGTCTTTTGTGAGTTAAGCAGTGCGAGGTAATCAGAATGTGTCAGAGAGAAGCTTCGGTTAACTGTGTTTGTACACGAGCTGGCTATAATACCACTTACCTACATCAATGAAGAACATGCAGACGTGGTTTATGTTTGCGGCTTCTGCGATGGTAAGCTTACGAAGAAAACTGTCAGCATTTTCCGTCACGTCGAACTTCTGTTCGTACAGTGTTTAGCAGAGTTTTCAGCAAATTTTGTGGAACAATATCCTTCAAAGTTTCCAGTTTACTTCCGAACATGTAGCCTAGTAATCCGTGTAGACATAGCAACATATCATTGAAATGGTGCAGTACTGTCCTACTACCAACACGCGTCAACTTCCTGCACCTATCGCAATATGACATGCAGCGTATCCACAATCTTCACACTGGCGACAATGCCATGCTGTTTGAATTTTGTCTCTGGATAAATGTCAATATTCATTTGAGTCCATTAATACTATTCACCCCTCAAGCTACTTTTACCCGGAATAATCATCTTATAACCAACTTACCATCGTCTGTGGGAAAGCCACACGCTACACTGGAAACCAATTTACAAGGTCTTTTTCGACCAACGTTTGTTGCGGCATGATCAGTATCATCCTTTTAGGTCCCGTCACCTTAGAAGAGTGGATGATGAGACAGAAATATTTGCATCGTTCGGAAAATTTGTTTTTGGAACACCTGAAAGTTGGACATTCATATCTTTTTTGGGAAGTTGGACATTGATTCTGCTACTGTGTACATACATAAACTCTGAGTCTGAAATACTATTATCCCTAGTGGTAGCGAGAGAACAATTGTAGAGAGCAGTCGGACACAGACTGGTGTGGAGACAATCCGCGCTTCAGGAGAGTTCGCAGCCTGCCCTGATCGTGCTAGTGGCGCCAGAGCAGATTTTTGTATTAATCGAGTATTTTTGTTAAATTGCATTTTTGCTGCGTGTATTTGTTGCTTGTTTGCGTACTGGAGGGGTTTCGTCAGATTTGTGTATGCATCACTGAAAGTAATATTCGAATCCCTGTTGTGACTAGGTATATGATAATTCATTAAAGACATTGTAGAATAATTAAAGGTAATATCGACGCCCGTAACATTGGAATCCTATACCTCAGTTGAAGTACGCAAAGGCCAAAAACAGCTACATACCTATACAAGTCAACCGAAGGTTGGGATAGAATTTAATTGTTCTCTTCAGTAGCAATAGTATCGACTGAAAAGTATCATAGTAGTACTAGCAAAGGTGAGGAAACCGACAAAGGTTAAAATATGTATTCCGTACTTCAGTTGACCTACTCAGGTCGACTGAAGAATAGGATGCTAGTGCTAGTAAAGGTGACCTATATAGGTTAACTGAAGAGTGGGATACTACCGCTAGCGAGGATGAAGAAACCAACATACGTAACAAAGGCGTCCTGCATCTGAGTATAACCACGAAGGTAATATCATCTTCTTGAGTTGAGCTACATAAATCAGCCGAAGAACGGGATACTAGTGCTAGTGAAGTAAAAAAAAAAATGGAAAAATTTGTATTCTATTCTTCTGTTGACCTACTAGGTATATGGACTACTGGTGATAGTGAAGTTGAAAAATAGCGACATACACATGTTTCCGGTACTTCAGTTGAGTTGTATAGGTCAGCTGAATAACGGGATACTACCTTCGTAGTTCAACTGAGTTACAGGATGCCAGTGTTACGTGAGTTAACTAAAGAACAGTTGAACAGTTGAGCTTCGTAGTTGAACTGAGGTACGTATGTCGCTTTCTATGGGTCAACTGACGTATGGGATACAAATGTTTCGTATGTCGGTCTTTACAGCTTTGATAGTATTAGAATTGATTGAAAAATATCGTAGTATTGCTAATAATAGAGACGGCGAAAAAAAGCGACAACTGTAAAATTTGCTAAATCCGTATCTGCAAACGAAAATAAAAAAAGTAAAAATTGTTCAGTATGAAAAATAATTCTTCCGAAGTATCTCAAACTCGTTGGCCCAGTCGATATTGATACTGACATTGATTCTTTTTCGATGTCCATGTATGAATTGGCTGTTCCTTGTATCAGCCCCGGAGATCCCATAGACACATCCTACACCCTCCGCACTGAAAGTAAGTTGTAGTGAGAGCTTACTGGAAACGACTAACATTTTATGGCTAGGAATGTTGGACCAGCATTGCGAACGAAAACTGATCAGATCGTCATCTTTTTCTCGTCCAATATCGGCCAGGAATATAAGAAACTCATACTAGTTCTTCGGTGTTGGACACAGTGCCCCAGTAAAGCCTGCAACAATTATGCCCGATATTTGGCCATTGAGCTGATGCTGTTTAGCAGCGGATGCCACTTTGACGAACTGAGGTGGCTGGGATCCCTAGAGTTTTAGATTACTTCGGCTCGCCATGAAACGCTGCGAGATGATTTACTCGGTACTGTTTCGCGAAAAAACCGTTTTGAGGAACTGTGATTACGCAACGGTGGCTTTGCTGGAAATAAAAATTCTACATGCAATGCTTCCTGCCATCATGTTTATGTTGATGATTTCACACTGAACTAAGTAAGACTTATTTACTTTATTGTTATTCTAAGGTGTAAATGGGTGCTGAGGTTCCCTTCTCCGGATCCTCTTCCCATCCAAAACTCGACACCACGTAAGAAACGTTCAAATCACGGGAGAACGATAGCATAAAATACAAAAATACACTTAAGAGCCAAAGAAAGTGGTACACCTGCCTAAGATCATGTACGGCCCCCCGCAAGCACGCAGAAATGCCGCAGCATCACTGGACTCGACTGATGTCTGAAGTTGTGCTGCACGGAATTGACACCATGAGGCTTGCAGGGCTGTCCACAATTCCGTAAAAGTACGAACGGGTGGTGATCCTTTCTGAACATCACGTTGTAAGGCATCTCAGATATGCTCAGTAGTGTTCATGTCGGGGATGGGGAGGGCTTGGTGGCCACCGAAAGTGTTTAAACTCAGAAGAGTGTTGCTCGAGACACTCTGTAGCAATTGTGGACGCGTGGAGTGTCGCATTGTACTGCTGGAATTGCCCAAATCCGTCGGAATGCACAGTGGACAGGAATGGATGCAATTGATACTGAGACACGTGCCACCTGTCGTAGTCGTACCTAGTCGTAACAGGGGTCCCGTATCACACCAACTGCATAAGTCGACACCATTACAGAGCATCCACAAGCTTGAACAGCTGACATGCAGGGTCTATTGGTTCATGAGGTTGTCACCGTACCCTTACACGTCCATCCGCTGAATACAGTCTGAAAAGAGACTCGTCCGACCAGCCAACATGCCAGTCATCAACAGTCCAATGTCGGGGTTGAGGGCCGAGGTGAGGCATAAGGCTTTGTATAACACAAAACTTTACGCCTCGCCTGGGCCCGCCAACAGCGACATTGGACTGCTGATGGCTTCAAACATCAGGGGTACATGAGCGGGCCTTTGGCTCCAAGAAACCGAGATCGATGATGTTTCGTTGAATGGTTCCCACGCTGACACTTGTTGGTGACCTAGCATTGAAATATGCAGGAATTTGTGGAAGGGTTGCACTTCTGTCATGTTGAAAGATTCTCTTCAGTCTTCGCTGGTCCCGTTCTTGCATGTCTTTTTCCGGCCGCAGCGAGATTTTACCGGAATCCTGATATTCACGGTACACTCGTGAAAAGGTCGTATGGGAAAATCCCCAATTCATCAGTACCTCGGAGATGCTGTGTCCCGTGGCTCGTGCGCCGACTATAACACTATGTTCAAACTCACATACATCTTAATAAACTGGCATTGTAGCAGCAGTAACCGATCTAACAACTGCGCCAGGCACTTGTTTTATTTAGGTGTTTTCTACCGCAGCGCCGTATTCTTCCCGTTTACATATCTCTCTATTTGAATACGCATGCCTACACCAGTTTCTTTGGCGCTTCAGTGTAATAGTTTTCAACTGTTCTTTCCTCTTACTAATTCCATCACTGATTACACATTTTTTGATGTAGAGTGCAATATTTGTGACGTGTCAAAGGGTTCAAATGGCTCTGAGCACTATGGGACTCAACTGCTGAGGTCATTAGTCCCCAAGAACTTAGAACTAGTTAAACCTAACTAACCTAAGGACATCACACACATCCATGCCCGAGGCAGGTTCGAACCTGCGACCGTAGCAGTCGCACGGTTCCGGACTGCGCGCCTAGAACCGCTAGACCACCGCGGCCGGCTGTGACGTATCGCCCCTGCTGATCGATAATGGGAATCACGAACAACAGCCGTCGAATTTAGACACATTCTGCGTACATGACGTCACGCAGTGCCAGTGCAAGCAATTAACGCGATCGTAGCGAGCTATTAATGGATTTTTATTCTGCTTGTTATGGGCTACATCGGCAGATGGTGGTGATAAGCGACGAATTTTACATAAGCAATCGCGAGACATAACCTACACGATACAGACTTTCTTGTAAGCAAAGCACCGAGATGTGCGTACCGCAGTAGTCATTTGGAACCGGCAACTTTGCAATCTCGTACATGCCACGACTTTTGCGAACCGCCAACGGTCGTGAATCTGACTATGGTGGTAACGTGGGTATCTGGAAACCGAAATACAGTGATCGCGAATCCCGGACCACTGAATATTTCAGCCCACATTTCACTCATGTGGCCTCTAACGACACGGTGTTCTGAAACCATTATAAGTGTAGATCCCATTCCACCAGTGTGATTACAATGATTACAATGGATGTTGAGGGACATGCAAGTGGCCGAAGTGGCATGCAAGTTTTGACGTCCACTAGACCTCTCTACTACACAAAATTTTCATTATTATTGTAAAGTAAAGGCAAAGTCTGTCCGCTTCCATAGCTGTGGCGCACGCCCATGGGTGGGCTGTCTGATTGACTGCTGGTGGATGCAGCGTTTGTGTTAGACTGAGGAGGGAAAGGGATCGGGGGCAGCGTTTCCCTCACTCCGACCACATTCCACCTCTAGAAGGATGCATTTTAAGTTTTGTGTCTCCCTTCCCCTCGACAGCCTATGTTGGTTGAAGGCACACACGTCGCCGAAGTGGGGAGCAATTTTTGAGCACCAGGCCTTTGTGCCACAAAGAGATATGATTGGCGCTAGCCGCACCCAGTCACGTATTCATGACGGTTATTAAAAAGGAGGTTGGGCTCAAAGCTAAACGGACTGCGACTGGAGCAGTGACGTCAGTATAGGAGCAACGCGAAGCAGCAGCTGGTGGAGCGGAAGGTTCTTAAGCACAAATAACTACATATAGCAGCAATAAGTTCTCATACAATTATTTTAAACAGTTGATTTACCTATTTAGATGTTAGTTGTCGATGAAGAGCGCCACTGTCGGGATTTCCACTTTTGTGCTGCTGCCGCCTTTTGCATTTCCAGCTTCGTATTACGGAAGCGCATGGGAATGAAAAGTCTTGTTCTAACACACGGTTTGATTTTTTGGGGTGAAAAACCAGCATATTCAGTTTCGACAGCAGCACAAACTGTTTATTCTATATTTCTTCCTTCGAAATACTCTGTCAACCGTTAAATTCATAAAAAGGAAGTTCCAACTGTGACGCTTTATGATGCCAGGCATCGGGCGGGACTGTAAGCTCAACGCGAGTGATATAACTTAAATCCAGCCTAAATCTTCCACATCTGTTGGAGAAGGAGTTAAAATATCACTAGACGGCGTTCCCAGTGTGTCGTCATACTTCTTTGCACGACACGCAGTGCAGGTATCGGAATGCTGTAGACTAGTCGAGTCCCTCGCTGACAGTTGATTCTTCTGGCCCCTTTCTGAAATGGAAGCAAACGGTTTGTGCTGCCTAAGTGCCTTTTTTCTGCACACGTGTATAGTTCCCTTAATATTCTCTCCTGAACATCCTTGTCCATCCCACAACCACAGGATATCGTATTCTTGTCGTTGCCAAAATGGCTCTGAGCACTATAGGACTTAACTGCTGCCGGCCCGAGTGGCCGAGCGGTTCTAGGCGCTTCAGTTTGGAACCGCGCTTCCGCTGCGGTCGCAGGTTCGAATCATGCCTCGGGGATGGACGTGTGTGATGTCCTTAGGTTAGTTAGGTATAAGTAGTTCTAAGTTCTAGGGGACTTATGACCACAGCAGTTGAGTCCCATAGTGCTCAGAGCCATTTGAACCATTTTGAACTTAACTGCTGAGGTCATCAGTCCCCTAGAACTTAGAACTACTTAAACCTAACTAACCTAAGGACATTACACATATCCATGCCCGAGGCAAGATTCGAACCTGCGACCGTAGCGGTCGCGCGGTTCCAGTCTGTAGCGCCTAGAACCGCTCGGCCACTCTGGCCGGCCTTGTCGTTGCATCATCGGTCATTAAGGAAGTCAAATGCTTCGTTTGCAAGTTGAAAAATATTTGCTGCTTCCTTTTCTTCGGGCACCACGTGTGTTAAGGAATTAGACGTAGTGTTCGAAAAAAAGATGAATAGCTAAACAAACCGTTTGACCTTCTCTGCCCTTGACGCTGAGGTGAATTTGTGACAGCTTATGACACAATTTCATTTCACTCCTCTCTAATGCGAGAAAACTTTCTACAACAGATTTATTAACAGTTTTTTACACTTGGAATATTCATTCCATCCTTCAGAAAGTGAGTCCTTATTAATTTGAATAAATGAAGAACATCTGGAAACCCCAGATTCGCTTATTTTCATATTGTGGACTTGGAAAGCAGGAATTTGTCTCTGTTACATTAAGATCTTTGCACATGGAGCGATTTTTTTTTGCCGAGGTCACATATTACCGTAACAACATTATAGTCAGCATCGTGTATGGAGCAGACGACAGTGTTTTAACTGATTAGCTGTTATCTGTGTGTCAAAATCAGAGTAGACTGGTTTGTTCCCTCCAGAAAACAAACCGCTTTCCACAACAAATAACACTTTAGTGTGCGGCCCTACAAAACTATCTTCGACATTCATTTCGTTGTATGAAAGCACACACACACACACACACATACACACACACACACACACACACACACATGTTCAGTATTTGACAATACAAATGACTGGGCTTTCATTAGATGTCAAACAACCTTAAGCACACCAGAAAAGCATCTGAAAGAGCGGAATGTAAGACTGTGATGTCCACCTTTTCAGTGTTGATCGTCCTAGAAGTGGGAATCCAACCCTATTCCTTACAAACAAATAACACTTCCTAGATATAGCACTAAGAATAACTGATCTACAAACGTCTTCTCTTTGCCACTTTGCTTGTTTGTTTCCACTCAGCAAGCAGTTTGTCTGCGTTGTTCAAGATAAGTCTGCCTAATATTTCTGCCACCTTCTGCTCCACTCGCTTCTTTTGATACTTCCATTGATGTTATATTTTCGCAAAACGAGCTTTCACTTTTAGTTTCAGGTACTTCTCAGTACACCTGAGTTTTGCACACATAGCTGTAAAAGAGCTTTGTAGGACTTACGGTCGAATAAGGCAGAAGGGATAGATATCATTCCATCAGAATTTCTAAAATCATTGAGGGAAGTGGCCACAAAACGACTATTCATGTTGGTGTGTAGAATATATGAGTCTGGCGATATACCATCTGACTTTCGGAAAAGCATCATCCACACAATTCCGAAGACGGCAAGAGCTGACAAGTGCGAGAATTATCGCACAATCAGCTTAACAGTTCATGCATCGAAGCTGCATACAAGAATAATATACAGAAGAATGGAAAAGAAAATTGAGAATGCGCTAGGTGACGATCAGTTTGGCTTTCGGAAAAGTAAAGGAACGAGAGAGTCAATTCTGACGTAACGGCTAATAATGGAAACAAGGCTAAAGAAAAATCAAGACATTTTCATAGGATTTGTCGAACTGGAAAAAGCGTTCGACAATATAAAATAGTGCAAGCTGTTCCAGATTCTGAAAAAAGTAGGGGAAAGCTATAGGGAGAGACGGGTCATATACAATATGTACAACAACCAAGAGGGAATAATAAGAGTGGACGATCAAGAACGAAGTGCTCGTATTAAGAAGGTTGTAAGACAAGGCTGTAGCCTTTCGCCCCTACTCTTCAATCTGTACATCGAGGAAGCAATGACGGAAATAAAAGAATGGTTCAGGAGTGGAATTAAAATACAAGGTGAAAGGATATCAACGATAAGATTCGCTGATGACATTGCTATCCTCAGTGAAAGTGAAGAAGAATTAAATGATCTGCTGAACGGAATGAACAGACTAATGAGTACACAGTATGGTTTGAGAGTAAATCGGAGAAAGACGAAGGTAATGAGAAGTAGTAGAAACGAGAACAGCGAGAAACTTAACATCAGGATTGATGGTCACGAAGTCAGTGAAGTTAAGGAATTCCGCTACCTAGGCAGTAAAATAACCAATGACGGACGGAGCAAGGAGGACATCAAAAGCAGACTCGCTATGGAAAAAAGGCATTTCTGGCCAAGGGAAGTCTACTAATATCAAATACCGGCCTTAATTTGAGGAAGAAATTTCTGAGGATGTACATCTGGAGTACAGAATTGTATGGTAGTGAAACATGGACTGTGGGAAAACCGGAACAGAAGAGAATCGAAGCATTTGAGATGTGGTGCTATAGACGAATGATGAAAATTGGGTGGACTGATAAGGTAAGGAATGAGGAGGTTCTACGCAGAATCGTTAAAGAGAAACCCTACAGACAGGAATTTACACATTACGGCTGAAAGCCTCAAATTTTAAAACAAACGCGGCTGAAAGTCTAAATACAGAGCCAACAAGAATTTTAAATAAATCACGGCTGAAATCCTAATCTTAAAATACTTGACATAAGGTTCGGCTGAAGGCCATATACTGAACAAAAGCAGACATATTAATACACGGCTGAAGGCCGCCGAGCTGGATTAGCTGAGCGGTCTAGGGCGCTGCAGTCATGGACTGTGCGGCTGGTCCCGGCGGAGGTTCGAGTCCTCCCTCTTGGATGGGTGTGTGTGTTTGTCCTTAAGATAATTTAGGTTAAGCACTGTGTAAGCTTAGGGACTGATGACCTTAGCAGTCAAGTCCCATAAGATTTCACACACATTTGAACATTTTTGGCTGAAGGCCTGGCACAGTACTTGCGACAAAAGAAGCTGACTATCACAAACAACAGAACAGTGGTGCTTAGAAGTGTTCCAAGGGTCGGCCTGGGGAGGAAACTCTAACATAAGTTTAGGTGACACAGGCAGCCAAGCGTAATACTAAATAATTGGATTGCAACACGACCAACCAACCAACAACCTAATCAATTCCCCTTCACCCGACCAACGGCATGACAGCAAGGACGAAGATACCAGCACACTACGTCTCGTCAATTGACGTCTAAATACAGTCGACGCATCAACACCGCGAGGAAAAACACACTGCAGAACACTACGCTAATGACACCGGCGAGACTTCGTCGCTGCTCTGTCCCAACCGACCGACTGCCTACTCTAATACGCAGACAGCATTAACATAACCGCTCAGTCGAAATTACACAAGCCAGACACAGTTCCACGAAAACACTTCCAAAAGAACTCGAGCAATCGTAAAAGCAAACACTGTGGAACAACAAGGACGAATGAAAAGTCGACACACACAGAGAACTCGAAGTGGTCGGCGACCAAATATACATCGTCCGATGAGACGACCTACCGAACGACCAACCAAAGTCGTCCCCACTCAAGGCATGTGTGTCACCAACGGTCGGGCGAGTTTTGGCTGTCCGGAGCTCATAGCAGCTCCATACCGACTCAATCCACGTCCGTTCGGAGCTCGGAGACACGGCTACCCGGGAACACTGGCTCGGACCCAACCATGCAGAAGGAACACTTGCCCATTGGCCACTCGACATCTCTGCACAAGGAAGAAACCGCCCCACATCCGGCAGGATGACCAGCTGACGAGGCCCAGAAACGGTCAAAAGACCAAATACACGTCGCTCAATGAGACGACCAACCGAACGAGCAACCGGAAGTCGTTCCCGCTCCAGTCTCCTTCCGTCGGTCAGTTGATGTGTGTGGACATCGGTCGGCATGTACTGGCTGTCCGCGCCTCACTGGCGCTCCGTCCCCGACCGAACTCCAAACACACGACGACCCGGAAATATTAGCGGTCGCTCCAGAGATGGTACGATGGTGCCCTTATCGATATGCGCTGCTGCTGCCACTCACGGGCAAGCAAACCAGCAGCCTTGTGATGCCAGTAAATCGAATTAAAAGAAAAACCAGGCTACAGAACCACAAAAACAAGATGACGAGCAATAAACGGCATGACCGCGAGCCGCCCACGGCTCAGCTTTCTTGACTGACATCAACTCACCAAGTCCAATCTCAAAGGTATCTAACGCTAAAGATCTTTACAACGTCTATTTAAGTTAGCAACCCTGATTTGCAACCTCGTTCGCAACTAAAGCGAAATTTCAATAGACATCTTACAGATCTATGAACAGACATTTGTTTATGTCGTACAACTTCTACTTTGTGTTGCGATTTTTTTTTTTTTTACACTACCGGCCATTAAAACTGCTACACCACGAAGACGACGTGCTACAGATGCGAAATTTAACCGGCAGGAAGAAGATGATGTGATATGCAAATGATTAGCTTTTCAGAACATTGACACAACGATGGCGCCGGTAGCGACACCTACAAGATGATGGCATGAAGAATGTTTCCAAACGCTTTCTCATACACAAAAAGTAGCTGACGGGCGTTGCCTGGTGAAACGTTGTTGTGATGCCTCGTGTAAGGAGGAGAAATGCGTCCCATCACGTTTCCTACTTTGATAACGGTCGGATTGTAGCCTGTCGTGATTGCGGTTTATCGTATCGAGACATTATGCTCGCGTTGGTCGAGATCCAATGACTGTTAGCAGAATATGGAATCGGTGGGTTCAGGAAGGTAATACGGAACGCAATGCTGGATCCCTACGGTGTCGTATCACTAGCAGTCGAGATGAGAGGCATCTTATCCGGATGGCTGTAACGGATCGTGCAGCCACGTCGTGATCTCTAAGTCAACAGGTAGGGACATTTGCAAGACAACAACCTTCTGCGCGAACAGTTCGACGATGTCTGCAGCAGCATGGACTATCAGCTCGGAATCCATTGCAGCGGTTACCCTTGACGCTGCATCACAGACAGGAGAGTCTACGATGGTGTACTCAACGACGAACCTGGGTGCACTAATGGAAAAACTTCATTTGTTCGGATGAATCCAAGTTCTGTTTACAGCATCATGATGGTCGCATCCGTGTTTAGCGACATCGCGATGAAGACACATTGGAAGCGTGTATTCGTCATCGCCATATTGGTGTATCACCCAGCGTCATGGTATGGGGTGCCATTGGTTACACGTCTCGGCCACTTCTTGTTCGCATTGACGGCACTTTGAACAGTGGACGTTACATTTCAGAGGTGTTACGACCCGTGGCACTAACGTTCATTCGATCCCTGCGAAACCCTACATTTCAGCAGGATATTGCACGACCGCATGTTGCAGGTACTGTACGGGCCTTTCTGGTTACAGAAAATGTTCGACTGCTGGTCTGACCAGCACATTCTCCAGATCTGTCACCAATTGAAAACATCTGGCCAGTGGTGGCCGAGCAACTGGCTCGTCACAATACGAGAGTCACTACTCTTGATGAACTGTGGTATCGTGTTGAAGCTGAAGCTGCATGGGTAGCTTTACCTGTAGACCCCATCCAAGCTCTGTTCGACTCAATGCCCAGGCGTATCAAGGCCGTTATTACGGGCAGAGGTGGTTGTTCTGGGTCCTGATTTCTCTGGATCTATGCACCCAAATTGCGCGAAAATGTAATCACATATCAGTTCTAGTGTTATATATTTGTTCAATGAATAACCGTTTATCATCTACATTTCCTTTTGGTGTAGCAATTTTAATGGCCAGTAGTGTACATCAGTTTAGTGTCATTAGAGCAGTCTGCCAGGATTTCTATGCAACGAAAAGGCGTTATCGAGCAAATGTAGCAGGCACGGTGAGCCTACCGGCAGCTGCAGAAATGCGGCTATGCAGCAGCGCCACCCGACAGCGGACCGGGTGCAGGCGGACGGTGATCCGCCCTCGAGGCAGCTTGGCGCCTCCGGTTCTCGTTAGCTGCCCCGGCTGCTTGTTAAGGCGCTCCCTAGCTGCGCCGCCGCCGCCGCCGCCGCCGCCGCCGCCGCCGCCGCTAATTTGCAAGCGGCTTGCTTTGTGGCGCCGCGCTGCTGACACGGCGGGGCACTGCAGGCCGACGCCGTCACAGCTCGCTCTGCCCCCACCGGACTGTCCAAAGCCCGCCGCAATTCCGAGGGCCGGCAGCGCTTAAAAGTTAAATTAATTACCTCTCTCGGAGCCGCGTCCCCGCGAGAGCCAATTTAAGGAGGCAGACCAAGTTTCCTTCTCGCCGGAGATTGAGTTGCCACAAGAGAAGGGGACAGGATTTCCTGTCGTTCCGCGCCATGTGGTACCACGATCTAGGAACTGCAAGTGTTTGCTGCAGCGCGTACTTCGCTTCGAAGCAAACGATACCTTACTACACCGCAGCGCCAAAGAAACTCTGTAGGCATGCTTATTCAAATACGTAAACAGGCAGAATACGGGACTGGGTCAGCAAAGCCTATATAAGAGAAGTGTCTGGCACAGTTGTTAAGATCGGTTACTGCTACAACTACAGGTTATCAAGATTTGAGTGAGTTTGGACGTGGTGTTACAGTCGGTGCATGAGCGATGGGACACAGCATCTCCGAGGTAGCGATGAAGTGGGGATTTTCCCGTATGATCATTTCACGAGTGGACCGCGAATGTACGGAATCCGGTAAAACATGAAATCTCCGACATCGCTGCGGTCTGAAAAAGATCCTGCAAGAACGAGACAGTCGAGGACTGAAGAGAATCGTTCAATGTGACAGAAGTGTAATCCTTCCTCAAATTGCTGCAGATTTCAATGCTGAGCCACCACTTACGGAGGCCAAGTCCCACTTGTGTTCCCTTTATGACAAAGCTTGCGCCTCGCCTTCGCCCGTCGACATCGACATTGGACTGTTGGTAACTGAAACATGTAGGCTGATCGGACGAGTCTCGTTTCACACTGTTTAAATGTTCAAATGTGTGTGAATTCCTAAGTGACCAAACTGCTGAGGTCATCGGTCCCTAGACTTACATACCGCTTAAACTAACTTATGCTAAGAACAAGACATCACATACACCCATGCACGAGGGAGGATTCGAATCTCCGGCGGAAGAGGCCGTGCAAATCATAACATGGCTCATGAAACCGCGCGGACACTCCACGCGGCTTTCAAATTGTAATGAGCGGATGGCCGTATACGGCGTATACGGCTATGGAGACCACCTCATGAATCCATAGACCCTGCATATCAGCAGGGGACTGTTCAAGCTGGTGGAGGCTCTGTAATGGTATTGGGCGTCTTCAGTCGGAGTGATATGGGATCCCTGATATGTCTAGATACAACTCCGACAGGTGACACGTACGGAAGCATCGTGTCTCACCATCTGCATACGTTCAAGTGCACTGTGAATTCCTACGATCCAGCGGGACACTGTGACACCCCATATGTCCAGAATTGTTACAGAGTGGCTCCAGGAAGACTCTTCTGAGTTTGAACACTTCAGCAATCACTCACACTGGGTCCTACTAACTGTTCATAACGAATTCTACTCTTGTCATGCCATTTTTGACCACAAAGCCCTGTCGTCTTTCATTTCACTTCATTGACCGCGCTAAATCTAGAATGAGCCTTAACACTTGCCTTTTCAGATGTTCTAACTTCCCTACCAAGTTCAAACTTCTGATATTTCTCACCCCGACTTGCAGAACGTTGTTCTTTCGTTGGCTATTCAATGTTTTTCCCGCGGTCACATCTCCCTTGGAAGTTCCTTTCCAGAGATCCGAATGGGGGCTAGTCCGTAATTTTTTTCCAATCGAGAGACCGTTATGAAACTTTTCCTCAAGCCTCATGTCCTGTGGATACACATTATGTATCTTTAACGAGGTGGTTTCCATTGCCCCTGCATCCTCATGCCATTCATCATTGCTGATTCTTTCGCATTTACAGGCAGTTTCGCACCCCAAGGGCAAACGAGTACCCTGAACCTCTTTCCGCTTCCGCCCGCTTTGACATGGCCACTACCGAACGAGGTTAACTTCTAATGCTGGAAGTCTTCAGTCGCCATTGTGGATGAATGTTATTCAAAATTTAGGCAGCCGCATGCTTCGACCCCAGGACGGGTGACATATTGATTACTAATCAAAGAAGCTATCCCTAGATCCCGGGTGTAATCGAAGTAACGCCATTATTAGCTTCTTACACATTCTCTGTTAATGCACCATGTACGCGCATTTTGTGACGGAAGCTACCTATGACACTCTTCTTTCCAGCAGCCTGTAACTTTCTATCCCCTGTTGCCTTTTTTGTAGATCCTAAAGCTGAATCTTCGAGTCTTCTGACTTCTATCTTGCGTTTCCTCCCGCCAGACGCTCTTCTCCATTAAGAATTTCCAAAATCAGTCTTTCCTATTAAAATTTAGTAATTATTACAGAAATGCTGTCATGATAAGATTCATGCTACGTTTACGTTCCTCTCGTTCCTGAACTTCAATGAAATTCTTCCACTGCCTCGAAATTTTTACTCTTCTCCTCACATTACACAATCCAGCTATTACCACACCGAAAATTACTTTGATCCATAAAATATCACCCCCTTCCCATTAAAAATACACTCCTGGAAATAGAAAAAAGAACACATTGACACCGGTGTGTCAGACCCACCATACTTGCTCCGGACACTGCGAGAGGGCTGTACAAGCAATGATCACACGCACGGCACAGCGGACACACCAGGAACCGCGGTGTTGGCCGTCGAATGGCGCTAGCTGCGCAGCATTTGTGCACCGCCGCCGTCAGCGTCAGCCAGTTTGCCGTGGCATACGGAGCTCCATCGCAGTCTTTAACACTGGTAGCATGCCGCGACAGCGTGGACGTGAACCGTACGTGCAGTTGACGGACTTTGAGCGAGGGCGTATAGTGGACATGCGGGAGGCCGGGTGGACGTACCGCCGAATTGCTCAACACGTGGGGTGTGAGGTCTCCACAGTACATCGATGTTGTCGCCAGTGGTCGGCGGAAGGTGCACGTGCCCGCCGACCTGGGACCGGACCGCAGCGACGCACGGATGCACGCCAAGACCGTAGGATCCTACACAGTGCCGTAGGGGACCGCACCGCCACTTCCCAGCAAATGAGGGACACTGTTGCTCCTGGGGTATCGGCGAGGACCATTCGCAACCGTCTCCATGAAGCTGGGCTACGGTCCCGCACACCGTTAGGCCGTCTTCCGCTCACGCCCCAACATCGTGCAGCCCGCCTCCAGTGGTGTCGCGACAGGCGTGAATGGAGGGACGAATGGAGACGTGTCGTCTTCAGCGATGAGAGTCGCTTCTGCCTTGGTGCCAATGATGGTCGTATGCGTGTTTGGCGCCGTGCAGGTGAGCGCCACAATCAGGACTGCATACGACCGAGGCACACAGGGCCAACACCCGGCATCATGGTGTGGGGAGCGATCTCCTACACTGGCCGTACACCACTGGTGATCGTCGAGGGGACACTGAATAGTGCACGGTACATCCAAACCGTCATCGAACCCATCGTTCTACCATTCCCAGACCGGCAAGGGAACTTGCTGTTCCAACAGGACAATGCACGTCCGCATGTATCCCGTGCCACCCAACGTGCTCTAGAAGGTGTAAGTCAACTACCCTGGCCAGCAAGATCTCCGGATCTGTCCCCCATTGAGCATGTTTGGGACTGGATGAAGCGTCGTCTCACGCGGTCTGCACGTCCAGCACGAACGCTGGTCCAACTGAGGCGCCAGGTGGAAATGGCATGGCAAGCCGTTCCACAGGACTACATCCAGCATCTCTACGATCGTCTCCATGGGAGAATAGCAGCCTGCATTGCTGCGAAAGGTGGATATACACTGTACTAGTGCCGACATTGTGCATGCTCTGTTGCCTGTGTCTATGTGCCTGTGGTTCTGTCAGTGTGATCATGTGATGTATCTGACCCCAGGAATGTGTCAATAAAGTTTCCCCTTCCTGGGACAATGAATTCACGGTGTTCTAATTTCAATTTCCAGGAGGGTATCTCAGGCAGCCCTCCTTGCTCGTCTCCACATTTCAGCCTCCTCTGTTCTACTGCCCACACATCAGTACTCTGGTTCTCGTCTCCACATTTTACCATCTATCAGTTACGACGAAGGAAACAACTACTTTCCACAAAAAAAACTTATTCCTCCGTATATCAACTGACGTCTCCTTTAGGTCCATCTCTTCAACTTTTCTTTCCATTTCGATAACATTTGCAAAGATTAAATTTCATGTATCAGACCAAGCACTTTATATTAAATCGACGTTACACAGTTGTCACGTAAATTTGTATTAAATTCTTTGTTGATTTGTGTCGATATAAGTATAAATTTAAAAATTCGGGGAGCTACTGGTTACACTAAACGGGCGTTCATCATCCATTGCTCTGTGGTAGAGTGTTCAACTGCGAAGTTGATAGCCTGATCTCGATTCCTGGAAGTGGGAAGCGCTCGAAACTGGTAATCGCTGGAACATTATTCTTTTAAATTTTTTTCCATTCCGTACATCTGTTAAAATAAGATTCGTCAAATATGTGCTGATTGGCACATATCTAATTTTCATTTTGGCACATCGCCTGGTTTCTAAATACGTACTATACACCAAAATCCAGTTCCTGTTGCAAATATATATATTGTTATTTACCGATATTTTGCAAAAGATTATTGACGAAGATAATTTAAATTTATAAAAAAATTCTTCTTCTCAGGAATGCTCGTTTAACAGGCAACTTGGATTAAAAATTTACGATAGCGAGGAATCGAACACAGCCAATCCACGTGGCAAGCAAGTACGAGGGGAATTTGAAAAGTTCTGTACACTGCGCATGCGCGACCGTTACAGTGGCGTGATCAAGTTGAAATTCGTAACTGCAGTGAGCGGAACTTTAGGTGAAACGGTCTTATATGTGTTTGCTGGTTCGCATGCCAGTGTCGTTACTAATTCAGTTGTAAAATGGAAGCTGAAAGCCAGTCAGGTTGGATTACACATAGTGACTAGCGTTATTACATCAAAATCGAATCATTACGTGGATAGAATCCGAATGAAATTGACAATGCTTTGAGGGAGGTGTGTGGGAATAGTGTAATGAATCGTGACACTGTATCAGGGTAGTCTATTCGCTTCCATGAAGGTCAGGTAAGCTCTGATGACAACCCCACAAATGGTAGGCCATCAACTGCAAGAGCTCTGAGATCATTGTTAAAGATATTTTGTGAGAGGATCGACAAAAAATATGTGAGGAAATAGCATCTGCGGCCAGAATGTCTAATGTATGTCATTTCAGTTTACAGAATCACAGCTGAAAAGTTAAAGAGGAGAAAATTTGATGTCAGATGAGTTCCGCAGGATTTGAGTGAAGAGCGGAAAGCGTTGCTTCAACGTTATCGAACAGGAGGAGGAAAGTATCTGAAAAGGATTTTTGCACTTGATGAAACCTGGATACGAGATTTTGAGCCAGAACTGAGGTTTCAGTCGTCACAGTGGAAATTTCAACTGTCAGCAATCGCAGGTGAAATTGATGACGATCTTTGCGTGTAACACAATCGGAGTTATAGCTACAAATCGAGTGCCCCAGGGGACGCCTGTAATAGGCTCGTGCTAGCAGCTGGCTCAAATGGCTCTGAGCACTACGGGACTTAACTGCTGTGGTCAACAGTCCCCTAGAACCTAGAACTACTTAAACCTAACTAACCTAAGGACATCACACACATCCATGCCCGAGGCAGAATTCGAACCTGCGACCCTAGCGGTCACGCGGCTCCAGACTGTAGCGCCTAGAACCGCACGGCCACTCAGGCCGGCGTGCTAGCAGCTGTTAGCGAAATATTTTGATCCGAAAATCCGTCGAAGGAGGCTTGAAACGCTCGCAGATGGTGTCCTCATTTTTCACGATAATGAAAGACTGCAAACTGCCCTGCCAGTGGGAGAAACACTAGACAAATGTGGGTGGAAAATACTTCCTCGTCCACCATACAGTCCTGGTATGGGCCCCTAACGTTTGATTTGTTTGCCAATGTGAAGGAGCAACTCAGGGGTAAAAGTCCTAATACAACTGATTAATATTCCAGTGGAGTGATACAAATAATTATACAAATCAACATTGAAGCTGCCCTGTCTCCAATACAGAAATTGTCAAAAACTTTGTGGAGCTGTCAGAACGGAGATTATAATGAAGACCTGTAAAGGTATTTTGTGAAATAAATTATTCTCTTAAATTCCATCTTACGGTGTGCAGGACCGTTGAAGTGTCCCTCGGATTCTACAACACACTCATTCTACTTCTTGAAATATGGATTTTACTGTAGAGTACTAAAGTCCCTCTGAAAAATCTAAGTCAATATTCCAGATAATTTTTAAGAAATGAACCAAATGCTTTGTGAGAATTATGTTTGTTCTAAACTTCACGTACCATAAATACAAAAGAGTTCCAAAAATCAAATAGCCGTGTATTCTCTTTGTGAGAAAGATGTGTGTCTACCACGGGCATGCGAGAACACTTGTCTCCGACGACTTGAGGGTTATAGAAGTAAGGCTTGCTATTGAGATATTTTGACGGTATTCTTTCACTGAATGGCGAACTAAATAATTTTTCTCTGTGGTTTCATTTATTTCCTGCCTTTCTTCGTGTCACCATTTACGATAAAAATATCTTTTACTTTATGCGCCCTAACAAATTAAGACTAACAGTATGTCCTCCTAATTGCGTCTCTGAAAAACCTTATTAAATTCTACAAGATAATGTAACTAAACTGGGCAATGTTGTTAAGAAATGTTGTGTAGGTTCACACATACGTTTTCATGCTTATTGAAGCTATATGTTTTTAACTGTAAACAACTGAAATTTTTTCAACAAGGTGACTACAAATATTCCTCTTTTGAAAAATCTCTCAGAACAAAATTAATGTATTTTTGTGCAAATTTTGATATGCCATTATTACAAATGTCTGTGGAACAGAATATTGAAATCTTCTTTTGCTAGATTTTTATTGCGCTCCAAATTTCTGTGAAAAAATGTACCACATCTTATGGTTTTTCCCTTACATAAAAGCCTTACATAAATGTCTCACTATTATAGCTAATGAAAATTCCTGCCACAGGATGTTTCAGTATCGTAAGGACTAGCGTTTTGTAAAATTTTTGTACTATAATATCAGTGGTTTGTGAGGGAAAGGTACATAAAGTAGCCAAAACATAAATTACGAATACCTGAATCAAAGATTTGACAGTGTTTGTATTAGGCCTTACCTTATGTAGGCGCACTGATGCAAACCATATGCATTCTCCTCTTCATCCTCAAGTAGTCTTTTATTAACTTGTCTTCTTAGATTAACCTGATTTTCAAACTGAGTAACAACCACGTCAGGTGAACCATCTCTCCTGTTATCGATTTCTTTCATTATCGATAGTATGAAAGCTCCTGGATCAAGTCTTCCAAGACTGGCGCAGTTAAAGATTAGCCCAGTTTCGTCAGCAGTTATGGAAAGTAATATTGCCTCGGAGCATATTTTCCCGCATTAGAATTTTGAGTTTTTTCATGCACACATTTACGTATAAGTTCAGGATCTGCTAAAAACCGAAATATTCTCCACATCGTGACCCCAGGAAACTGGAAGAAAACCCCGCAGGAATAAATAATATGTGGAAACACAGAACAACAAAGGGGCGTACATAGTGAAAGCTTTAGGTAATCATTATTTTGTCACAATTTGGAGTGTAATTCGAATATAATATTCAGGAATCGAAATTTCCATACCATCTACGAAATTAAGATCCAATAAATAAAATTTTCACAACTTTCGTCACTTTCGTTTACGTCCCAGTTTAAAGAAGTCCGGCAGCGATCTAATGCACTGACGATTAGTACGTTAAGCGTACAGCAAATGACGTGGCGCAGACGGCCAATGTATAACAAAATTCCAGCCACGTGACACACCAAGCTATTCCAATTGCGATGGCGACATTTCCCTCTTTCATAAGTACTACATGTTCCTAATTCGATTGCTTACAAAGGTGGTACTTTGGTTTTTGAATGAATAGTGAGGATGGTCCGTCATTTGGAATAACATTCCCTCGCTTCTGTTCACAAGCAACCAGCAGGTGGATATGTTGGACTATGATATTACGAACGAACTGAATACTCTGAATTTGGTTTGAATTTCTGTATAACGGTCTGATATTTTTAATTTTAGTTTTCAGCGTACTTAAAGAGTGACAGAATACCACGCATGTATCCTCACGGAAGACGTGATTCGAGAACTTTCTGTGCATTACGATGATTAGTGACAATCGCAACATGTAAAAATAAAAAAAGACAGAGCAAAATGATTTTCAGTAAGAAGAAAATTTTATTCTGATTGTAACGTGTCGAATACTATTCACTTTTTGTTTTCGGGAAATTTAATGCATGAACCAGAAGCAGCATATATGACACAATCTTTTATACGTTGCATGCAAAAGTATTTTTCGCACTTAGTGTCATATTTAGCCTACTCGGTAGCCAACTGCAGCTATCTCGCGTATGTAACCGTATATATCCAGAATACCATACATTTCGTATTAAGTTAATTACACCTCGTTTACACTTAAAGTTTCGTTTAACTTTGATGCTTAGGTCTGTGAGACAGGAGTGCCCTGTTGCTGGTAGCGGCCTTTTGTGCTCCTTACGTATGCTTATCGCAGCATGCCGAGCGAGATGGCTAAAGCAAGCATTACAAAGGGAACATTCCACCGCTATTTCGAGTTCCGCTATTATTGGCTTGCCAGGTTCTCAACAGTTCCTTTGAGAGAGGAACAAATTGACTCGCAGTCTCCAGTTTGCCTTCATCTTCACAGAACTGCAGAAAGTAGTCCTTTCGTACGCAAGGAAATTTGCTTTCTGGGGTAGCCGCCAGATGTTTACACGGTGGTGGCAATCCAACGTATTGCACTGTTTTATCCTGCGAAACAGAACTGCCTTCCTCTGTTACCACGACGCATGTAGTTAGTCTCGAAACGCAGCGCCGATATCTCTCTCTCTCTCTCTCTCTCTCTCTCTCTGTCTCTCTCTCTCTCCCTGCACCGATTAAATTATATTAATGAAGCCGCTAGCAAGAACACTTAGCAAATAATGACTTTACTCCGCGACAACTTCGTTGTTAAAGAACAGTGTCTCCTTTCCTGAATCGTTTCTTGAGTGTTATTTGACTTTAGAGGATGTAAGCGGAGCCGGGATACACTCTGTGTTTGCTTGGGTTGTTAATGTCATATAAATGGCGGCGACAGGTTGAACGTCTTTTATTTGCTGTAAGGTGGCAGTCGTATCTAGAAGGAATACGAGGTAGATAATTTTCATTTACTTTTAACTGGAGGAGAAGATCACAATGAATAACCCTCTACCAACAGCACGTGTTCGAGAATCCTCCACTCGTAATATCTGTGTATGCTCTGCAATGACATTTACTTGGAAATTAAAACAGTATACCGGACCAGGACATGCATCCTAAGTTATGCCTTATAAGGAAATCCTCTTTCGAATTGTCAGATCCAGATTAAGCTTACAGCCTTCTTGAATCTTCAGTCCGCTTGTTGTTCTCCTCTACTCTACCGCTAAGTAGACTTACAGATATACAGGGTGGTCCATTGATATTGACCGGGCCAAATATCTCGCGAAATAAGCATCAAACGAAAAAACTACAAAGAACGAAACTCGTCTACCTTGAAGGGGGAAACCAGATGGAGCTATGGTTGGCCCGCTAGATGGCGCTGCCATAGGTCAAACAGATACCAACTGCGTTTCTTTAAATAGGAACCCCCATTTTTATTACATATTCGAGTAGTACGTAAAGAAATATGAATGTTTTAGTTCGACCACTTCTTTCGCTTTGTGATAGATGGCGTTGTAATAGTCACAAACGTGTAAGTACGTGGTATCACGTAATATTCCGCCAGTGCGGACGGTGTTTGCTTCGTGATACATTACCCGTGACTGTTTGGACCGTTTACCAATTGCGGAAAAAATCGATATCGTGTTGATGTAAGGCTATTGTGATGAAAATGAACAACGGGCGTGTGCCATGTATGGTGCTCGGTATCCTGGCCATCACCCAAGTTTCCGGACCGTTCGCCGGATAGTAACGTTATTCAAGGAAACAGGAAGTGTTCAGCCACATGTGAAACGTCAGCCACGACCTGCAACAAATCATGATGGCCAAGTAGGTGTTTTAGCTGCTGTCGCGGCTGATCCGCACATCAATAGCAGGCAAAGTGCACGAGAATCGGGAATCTCAAAAACGTCGCTGTTGAGAATGCTACATCAACATCGATTGCACCCGTACCATATTTCTATGCACCAGGAATTGCATGGCGACTTGTTTGAACGTCGTGTACAGTTCTGCCACTGGGCACAAGATAAATTACTTGACGATGACAGTTTTTTTGCACGCGTTCTATTTAGCGACGAACCTTCATTCACCAACAGCGGTAACGTAACCCGGCATAATATGCACTGTTGGGCAACCGAAAAACCACGATGGCTGCGACAAGTGGAACGTCAGAGACCTTAGCGGGTTACTGTATGGTGCAGCAGTATGGGAGGAAGGATATTTGACCCCCATTTTATCGATGGCAATCTAAATGGTGCAATGTACGCTGATTTCCTACGTAATGTTCTACCGATGTTACTACAAGATGTTTCACTCCATGACTGAATGGCAATGTACTTCCAACATGATGGAATGGATGTCCGGCACATAGCTCGCGTCGGGTTGAAGCGGTATTGAATAGCAAATTTCATGACAGGTGGATTGGTCGTCGAAGCACGCTCACCGGATCTGACGTCCCCGGATTTCTGTCTGTGGAGAAAGTTGAAGGATATTTGCTATCGTGATCCACCGACAACTCCTGAGAACATGCGTCAGCGCATTGTCAATGCATGTGCGAACATTATGGGAGGCGAGCTATTCGCTGTTGAGAGGATGTCGTTATACGTATTGCCACATGCAGTGGGGATGACGGACATAATTTTGAGCGTTTATTGCATTAATGTGGTATTTACAGGTAATCGCGCTGTAGCAGCATGCGTTCTGAGAAATGATAATTTCACACAGGTACATGTATGACATTGGAACTGTGGTGTCACCGCCAGACACCACACTTGCTAGGTGGTAGATTAAATCGGCCGCGGTCCATTTAGTACATGTCGGACCCGCGTGTCGCCACTGTGTGATCGCAGATCTAGCGCCACCACAAGGCAGGTCTCGTGATACGAACAAGGACTCGCCCCAGTTGTACGGACGACCTAGCTAGCGACTAGATGTACGAATCCTTTCTCTCTCATTAGCCGAGAGACAGAATAGCCTTCAGCTAAGTTAATGGCTACGAACTAGCAAGGCGCCATTAGCCTTACAGTGATTGTAATTAAAGTCTCCTGTGTATAGTCAAGAGCGATGTACCACAATGATTGATTAAAGATAAGTATTAATCCAGCTACGTACTTTTCTTCATAGCATTAATTACGTAGCCTGTTCCAGTACTTCACGCCCGTCTGCGTTAGTCTAGCGTGCATTTTCAGCCATCTCGATCTACAAGGTGTTGGCCCAGCTGCCGACACATCAGGAACAACCGAAATAAAATGTTCAAACGTACCTACGTTCTGTATTTTAATTTGAAAAGCCTACCTGTTACCAACTGTACGCCTAAAACTGTGAGCCTTACATTTGTGACTATTACAGCACCATCTAACACATAACGAAAAAAACATTCATATTTCTTTACGTACTACAAGAATATGTAGTAAAAAATGGGGGTTCCTATTTAAAAAAACGCCGTTGATATCCGTTTGACCTGTGACAGCACCATCTAGCGGGCCAACGATAGCGCCATCTGGTTTCCCCCTTCAAGCTAGACGAGTTTCGTTCTTTGTAGTTTTTTCGTTTTATTCTTATTTCGTGAGATATTTGGCCCGGTCATGATCAATGGACCACCCTGTATATACTGAAACGAACGTGAATGCTATTTTTATATTGCTATAGTGTCGGTAACAATATCAAGTATTAGATAATTTCTTGGTATCATAAGAAATATTACTGTGTTGGAACGATCTAATGATAACTGCGTAAAATTTTTTCATTACTAGTTTAACGAGAACTAAAATACGCGGTCGGAAAAAATTTATAGACCACTTTAGAGGTTTCCTATTCACTCAGAATTTAATGTTACAGCAAAGCGTAGGAAGTACGTGAAAGGATTGTATTTACAGATCAATAGCACGAGCAGTTCTGAAGTACCGATTATTGAGCATTCTGAAACGCCCACGTTAGAACGTGGTGTCGCCTCCACGGGCGGCAACATAGTCGGTTAGCCGATCGTACACATGGTGAATACTGTCCTGGGACACATTATGCCTCGCCTGCTTGACCTGTTGACGTTCTTTTATACGAATTGTTGGTCAGGTCCTATGAGTGACTTCTCGTCCTATCATATCACAAGCATGATCGATTAGAGAATGTGTTGACCACGGAAGTTGCTGCTTGTCTTGCAGAGGACGTTAATTTCACGAGCGTGTGGGCGAGCATTGTCCTGTTCGAAGGAAACATCATCTTTCTATTTTAAAAAAAGGGCAAAATAATGGAACTAGCAACATTCTGGGTATACGGAGCACTGGTTAGCGTCCCCTACAGAAACATCAAAGAAGGACTTGAGTTGCAGCTTGTCGCACCACAGACTTATGGCCTGGGATTGGTCCACTGTATCTTGGACAAATACATTGTATGTGACAGTGCTCCCGTGGTCTATGTCGTACGCACAAACCACCATCACTTGCGTTCAGCCAGAAAGTACTTTCATTGCTGAAGACCACGGCGCGCCGCTCCATCTTCCAAGTGATCCTCTGATGGCACCAGTCGAACCGTGTTCATCGATGCCGTGGTGTTGAAACCTTCCCGTCTCCTCTATATGTCTCTTTCGTTACGAAACCTTCCCTTCTACAATAACCTATGAAACCTTTCCTCCGGATTTCTATCTCTTGCTTAATAATAACAAATGAAACCTTTCCTTTGAAATTTACTATCTTTCTCAATCTTCGCATACAAATTTAATTGCTGCTTATTAAAACTGATTTTCTGATTATTTCAACGAAACATAGAACGTGTCGTCGTCGTGGCCCTCAGCCGTTATCTGCAATAACCCAAAACTGTTCCTTTCCTTTATTGCTGTTACTGGATCCTCGCCTGACAGCTACATCGAACTGCGACATGAATATACGTACTATGTTTTACTATACTCTATTAGCTGCTGGTGGGCTATCATAATAAGTGGCTCTATTTATTACCAAAGCTGACGTTATTCTTTAATAGCAAAGCTGACGTTATTCTTTAATTAATTAGACTGACGTTACGCAATTCACAGTTAAACTTTTTCTTGACAACAGTAAAATTTTCCAAAGTTTTACTTTGACGGTTCTTGGGATGGATTATAATCAGTAATGCAATATTGCTGGCCAAAATTAATTATATTCCGAATGAAATGATTTTACAAACGTTCAAATGGGACCTACTTTTTACAATAATCTTACAACTAGCATTGCGCAAACATACCTTCAGTAGTCTTGAGTTTCTCAAAAAAAAAAAAAAAATTCAATAATATTAGTTCCTCTTATAATAATAGTTAGCTTATGTCTCTGTACATCCGTTTATAGTCTCTTGTAAATCATAGCTGGTGGCTGGCAGGCACACCGCTCCTCTCAACCTCTCGCTTCACACCTGCTACCGACTCGCTTCACTTCTCGCTTACTATTGACTTTCTACGAACGCTAGAAGTGTGGTCTCTCCCGCCAAGAATGCTTTTTGGTGCAGACAGTCCCTGCTACCATTACAAAATGTATCAATGCGCCGCCTTTGCCGCTCTTTTCTTATAATGTATCCATACGCTGTCTCTCCAGCCCTTTTTAAAATTATATCAATGTGCGGCCTCTCCTGCCAACAGTACTTCGGTGCAGACATTCTCTGCTACCACAATTATTTCCATCATGAGAAACATTAATTATTCCTACTTAATCCTATTAATAAAATATAAACATCTTTTATAAATTATGGTTTGACAATAGAAACACACACGTCTTACAGTGTTACTGTGGTAGCTGTACGATATGCTACTGCTGCCCTAACAATAAGACGATTCTGGCGGGCGTCTGTGATGCGTGGACGCCCAGAATCTCATCTACGGTTGTGAGAATGTTACGGGACCACTGATACCAGCATGGTGGCACAACTGATGCAGCACATCTAGCCTATGTGACAGTTTCATGTTTTAATAAAAATTTCATATCAGTAATTTGTGAATGAAACCACATTTACGTAATTCATGGACTCAACAGGATGCAACCCTACGGAGAACCATTTAATATTTTCTTCCTAATAAGTTCAGTGTTGGGGTCCACAACTATAAACTCTTTTAACAGTCTGAAAATTTCATGTGACTACATTAAACCTGATGGTATACAGTTCGTGATGCAACGACGTGTAATCAAATGGCGTATGAACCAACAAATTGTTCAGTGGTGGTATTTGGAAGAGAGTTGGTCTCTTTTCACATTGTCAAAAAGTCTCTCAATTATATGCAGGCACACGGATGGGCGAAAGGAGCAATCTCAATGCTGTAAACATTTCTACAGAATATGTGGCATGATTGTAGCGAAGAAGCGTCGCTGTTGGTATAGTGGAATTTGGTTTTAAAACTAAAAGTAATTGACTTGATTGCAAAGTTATCTAGTGCCTCTTCTGCCTATTCACTTGGGCAAAGGAGTACACAAATCATCTTTTATTTCTGTCCCACTTACTTGTCAACGCACTACCGTACTCATAAATGTCACAAATTATCAATCCTATGTGATTGTGTTTGTTGGTGCCTTCCCATAAACGTGATTCACGGGTCAATTAACTTCTTAAAAGAATCAACTTCTGGGAAAACATCCAGAAGCAAGTACCTGTACGTTTCTTTTGTTACAAAAATTGTGTTTGGTGAGGTGACACACTGCATCATCAGCAGATATAGCCCAACTATGAGATACAGGAGACAAGCCGAAATTATCAAATTACTGCTCCTAAGACTTGTCTTCTCCGATCGGTTAGTCACGATGGAAGTGCACAGTCCCCTCAACTGCATCCCTACTATCATTGCATTTTATTCTTTGGTTTGTGTCTTTTCTCCGTTGCCTGAACCACATTATCACCATGTATATTATTTATTTGATTTTGGTAATGTCGTATAGTGCCAGGTATTTTTATTCTTTGTAAATTATGGTCATTGAAAATCATCCACGACCAGGATTAATATTGTGGAAATTTAATTTACAGAACGATATTACAAGGCTAATACTTCGCACTACCAGTATGACTGTCGTTGTTCGCAAAAAGAAATCACGCTAGTGATGCGGTCGCGTGTGCAGGAGCTCTGAAGATACGCGGACATTATGAGAACTGGGTGAAGTCGGAAACTAAGTATTTTATTACGCGTTGAAAGAAGGTTGTTCTCTCCTTTTTTTAAAGACTGTATATGAGTGGTGATCTAGACTGGTTGTCAGTGCGAGTTCTTAAAGTCATTGTAGCAGATCAGTCGGATTTGTCCAGGCATGCCTTCAAACGTGATACTGAGTGATGCATACAGTTGCATCTACCACATGGTGACACGTTTGATCCGTTACTGAAGCCTTTAGTTACACCCTGTCTCAGAGTGTTCACTTTGGATGTAGAAACTGGATCGTTAGTGCAAGTTGGTCTGATTCTATTATCGACAGCCACCGTTGAGAATTGCGTAAACTGCTGAACTGTCGGGACCATGGAACAAACACTGCTGGGTGCTACGGGATTTGTGGATTACCGATCGGCGTGGAACAAGACGAGTGTTCTTCGAGTGGGATGCGAAGTGCTATCCCGAAATGTGGCCCATTCAGCTCCCCTGTCGTTGTCGTGTCACTTGCTGCTGCTCGTCTGATTTGCCGAGGTTACGAAAAGTTATGATTTGTTCATTTTTTTCTATTTGGCCCACTCGTATAAGGGCTGGCATTGTTTGCTTTACAACATTATATGGGATCTGGTTACACTTCTTCCCATCATGTGTAGTCTGTGCAAAAGGCTACCCAGTTTTCCTAAATTATTGAAGCGTTTGCGTCTGGCCCCACGTGGGAGATGCAAGTTTTCCCTGTAATCATAACATTGGTTAGGATGTTACACAGAAGCACCAAAGAGACTGGTATAGGCTTGGGCATTCAAATACACAGATACGTAAACAGGAAGAATACGGCACTGCGGTCGGCAACGCCTTAGTAAAACTACCTTCTGTCTGGCGCAGTTGTTGTATAGTTCACTGCTGCTACAATGGCAGGTTATCAAGATTTAAGTGAGTTTGAAAGTGGTGTTATAGTAACCGCATGAGTGATGGGACACAGTATCTCCGAGGTAGCGATGAAGTGCGGATTTTGCCGTACGACTATATCACGAGTGTACCGTGAATATCAGGAATCCGGTAAAACATCAAATCTCCCACACCGCTGCGGCAGGAAAAATATCCTGAAAGAACAGGACCAACAGCGACAGATTTTCAAATTTATAAGGGGATTTTCTTCTATATTGTTTATAATAAACATTTACAAAGTAGATGTGGTGGGTTGGCCATTCTGGTAACAAGAGATGTACACCTTGTTTTTCTCAGACGATCACGTAGTGGTGACCAGTGAAGAGCGGTTCCAAAGGTATGTACACAAGATGATGACGCTCTGTAATACATTCTCTTTGTAGGTACATGCATGTGGATGGAGAGCAAACGACACGTGGTGTTTAACTGCAGATAAAAACGAAGTTAGTGCTTCGCATCCTTAACCAACGTTGATACGTCGTTAACAGGTACGAAGCTGCTTGTACAAAGCCAGCATTGGTCATGGTGGTATAAAAAATTTCATTCTATGCCAGCAACAAATAGTCTTGATAGGGGAAACTACCTGTATTTTCTTGCTATCAAAATGATAAAAACATAATACCTAGTTTCCGAGGATGATTCATTTCCATTAAGAAAACGAACTGAAAATTTTTTTCGAACAGTGCTGCCTAGACTGTTATCTACTTCGTTATTGACATTTTTAGGCTACTACCGTCATGACAGCCAAACTCAAAACTGTTGAAATAGATTATTTTTTATGTAGTGGTGTATTTGAAATGGTATATTAGGTATAAAAAGAAACTAAACTTTACGTTCAGTTCGACAGTTCTGCTGCTAGATATTCTGATAACAAAAAAATAAGTTTTACAGTTATATGTAAATACTTACGTAATATTTATATATATATATATATATGTATATATATATATATATATATATATACTCCTGGAAATTGAAATAAGAACACCGTGAATTCATTGTCCCAGGAAGGGGAAACTTTATTGACACATTCCTGGGGTCAGATACATCGCATGATCACACTGACAGAACCACAGGCACATAGACACAGGCAACAGAGCATGCACAATGTCGGCACTAGTACAGTGTATATCCACCTTTCGCAGCAATGCAGGCTGCTATTCTCCGATAGAGACGATCGTAGAGATGCTGGATGTAGTCCTGTGGAACGGCTTGCCATGCCATTTCCACCTGGCGCCTCAGTTGGACCAGCGTTCGTGCTGGACGTGCAGACCGCGTGAGACGACGCTTCATCCAGTCCCAAACACGCTCAATGGGGGACAGATCCGGAGATCTTGCTGGCCAGGGTAGTTGACTTACACCTTCTAGAGCACGTTGGGTGGCACGGGATACATGCGGACGTGCATTGTCCTGTTGGAACAGCAAGTTCCCTTGCCGGACTAGGAATGGTAGAACGATGGGTTCGATGACGGTTTGGATGTACCGTGCACTATTCAGTGTCCCCTCGACGATCACCAGTGGTGTACGGCCAGTGTAGGAGATCGCTCCCCACACCATGATGCCGGGTGTTGGCCCTGTGTGCCTCGGTCGTATGCAGTCCTGATTGTGGCGCTCACCTGCACGGCGCCAAACACGCATACGACCATCATTGGCACCAAGGCAGAAGCGACTCTCATCGCTGAAGACGACACGTCTCCATTCGTCCCTCCATTCACGCCTGTCGCGACACCACTGGAGGCGGGCTGCACGATGTTGGGGCGTGAGCGGAAGACGGCCTAACGGTGTGCGGGACCGTAGCCCAGCTTCATGGAGACGGTTGCGAATGGTCTTCGCCGATACCCCAGGAGCAACAGTGTCCCTCATTTGCTGGGAAGTGGCGGTGCAGTCCCCTACGTCACTGCGTAGGATCCTACGGTCTTGGCGTGCATCCGTGCGTCGCTGCGGTCCGGTCCCAGGTCGACGGGCACGTGCACCTTCCGCCGACCACTGACGACAACATCGATGTAGTGTGGAGACCTCACGCCCCACGTGTTGAGCAATTCGGCGGTACGTCCACCCGGCCTCCCGCATGCCCACTATACGCCCTCGCTCAAAGTCCGTCAACTGCACATACGGTTCACGTCCACGCTGTCGCGGCATGCTACCAGTGTTAAAGACTGCGATGGAGCTCCGTATGCCACGGCAAACTGGCTGACACTGACGGCGGCGGTGCACAAATGCTGCGCAGCTAGCGCCATTCGACGGCCAACACCGCGGTTCCTGGTGTGTCCGCTGTGCCGTGCGTGTGATCATTGCTTGTACAGCCCTCTCGCAGTGTCCGGAGCAAGTATGGTGGGTCTGACACACCGGTGTCAATGTGTTCTTTTTTCCATTTCCAGGAGTGTATATATTATATATACTGGAAACTTTGTAACCGAAAATCTCGAACATTTCTTGACCGATTTACTTCAGAAGTTTACACGATATTCTAACCAACCTTCAGACGCTAACAGGCAGATAATGTGTATATTTATGTAACGTATTACATATATAAATGTATTTTGGCACAAAGTACGAGCAATTCTTGGCCGATAGACTTCCAGTTTTTACACGGTACTCCAATGAATATATATAAATATATGGGTAGTAATTTGTAATACGTAACAGAGAAACGCTCATACCAAAAATTGCGAAAAGGACGTGACGGCTTCACTTCGAATTTTTACACAGTACTCTGCTGAACATTCAGACGTAAATGAACGTAGAGAACGTGGAGGATGTTGTGCACAGATTGGCCGGGGGGGGGGGGGGGGGGGGGAGGAGATGTACGGAGGGAGAGGAGGGATGAAGAGATGGGCTGAGAAGGGGGGGGGGAGGAATTCAGTGTGTATGTGCAATTACCATATAAATTTAACAATTGCGAAATACTACCGGGTTCACTGGTAATATGATACTTACAAAATACATTAAACGACCTAGTCAGAATCTTTCACCAAATTTGATAATGATTGAGGGCTATAAACTGCATACTCTATATCAAGCTATCATTGAACATTTCAATAGTGCCGTGCTGATTGTTGGATTTTCTAAAGTATCTGTGTAAAAACCATTTTATGCTTTGCGCTTTTCTTTCGCGCCTTCTGGCAGACATGGATATTAGGAAATATGTAGGCCTACCTCAAATTAACTACTCGTCAACAATAATTACCGCAGATATATATATCAGATTAGTCTTCTCGCGTGAAAAACTTCCTCTCACCAGGCCTCATGAAACATAAGAAAAGCTGAAATGATATTGAGAAAAGAAATATGATAAGAAATGCATGGGTAATTTAAAATTAAAATGTTTTACACATCTCACATATGTGATGCCAAATGTTCGTTTAATTTATTTTTCATTAGAAATATCGAGATCCTTTCTCACATCGTCGGCGCTCCCTTACTGCAGACGCGCGACCGTCGCATGGTACACACACACAATTTGGCGAACCGAGAGACAGCAGCCGCCTCTTCTTCCCTTCAATCGGATTACTGGGCTTCTGGGATAGGTTTCTTGGTCCCTCACGTGTTTTCTGGTGATTGGACCCCACTGCTCGCCGTGGGCAGAGAGGTAACGGCGGACGTCCCGGGCTATCGCGATGGATACGCCGCTGTACGATTCCACCTTCCTTCCCCCAATTCCCCTATCGCCCTCTACAATTTTCGTACGGGCTATGTTGACTAAAAAAAGAAATAAAAAAAGTCAATAACAAAGATCTCACCTCCCAAGAAACCAACACATGCGCAGAAGGCACTTGGTATATTGTAATGCTTCAGGGCTAGCCATCTCCCGTTCTGATAACCAGTACTCCAATATTCGCAAACACGCATGCGTATTCGTGTGTGCGGCGTTTATGTGCACACTCTACCAGGCAATATATAAGTTTCTTGCAAAAATGTCGTCACCGACAACTTCATCACCTGTAAACATCCATACAATATAAAGAGAAATACCAATAGCGTCACGACGATTGTTTTTATTCAATTAATTTCTAAAACAAACAAATTTTTACCAAAAGGTGCCTGATGATATTACAGTTCTGTTTTCTTTCTGTGCTCTTAAATTGCACTTTACTGGCTTTACTTGTAATTAGTTAGTTTCTTGTTTCATTGATACGTTGTATAAATGATCGTATTGAGGTGGAACAAGTCATTTTACATTTAGGTAATTTATTTATTTAAGCACAACGGAAGAGGAATTTAAGACACTCTCTTATATCACACCATGATTTCACACATCGAGTATTTTTTACAGCATATTTTTGTGAAAAATAAAATACGACAGACAGTAATAAGTAACTCTTATTGCAGTTAGATAGGCCCCTATGACTTAAAGGTGGATGTGGGTGTATGTTGACCATTTATAAGAGGTTTTTTGAAATACAGATGCAAATTTGTAATTCCTACCAGCAGCCTTTACTTATAACACAAGTAACCATTCCTCTACTGAATACAAGACATTTTCAGCGTGAAATTCTTTCTTTCAGTGTGGTTTTAAATTTAACTTCTTTGTCTACCAGATATTTTATGTCATTAAGTAACTGATAAAAAAAATTGGTGCCAGCATAATGTAGACCATCTTGTGCTAAAAACCACCCAGAAGTAAGTTACTGAGTCTCATAATTTCTTCTGATATTGTAAATATGTACATCATTCTCGCTTTTGAACTGTAATAATTTTTTACAATAGACTTCAGTTGAGAAAAAAGGTAACTCCTTAGACAGATTTCTACAAGGTGGTAATGAGTGAGCACAGCGTATTATTGTTCCATTATGTTTTGGACCAATGAAGACTTTTTTCATTAAAAATGAGATAACCAAGAACATTAGTCTATATGAAATTTTAGAATGAACGTACGCTGAGATCTTTCTTGAGGTTGTACCATTATGATTTTTACTATATTTAAGAAATAATTATAAAACGAACCTGGTACCTGTGATTGATCATGTATAGTCCTGTGTGAGTTGGTTTCCACCTCCGCCAGGTTAAATATTTCGAAAGGTTTTCACCACAATGAAGACCGTAATCCCAGATTGGTGGTGGGAGCGGCGAAACAGAGGATGTGGACCGATTGAATCTTTAGGAAATTTTAATTGGGTATCACGATTAGGCAATGGCTTTATACTTTACGATTGATTTAGAAAAAACTCGAACTTCTTTTCAGAATGACCGCAGGTTCTGCATATACAATAAGAAAGAATGGACATTGCGAATTAGTAATGATATCGCGCCGATGACAGACAGGTGCCAAATCGAAGTGTTGGGACTTCCCTGCTAAAAACTTCTGAGAAATAAAACTCGTAATACAGTGAATAATGAAACAAACATGTGGACCAATCAATTAGTAACCAAACAGCTTTTAAGTAACACAATATAAGTTAGTACATTGTGCAGTCAGTTCAACTACAGATCGCGATCGTTTCACATCGAAATCCTAAAAGCAAAAAGACAAGCGCGGACAGATAGCTTCTCCTGGCTGTTCACCGAAATGTTTGAAGGCTGTGGCTTCTTTCAATTACACGGAAACGCAAATATTAAGATCGATTCCATGTATATAAGTTGTAACCTCCCCACAGAAATGTAAGTCTAATCTTACTCTAATGGAAATGGACCTAGAGCTAAGTGTAACCTCCCCAGAGAAATTTAGAATAATATTTTAAATGAGGATAGACATAGAGCTAAGTGTAACCTCCCCACAGATATTTGAAAAAGTAAAAAATTTAAATTTTAACGACAATACAACCTAGTGTAACCTCCCAGCAAATAAATTTAAAGACAATGACAATTAAATGAAAACTAGCTATCTGGCCCAAGTATAAGTTCCTCACAAAAAAAATGAAAGTCAATTCAGTGATAAAAAATCTCAGTGACAAAACACAAATAGACCGAAATGTCGATCTTAGGCCCTGTTCACTAATTAAACTGTAATTCTTACCTTAGTAAAACTGCATCTGATCTTGTTTTTCGCCATAGCTTGGAGGAAATGCATCGCAAAATATATTTTTTTTGAAGTTAAAGGGAACTTTTGTTTATGGAAATGTAAGGCAAATATTCTTTCAAAAAGGGATTCTTTGTTAAAAATGGTTGGTTTAAAAACAAAATTATTATTGGGGCGATTCTTGAATAAATTAGTTACAGTTAATTTACATCATTAGCTGAGCGCAATGCTGCTTCATTACCTTATTTAAAAATAATATACCTCGTCCTGAATCTTGACCAGAATGCCATGTCGACGCCCGCCGACTGCTCACACACAACTGCTAACCCGCAACTCGATCGCCACTGAACTGTCTCGTAACTCGACTGCCACAGAACTGCACTCTCCCATTGCTAACTCGCAACTGAACTACATGCTCTCTGGTCAGAGATTCTGTGGCTCGCCATCGCTGCCTATGAAACGTACGCGTTTCATAACCCTCCACTGGGGGGGCAAAAATTTTTGCAGCGATGGTGAGTCATTTGGAATTGCCATCGCAAGAAATTTTTTTTAACTAATTAACTTTACAGTTACAGCATATATACAGATATAGTACATGAATTAAAAGTGGTGCACATGCACCGAGTACAAAACATTAGACAATGACAAAAAATGTATACAATGAGTACAGAGCGTATCAGCAAATCAGAAGAATATATATACAATATAAAAGATACGAGTGCACATATACTGTACTTCGGAACAAATCGAAAAATGTCTTTAGCATGGCAAAAAATCATGTCGACAGGTGACATAAGTGTACTTGCATTGGAGTTCAGCAAATCGAAAAAAATGTATAGGCCATGAACATAAATGATGTTAGCAAAAAATGATTTTCACTATGTGACAAGAATTAGGATAGGAAAGGGAAGGATTGCATCATGGTTGTAGCACTTTAGATTGCACATAGCTGCTCTGAAAGTCCATATCTTTCCACAGAAGTACAACACCAAGTGACACAATTTGAAGTTCTTTTTCCATTAGTATTTATCAGCGTATCCAAGACACTGAACTGTCGTAGTAATATTTCCTGTTATCATTTAGGCAGTACATTAGGTACACCAAACAGTGTGACCATAATAACGTCTTCATCGCTCACGGTGGTGGACAGCATGTCGTGTCAACACCACGCTCTTACAAGGCACACCAACGTAGAATTAGAGCAAAAACCAAATATAGTGCTCCATGATCATGAGGATGGACAAGACAAATGGATATTACAGTAATTCCAGGTAGTTAGGTCAGAAGGTGAAGGACATTAAATCACAGACTAGTCTTGATTAGGAATTACATTAGTAGTTTGCGGCATTCATAGCCCAGTTATTGAACATTTCTGTACCATGTATTTAGTATTACAGAATAATGTTCATAAAATTAAATTATTGGCATCATGGGTAATCGTATTACAATAAACAGCGGCAGTCTTTGGCCAGTTACCAAACATATTTAGTATGACAGAATAATGTTCATCAGAAGTCTTCATTAAAAAAAAAGAGTCAATTATTGGCCTAGCATTAACATAATACATTGAGTTATACAAATTATTGGCACTCATTGGGCAGTTACCAAAACATGAAAAGTCATCATTGAAAACAAGAGCTAATTAATGGCATAATTATTAACATAATTCATCTAGTGACATTAATTATTGGCACTCAGTGCCCAGTTATATAACATGAAAAGTCATCATTGAAAACAGTAGCTAATTAATGGCATAATTAATAACATAATTCATTTAGTGACATTAATTATTGGCACTCAGTGGCCAGTTACCAATTCATGAAAAGTCATAATTGAAAACAAGAGCTAATTGATGACAATTAATTACATAATTCATTTAGTTACATTAATTATTGGCACTCAGTGGCCAGTTACCAAAACATGAAAAGTCATAATTGAAAACAGGAGCTAATTAATGGCATAATTTATAACATAATTCATTTAGTGACATTAATTATTGGCCAGTTAGCAAAATATGAAAAGTGATAATTCATTTAGTTATGTTAATTATTGGCACTCAGTGGCCAGCAAGTATTGAATAGTATAAAACATTGTTCATCATTCAGTATTATTCAGATCATTAAGAAGTCATTATTAAAAATCAGTTACTTACAATCATAGCATTAATCATCATGGGCATTATAAGTAGTCTCTTTACAATAAACAGTGGCTGTTATTAGCCATTTACAAAGCATTATTTTATATATATATATATTATCATTAAGAAGTCATTACTGAAGTGACATACTATTCAGAGCTGATCAGTATTATTCAGAATTCTCTTAAACTAGTAACATTATTTGGGACTGTTTTTTTGTGTTAGCAATGCATTGCATCAGGATCAATAATTAATTGCTGAGGCATAACAATATTTGCTTGTGACCTATTGCTGTAAATGAGGATAGGTAACATCATTCGTCATGAGTCAGCTGTAGCAAGGTTATGTAACAAGACAGTATATGTGATCACATTTATAAATGATAGACACAAATGGGTAAAATAAAAATGCAAGTACTAGAACAGGTGTAATAAGTAACAGGTTTAGTAAGTATCATGAAAAGTTTCTCCTGAAAAGAATACAAAATGGATTATTGAGCTGAAAGAAGAAACGCAGACTATGCTGAAATGTAGTGAATTTCGAATTAACAGGTGGTGAAATGTGTATAAAAATGTGTTCCATAGCTGTCCTTTCCAAAACCTTCAGTCATCATACCAATAGAAATAAAACATACTGTCAAAACAAACTGCAACAAATACTTAAATAACTACATAGCATAAATACATAAACTTCAACATCATCCTCATCTGTAAAGAAAAACTTCATTATCCATATTATCATAACTTCATTATTATCATCACCTGTAAAGAAAAACCTCATTTTTCATAGTAGCATATTCTTCATCATTATTCATCAGCATTCATTATCATCTGCAAAAAATCACTTCATTAATAATTATACAACTATTCCTTATCTCTATCATATTTCATCACTTAAAACAAAGATGTGTAGTTCTGTCTGACAGCCTGCATCAATCGCCTTGTATTCTGAAAGAAAAACTTAGTTAAGACTGCTATTCTACGATGTGTATAGTATATTCTTGTTAATGCTTGTTAATTCTGATCCATTTACTCTTCCTCATAAGGTGTTTGTATCTTCTTTCGTCTATTCCGTAGTTGAAATTCCCATTTCTGTTTAATTTATTTCCTTTACGCATCATTACTTTCTGAAATTGATGAACAAAGATTAATGCCTTGCATTTATATCATATACCCACTAAATAATGACTGGTTTATGGTAACATAATTAACCATACAGCATAACATGACAGAAAACGTAATATGTCAAAAGCATAGACAGTGTTCAAAGGCAAAAATGTACAGAGAATATCGCAATGCAGCAGCAAAAAAAAGGAAAATGTAAAATAGTCATGATGTTGAGATATCACAGGGCAAAAAATGTCAAAGTCAACTGGTGTGTTATACCTTAACTATATCACAGTGCATACAAACAAAATATGAAAACAATCGTACATACATAAAAAATGGAAAAATGTTCACAGTCTGATGTGTAACGACAAGAAAAGCGACCTGCTAACCTTACCTTGCCGGGCACTTGCCAAGAAAAAATACGATAATCATCAATAATTGTTCACATAAATATCTGGAAAATGTATTACAGTGTGATAAATCCTAAAGTATGTTCATTCAATAAACGGTTTAACATTGGTGTTATGGTGATTGCCTTTCGATTTTTTGGTTCTCAATGTTTCGACGTGTACAACATTGGGGTGAGGAATGCTGCGAATCCGATATGGACCTGCGTATAGAAGTTCAAATTTACTGCACTTACCTTTTAATTTGCTGGATAAATAGTGTGTTCGTACTAATATCTTCTGTCCAATGTGAAATTCACAGCATGTACAAACCTGTTTTTGCTGTCTTCTCCGGCGCTCTGCGGCACGTTTGATGTTGTTCAGCGCAACATCAATTATTTCGTGGTGTCTTAGTCGACGACAGGTAGGGAAGTTTACTAATTCTTTAATTTTGTTTGGTGGTTCAACGTTTTTCAGTATAACAAACGGAGATAGCATAGTGGATTCATTTGGAATGGAATTAATTACATCTTGGAATGAGAATATGTGTGTATCCCAATTAATGTGCCTTTTGTGGCAGTATATTCTACACAGTTTACCAATTTCTTTCATTAATCGTTCACAAGGGTTCGAAGAAGCGTGGTACTTGGATATATAGATCGGAGAAATGCTTCTAGCTCGTAACATGCGTGTCCATATAGCAGAGCGAAATTGTGATCCATTGTCAGAAATTACTCTCACCACATGCCCTACATGAAATAGAAAATGTTTTACAAATGCTTTCGAAACAGTTTTAGCAGTAGCTTTGCGTAACGGAGTGATAGTAACAAATTTTGAAGTGAGTTCAACAGCGACAAAGATGTAGCAATAACCTCTATTAGTTCTCGGAATTGGACCAAAAATGTCTACTGCGGCCATATGTCTTAATTTAATAGGTATAATGGGATATAATGGAGGAATATGTGAAGTGGTGTCTGACTTAGCTTTCTGGCAAATTTTACATGACGCTAAAACTCGTCGTATACGTTTGTCCATGTTGGCAAAATAACAGTTCTGTCTCAGTATAAGAAAACATTTTCTGGCTCCGTAATGTGCGTAGCTTAAATGAGTGTACCAGATTAATTTGTTAACAAGTTCGTCAGGAATGCATAATAACCAATTGTTGCTGTCTGGATGAGAGCGGCGAAACAGAATGTCATTGCGTACAGTGTATTGGTTCCTAATCGTAACATTATTCTTATCTTGCCAAAGGTGTTTAATTTCTTTCCACACATTGTCTTTACTTTGCTCTTTTGCTATGTCCTGTAATGACGATGAAATAAAATTTTCAAAGGCAACTTGCTGAATGTACATGACACTGAAATTTGCTTTGCAGAAGTTGGTTGCTACGTCTTGCTGATTCTTGCTGAGAGTACGCGATAGTGCGTCTGCTATAACATTTTGTGTGCCGGGAATGTGGACAATCGTAAAATTAAATTCCTATACATAAAGTTTCCATCTGCTTAATCTGTCGTGAGTGAATTTAGCCGAAAGTAAGAATTGTATCGCTCTGCGGTCTGTGTAGACGGTGGTATGTCTGCCATAAAGAAAGTGCCGAAATCTCGTAAAATCCCATACAACACATAATGTTTCCAAATCTGTAACGGAATAATTTCGTTCAGCAAGTGACAAAATGCGGGTTGCAAATGCGATGTTTTTAATTACTGTAGAGCCATCTTCTTCAATTTCCTGAAAAATGTGTACGCCCAAAGCGGTGTTAGAACTGTCGGTGGCAATGGAAAAATTTCTAGTAAGATCTGGGTGCGATAAAAGTGGTGCATTCAACAAAGCTTCTTTCAAGTTCACAAATTCAGAATGTGCTTGCTTATCCCATGACCAAATAGTGTTTTTAACTGTTAATTGGCATAATCTAATTGTGTCTAAAGCAGAATGATGAATAAATTTACGAAAAAAGTTAATTAAGCCCAAAATACTGCGTAGTTGTTTCTTCGTCGCAGGAACAGTAATGTCACGTAGAGCTTGAAGTTTTACCGGATCAGGTGCAATGCCTTCTGCTGAAATTACGTGTCCAAGAAATTTTATAGAAGTTTTGCCAAAATGCGATTTACTGAGATTAACTGTGAGTCCTTGTGCATGAAAAGTTTGCAACAGTCGTTCTAGAATCATATTGTGTTCAGACCAGTTAGCTTCTGCAATAAGAATGTCGTCTACGTACGTCGTGATTCTGTCTTTAAGTTCTGTTGGAAGTATTGTGTTCAAACCGCGAATAAAAGCTGCAGAAGAAATAGTTAAGCCGAACGGTAATTTACAAAATTGATAACAATCGCCAAAACAGAGAAAAGCTGTGTACTTTCTGCAATTTGGATGAAGCTGAATTTGCCAAAATCCCGAGTTAAAATCTAGTGTGGAATAAATAGCTGTACCGTGAAATTTCTGTAGAAGTTCGTCTAATGTCTGTGGTCGATCTGTTTCATTAATAATAATGTCATTAATGTGACGTGAATCAAGTACGAGGCGAAGTGAGCCATCTTTTTTCTTAACAATATGTAGCGGGTTTATGTACGGACTAACTGCTGGTTCAATAATTCCTTGGTCAAGCATATCCTGCAATTCTTTCTTAACCTGTTCTCGGTGGATATATGGAATGGGATAATGCTTTGCTTTAAATGTGTCGTGCTGTTTGACTTGAAATTCATACATAAATTCGGACATAGTACCAGGAATGTTGTCGAAAACTGGAGCTTGCTGTAAAAGAATTTTGCGTAGTTGCGTGCGTTCGTCGTCTGTATTTGCACTGCTTTGTTTAACCTTATCGGAAATCATCTGCATTACGTCGTAGTCAGCTTCGTCTGGAGTATTATAGTTATGTACGTACGTGTCTGTGAACAATGCGGAATTACAGTCCATGTTACGTAACACGGAAATGACCTGTGTACAATTAATTGTTTCTTCTTCTGCCGATAATGAGTGCTGAAAATCTATAGCAAATTGTATATTTTCGTCCTTCAACATTAAATAAGAATTCTGAAAATCAACCACTGCGTCGTGTTTTACCAGAAAGTTCGTGCCTAAAATAACGTCTGTTGTCAATAAGGGAACAATCCAAAAATTTGAGTGAAATGTGTGACCTGCAATACAAAATGATAAATGCGTCTGTAATTTAACGTCTACTCCTTTACTCGATACTGCTCCTTTCACTTTCGTTTTGCCTAAAGGTAATGTGGGATAAGTATTCTCTTTGTTGCACTCGAAAGTCTCCTCATTTATAACTGACATAGGTCATCCGGAATCGATTACTGCTGAAAATTTGGATGAACCAATCTTAATTTCGATGACAGGATGTGAAATGGTTTTCTGAACAACTGGTCTTTCCTGCAAAAGTGTGTCTCTGATGTCGTCAAAAGTAATTACATTTTCGTGAACAACATTCTGCGTGTCTAAAGTAGTGCTCGCGTTACTGGAAGATGCGATCTTTACTGTATCTAGTCAAATTCTATCTGACGTGTTACTGTTTTCAGGAGGATGTTGTGGCATTTCTACTATTTGAACTGTTCTATCATTTCTTCCAGACGTATTACGCTCTGGATGATACCTACTGTCGGGTTCATTGATGAGAATATGTTCTTGCGGACGATTTTGCTGTTGGTAAGACCGACTGTTATTATATGTACGCTGATAATTGTGCTCATCGTTTTTACGTCTGTCGTGATAGTCATTCCTATACGGTGCATTGCGATAGGCATTGAAATACTGCGTTTTCTGTACGTAGTTATTCCTTTGCTGCCGTGCGTTACTATTTGTTGGATCTGGGACTACACGTGCACGCGGCGAAACATTAAAGCCTTGTTGACCTTGTGCATTACATTGTTGGTTAGGTATGCTAACCGGATGACTTTCATGCTGTTGCGGTGGAAAACGTCTATTGTTACCAAAATGTGTTTCCTGTTGCTCAAAATTTTGACGATATTGATAATTAGTATTTTGTCTGTTATTAAAGTTTTGGTGGTTGTCATTCCTAAAGCGTCTGTTGCCTTTCCTATTAAAATTACTTGCCTGATCATAATTACTGTAAGTTTGTTGGCCTTGGTTATTATACGAAAAATTTTTGTTTACAAAGGAATAATCAGATTGTTGTACTTCTAAAAGCTGCAGCAGATCCCTGAATGCCGAAATATTTTCTTTTTGCTGACCTGTTAAGAGTGACACTCCTAATGATCGTGGTAATTTAGAGATACATAATTGAATTAGTGCAGATTCACTATAGGGTTCACTTAAATACTGGTTTTGTTGCACCATGTGCTCAAAAAATTGCGTCACACTAGGAAAATTTGAGTTCTCGTAATTCTGTAAACTAATTAACTGATCTTTAATACCGCGCTGTGTCGTCTTCGACCAATACGCTGACAGAAAAGCATTCTGAAACTCTTCTACCGAGTAACATTGTCTCGCGATCGGTCTCATTCGAGTTGCCGGTTCGCCTTCCAAAAAACTGCAAATAAATTCAAGTTTAAGCGTAACGGGCCAAGTCGGTGGAAAAGCAAAGCTAAATTGTTGTATCCAATCCAGTGGGTGAATCTGTGTTCTGTCATTCTTAAACACTGTAAATTTTCTTACTGACAGAAAATGTTTGTAATCGAAATTATCGTCTCTCTGTGATGGAACAGGTTCAGGATTGTAAGAGAATCTGTTGAACTGTGGTTGTTCGGAATCTAAGTCCCGTACTCTCTGTAGATTACCCAAATTATACGCGTTGCGCGAGTCTGACAAATGTTCGCAAGGTGGCGTCTGCTGTGTTGTGTTATTAACTGAAATACTTTTCATCTCTGTTACTTCTTGTTGTAAACTTGACAACTTTCTACGCAACGTGTTATTAGACGAATCGATCTCATTAATTGTCTGCTGTAAATTTTGAAAATCAGGTGTTTGATTAAATGAAACCGGTGAAGTATCGTCTGATTTGCTGTCATTATTACTTTCAATGGCGTCAATACGACTGGCCAGTTCATCACATTTTTCCGTCAGTATTTTTACCTGATCATCGGTTTTAGTGTCAGTGGCATTAATCTGTTTTTGCAATTTACGTGTAGTTTCGTTCAGTTTTTTAACGTCAGCTTTGACGACATCCGAATCCTGTGTTAGTTCTAATTGTTCGAGTCTGTCGGTGACTGTTTGAAAATCGGTTGTGTATGTGCCTGTTTTCGATTTAAGATCCGAAATTTCGTCACGTAATTCTGTGTTCGACTGTTTGATAGTATTAATTTCGTCGGACACTGTGGCAATATTATTGTCTACATACGTTTTTGTCCTCGCAAACATTTTACGTTTGTCTTCTTGTCTCTGAGCAGTGATTGTTTCCATGACTTGACGTTTGACTTTATTTTGATCCTGAATAAATTTGCGGAAACGCGTATCACTGTTTTGTATGTGAAGACTAAGTGTTCTGTTGTTCGAATTTCGCGTCAATCTTTTCATCCATTGTGCGCGAAAGTTCTGCTGTCATTGCTTTAAACTCGTCACGTAATTGTGTAGCTTTTTTAGAGCATTGTTTAGCGACTCCGCTAATTTCGTCTCTGAGTGTTTCTGCTGCAGCTGTTTGCAATTTCCGTAATTCCTGAGCAACAGACTTCATTTCTTCGCTACTTTTTCTTGAACAAGCCTCTGTTTCCTCGCGTAACTGTTCCTTGGTATCATGACACTGCGCGGCAACGTCTCTAATCTGTTCACTAAGCTGTCTGGAATTGTTGTCTAATTTTTCGTTAAGTTTGTCTGGTTTTTCATTCTGTTGTCTGACCTGTTCATTAAGTTGTTTGAAATTTTCATCATTGTTGTCTGGTTTTTCATTGTTGTTTGAAATCTTCACTCTGTTGTTTGTTTGATTCAAGAATTTGTAGCAATAATGCCCTAATTGGATCCGACACAAAATTATCATTTCTATTCTTCGTGTTGTTTAGTGGTGTACCTGGAATTGTCTCGCTTTCCGTAACCTTTTGGTTATTCTGAGATTCACAAAAAGGTTTGTCAGTCGGATGTACACTGTCAGACGTTATTTCGGGATTAAATAAATCCGTCGTACTTTGTGTATCCTGTTCATTTTCATTAGACAAATTTGTGTGTTCGTCACGTAAATTTAGTAAACCGGTTGTGTTAAGCTGGGCAGCGCTCATTACAATAGAGCGCCCCGCGTCATCAATTGTCGTCAAATCAACAGAGGACATAACCGAGTTCGTTTGTTCATCATTAAGACAAAAATTATTATTAGTAGTTGGAACGCACTGATTGTCAGTGAACGCAGGATTGTCATCATTACACTGCGTGTCACTAGTACCATTGGTGAAATTGTTTAAGTCGGTAATTTCGTTCATTATACCTCGCGATACACTATTCACAGTCTTTCGCGGCATTTTTACAGTAGTCACAATTACTCACAAAAGAAATAAGCACAAATGCAAATAGCAACAAACACAAATACAACAGAGCAAAGAATTGCCGATGGTCTGAGGAAAGAAATTCACAAATTAGTAAAAGCGTTGCGCCAAATGCTAATTATATTTAAACAAATAAGAGCAGATATCTGGCTACGTTTCAGAAGATTCTCAACGAAATACGATCCTGGACTGGATGTCGCCAAGTGTAACCTCCCCACAGAAATGTAAGTCTAATCTTACTCTAATGGAAATGGACCTAGAGCTAAGTGTAACCTCCCCAGAGAAATTTAGAATAATATTTTAAATGAGGATAGACATAGAGCTAAGTGTAACCTCCCCGCAAATATTTGAAAAAGTAAAAAATTTAAATGTTAACGACAATACAACCTAATGTAACCTCCCAGTAAATAAGTTTAAAGACAATGACAATTAAATGAAAACTAGCTATCTGACCCAAGTATAAGTTCCTCACAATAAAAATGAAAGTCAATTCAGTGATAAAAAATCTCAGTGACAATGAAAACACAAATAGACCGAAATGTCGATCTTAAGCCCTGTTCACTAATTAAACTGTAATTCTTACCTTAGTAAAACTGCCTCTGCTCTTATTTTTCGCCATAGCTTGGAGGAAATGCATCGCAAAATATATATTTTTTGAAGTTAAAGGGAACTTTTGTTTATGGAAATGTAAGGCAAATATTCTTACAAAAAAGGATTCTTTATTAAAAATGGTTGGTTTAAAAACAAAATTATTATTGGGGCGATTCTTGAATAAATTAGTTACAGTTAATTTACATCATTAGCTGAGCGCAATGCTGCTTCATTACCTTATTTAAAAGTAATATACCTCGTCCTGAATCTTGACCAGAATGCCATGTCGACGCCCGCCGATTGCTCACACACAACTGCTAACCCGCAACTCGATCGCCACTGAACTGTCTCGTAACTCGACTGCCACAGAACTGCACTCTCCCATTGCTAACTCGCAACTGAACTACATGCTCTCTGATCAGAGATTCTGTGGCTCGCCATCGCTGCCTATGAAACGTACGCGTTTCAAAGTATTTACATAAATTTTTACACAAAAATAATTTCTTCGGAAGGGAGAATGTATCTGTCATTCCAACTGTTGGTGGTGTTATCCCGGTCTATGACTGTTGTTCTTGTTTCACTACACTCCATACAGACTTAACTCTGTTGTCGGAGTTGTTGATTTCTGACATGAAATACACTGATTCCCTTTATTAGTAATTTTGCCAATGGCCTTGCCTAATTGGTAACACTATTTCCCGTTAGATCACCGAAGTTAAGCGCTGTCGGTATAGGCTAACATTTGGATGTGCCACCATCCAGTCTGCCGAATGCTGTTGGCAAGCAGGGTGCACTCAGCCCTTGTGAGGACAGTTGAGGAGCTACTTGACTGAGGTGTGGGGCGGGATCTGTCGCGAAAACTGACAACGGCCGGGAGAGCGGTTTGCTGACCACATGCCCCTCTGTAGCCGCATCCGATGACGTCGAAGGAGTGAGGATGACGCGCGTGTCGGTCGGTTCCATTGCGTGTTCATCGCCTGTTCGGAAGGTGTTTGTTGGTCTGTCTGTATTTTTTTAGAAATTTTGAGTCGTTTTTGTAGTGGGTAAATACTATAGGATCTTTATTTGTTCCTGTCAAAAGATACATGTCCTCATCCCTTTTATAAGACACAGTATTGCCTGTAATGATTCTTGCTGGTTTTACGGGTTCTTCGTGATTAGTTTGTGAGAAAATATAAGTGGGAAATTTTACAAGAAAATTTCACACTTATATTTTCTCACAAAGTCAACATTTGGTTCAGTATACATTTCTCTTGTCAGTTAATCTTGAAAACTTTGGTCCTGGACCACTTGTGTATTTAGTATAACTGATTTCCACTGGTCGATATCCATACTATAATAGACTTCCATACATATCGCAATTAAATGAGCGTTGGTTACCGGACTTACAGTTATATTGTAGCTTCAGCGAAGCAAAAAATATCAGTCAAAGATCAACTGTCTTTATATTTATTTATTTAACTTGATGTGATTAGGGGCTTCTGGTCCTGTATTACATCGGAGGGTTCCACATGTACAGTACCATTTTCCATCATAGTTACATCCACGTTGGAATGTTTATTACTGAAATCAAATAGTAGGTTCCACGTAACCTTTCCAAATCGGCTTTCCTGTCAGAATTTTTTAGGAAATCTACACTACAATCACAACTATTATCTGTTTCTTCTCATTATACATATATTATTGTAGGGATACACAAGCCTCATAAATACTTCAGAGTCTCAGCGAGGATCTACCCACAGAAACAATTACAAATGAGCAATTTTTTGGTATTAATACAGAAACAGAAATATCTATGTGGTGATCTATACAAAACACCCTGTCTCAAAATGTAGCAATAGGCACTGAATTTATGCGAGGTTGCATTTCAATCAACAGCAGCCTGCTCAACTTCGTGTTCACAATCCTCATGGAAGTGTTGAAAGCGCTGGTCATGGCGCTATAGGGCCTCCACACAAATCTCACACTTGGCCGGGCAGCTACAAATCCTATTCCATCCAGGTCACCCCAAATGCGACAATGTCTGTCTGTACTCAGCCTGTTCCTCTTTGTCAAAATCCTCATGCGACTTCCCTATATCCTCTACTCACCCGGTCAAGGTTTCACAATATTTGTGACCTGATACCCTGTAATCAGTAATCCCGAACCATCTTCCTACGCTCCTAACATAGCTACTAACTAGTAACAAGACGGTTTTGCTACCGATCTACACCCAGTTTTTGCTAGAAATATGCTGCACATTATTATTAACTACTCCTGGATAATGCTTTTCCCCACATACTTCAGCCCAAAAGACAAGAATTTTTGATACTGGAAACTGAGGTGTAACTGAGATTTTCGCTTTTCATTCATTACTTGTTACCTTCATCAATTTGCCCACAGCCTTTTCCCCCTGCAGCCTCTGTAGCTCAAATTTTACGTAGGCTAAGTTAGCGTGAAGAACACTAGCCTTTGCTTCAGGTGCAACAGAGAGTGCCTTACCGAATTTCCCACACAGTTCTCAACTACAATTGCACCAATGGAACTGTAGCCCTCAGTCTTCACATAACACCTCCTGTCAACCTACTCCACAGCGGCAACCATTCTCACTTACTGTGCATTGCACCATAGATTTAAAACTTAAAAACACTTTTCACAACTGCGCAACTGGAAACTTCTCTATTTGCAAAGCCACAAAAATTAGACCTACGGACAACCATGTCTCATGTACGGTACAAGGCTAAAGCTTACTTAATTTCCACTTAAAAGTGCAGCTCACGACATAGTTTAAACAAAACACTTTACGATTTATACAATTAATAACGCACATAGCGTGTAGTTAAAAAACTGAGGAGTTCTCGCTCACAGTCCACATATCGATGTTCCTGTGTGCCATTTATAAGCAACAACGTGTCACACGATAACCATCAGCTTCGTGCATAATGTTGTCGCTAGAAAATACACGCAGTGCGTTGGTCTTATACCAACAAATGCACTTGATCAGCCATAAAACCACCAGCGTGGAGGCGTCAACTGCAGAAACAATCTGGTGTTGCTCCTCTTGATATACAGAATCCCCTTTTCCAAAATGAATCTCTAGAGGAAGAGACAGCAAATAATTGAGGACGTGGGTTGCAGGTGATACTCTGAGATGAGGAGTTTGCACAAGAGAGGAATTCGTGGCAGGTTGCATCAAACCAGTCAGAAGTTTCATGCATGAATTCGGTATGTTCTAAATAATGTTTTACACACTGAAACTGAACTTGTCATCAGGGTTGCTTGAAATTTTTAAATGTCTATTGTTGGCAAAATATGGCAAATTTCATATGATGCGGTTTTAGGTGGTTATTTAAATACCAAACCGCAGCTCATGAAATCTTCAGTTCGCTCATGAAGGACATACGAGGGAACTTACTTTCTTATTATCTATGCTAAAAACTGGCCTGTGTCACTATAAACACTGTCTGCTTTTCACTAGTAACACAGACGCTCATAAAGGTGGATACCAGAGCTTTCAATCTGAAATGATCACCGACCGCTTGAGTCATTAACAGGGTTAAGTAAACTGTTTCTCACGTAACTTAGTAACGTCAAATATAACGTCAGATTTATTAAAACTCATATAATATTTTTAGACACATTAACCGAAAATACGTAATTTTTCTTTCTAGCAACGCACATTTTGATGCCATATTTCAACAACATCCCACACATTAGCTCTGATAAATATTCTAGTAGCTTAGCTCCTATGGTGTGAATGATTTCCTCTTACATTTAGGCTTAAAAGGGAAAGACAGCTTGTGGTTTACTGCTGTAAACCATTTTTGTGTTTCGTCCATAACTTTCTGACATAAAGTTACTTGTAACAGGACTTGACGTCAGCAATGGAATGCCAGTATAGTAATCTAGAGTCAGATAAGAACTGGTCAGCAACCTTCAAGCTGAGTGGACAGTCTCCCGTCAAAACCAGGCCAGTCACCAGGAAGAACTACCGCCGACCCGCTGATGGCTGCGAAAACCGGTCATAGGCCCTTTTCCAGATAATTCGATATGACACATAAACGCAGTGACTGCCGCAGAGTGGGCAGTGAGTAGCCGCACTTAAGCCCACCTGAACTAGCCTGTCAACTTTTAGCAAGCTGTGCAGTGTGTGACACCCACTCTGTGTCAGCTGCAGTCCTCGCCATCACTATGCCATCACGGGGCTGCCCAGCTGTGGCAGCCAACACTCCGCCAGCAGGTTGCCCCGCTCTTCAGCTGTCAGTTCAGGCTTCAACGCTGGGTGACTTCGTCACCGTGTCACTACAGGGCCGCAACCTGCCGCTCAGTACGGGCCGTCACTACCTTGCCCCACAGTGCGCCACAGCTAAGCCACGTGTAGTGTCCGGATAGTCGCCGTCGGCATTCCACTGTGTGGCTACGTCTGCTGCTACAACGCCATATTATTATGTGCAGATGGAAACACGCTCGAATAACTATAAAATTTGGATGCGTTAACTAAAGATTTGTTTGTGTTATTTCTCATGCCTGTTCACAGCCACTTCTGACCAGTTACATGGTGGTGCTGAGATGAAAGATACTGTAAAGAAGATGTTGTAACGCATGATCGGACCTTCCCCGACCTCGCCGCTTTACGTAGTCCGTAGCAGCACCTTCCTAAGGGGAGCGACCACAAGACATAAAGCTGAAGAATTGTGTAGGACAGCAAAATATATCAATATTATTATTTTGTGTTCTGCTTTACCGCAGGTCTTGTCATGGGGGAAGCCTTATTAGAGAGATCCACCACATGAGCGTCTAGGGAAGTGATTCCAGTGGTGGTTTCTCGTTTCCTTCCACTGATGATGATGAAATGTTTCTCGTTGCCTTCCACTGATGATGATGAAATGACAATGAGTACAACACAACACACAGTCCCAGAGCGGAGAAAATCTCCGACCAAGCTGGGAAGCGAACCAGGGCACCTTGGCGTGACAGACCGCCGTGCTAACCACTCAGCCATCGGGGAGGACTATATATAAATAGCAGGTGAAATTTAATTTTGATTTGTGGGATTCGTACACCCTTTGGTCTGATTTTTCCCTATTTTCGCATACTCTCAAAAGTAGATACTGCTGCAGAGTTTAATAAGGGACTAAGGACTGTACCTTTAACTCCTGTAATAGACCTCGGAATTTTTTCCTTTTATCTTTTTTTTTTTAATTGAGGCAGAATAGACTTCAGATTTTACTTTAAATAATAAATGTATTGAGTAAAGGTTTTAGTATTAGTGAGGGCGGTAGGAGTAACATGTACACTACTAGCCATTAAAATTGCTATACAAAGGAGAAATGCAGATGATAAACGGGTATTCGTTGAACAAATATACTACAACTGACATGTGATTATATTTTCACGCAATATGGGTGCATAGATCCTCAGAAATCAATACCCAGAACAACCACCTCTGGCCGCAATAACGACGGTGGTGCGCTCGGGCATTGAGTCAAACAGAGCTTGGATGGCGTGTACAGGTACAGCTGCCAATGCAGTTTCAACACGATGCCACAGTTCATCAAGAGTAGTGACTGGCCTATTGTGACGAGCCAGTTGCTCGGTGACCATTGACCAGACGTTTTCAGTTGGTGAGAGATATAGATAATGTACTGGCCAGGGCAGCAGTCGAACATTTTCTGTATCCACAAAGGCCCGTACAGGACCTGCAACATGCGGTCCTGCAGTATCCTGCTGAAATGTAGGGTTACGCAGAGATCGAACGAAGGGTAGAGCCACCGGTCGTAACACATCTGAAATGTTACGTCCACTGTACAAAGTGCCGTCAATGCGAACAAGAGGCGAACGAGACGTGTAACCAATGGCACCCCATACCATGAGGACGGGTGATACGCCAGTATGGCGATGACGAATACACTCTTCCAATGTGCGTTCACTGCGAAGTCGCCAAACACGGATGCGACCATTATGATGATACTATAAACAGAACCTGGATTCATCCGAAAAAATGACGTTTTGCCATTCGTGCACCCAGGTTCGTCGTTGAGTACACCATCGCAGGCGCTCCTGCCTGTGATGCAGTGTCAAGGGTTACCGCTGCCATGGTCTCCGAGCTGATAGTCCATGCTGCTGCCAAACGTCGTCGAACCTTTCATGCAGATGATTGTTGTCTTGCAAAGGTCCCTGTCTATTGACTCTGGGATCGAGACGTGGCTGCACGATTCGTTATAGTCATGCGGATAAGATGCCTCTCATCTCGACTGCTAGTGATACGAGGCCGTTGGGATCCAGCACGGCGTTCCGTATTACCCTCCTGAACCCACCGATTCCAATTTCTGCTAACAGTCATTGGATCTCGACCACCGCCAATAGCAATGTCACGATACGATAAACAGCAAGCGCGGAAGCCTACTTACACGAGGCATCACAACAACGTTTCACCAAGCAAAGCTGGTCAACTGCTGTTTGTGTATGAAAAATCGGTTGGAAACTTTCCTCATCTCAGCACGTTGAAGGTGTCGCCACCGGCGCCAACCTTGTGTGAGTGCTCTGAAAAGCTGATAATTTGCATATCACAGCATCTTTTTCCTGTCGGTTAAATTTCGCGTCTGTAGCATGTCATCTTCGTGCTGTAGCAATTTTAATGGCCAGTAGTATATATCAGTATTAAAAATTGGCTCATGTACGATTTAAGATGATGGCTAAGAAAGAAATATTAAAACATGTAATGTGGGAAAATGAGCTTTCTGGTAAAATAGTTAACCGTTATTATTTGGTTCATTAAGACAGCTCTAAGCCTTGGTACAGTTCGAGAAGTAAGAAGAAGAAGAAGAAGAAGAAGAAGAAATTACAACAGTAATACTAGGTTACATTTTACTGCTTTCACATCTCGCAACATTGTCTAGAAACAGCAACAGTGCTGAGATAGCTCATAGTTGCGAGATGATCAGTAGAAATCACGTAATCAGTTAAACTGTTCCGCGTCCATCGAGAAGAAGTGTTAATGACAGCTACAGATCTACCAGCAATAGCCAACCAACCAAAAAAGCGACTTAGTGGGACAGTCTCTTAGGTGATGGATGTGGAATAGAGAAATTAAATGATTTTTTTATTGTATGGCTCTGGTGGTGCTCATGTAGGGCCTGTGATTGGGGAAGAGTTTAAAGAAAATGATACACAGCACAGGTGAGACTGTCGGATTGCGGACAGGTCGGGCTGGTGTAGGGTCTGTAGGTGGGAGAATTACGGGGTTAAATTATAGCACAGGTGGGCCTGCCATAACGCCTGTAGCTCGGAGAATTATAGGATTAGTGTGCAACACATACGGCGCTGATATAGTGGTATCGGACAGCTCTTTGAAGTGAGGCTACTGGATAAATCTCACAGGACGAGAGGAATTATTACGGAATCAATAAAGGAGTAAGACTTACGGAAGTTCGGATAGATTCCCCAGTCACTATAACCTGAAACCGCGACCAAAGCAAGTTTACCACCCACTCCTACAGTTGTAAACAAACTTTTAGCATGTACCAAAAGGACACTGCATCAACCACAAACATTATACTGGCTCTTATGACTAAAGAAGAGACCAGAGCACGAACCACTCTGTTCAAAAAGGCCAGTTTTGTTCCTCATAGTTTAAGATATGACTGAGTGCACAATATATCTATTATCCTTGTTAGTCGTTTAAGGTAAGTAGTAAGTTATTAGTGTAAATTTATATAGGGAGGAGTACATAAGAGCAAATCGGATTGTAGTGATAGGAAGCCACCCGAATACCTCTTCCTTCCCATGCTGTGGAGTTAAAAGCTACTCTGAAATAAGAACCAATTTGACGTAGGATAAAGCGAAAAATGAAAGAAGGAACGTCTCTGTATAGAGACAAGTACTTGTGAAGTCGAACAGACAACGTAAATATTGCGAAGAACAGAATGATAGTCTGCGTGTAGGCGGAAATCTAAAGTATAAATAAGTGTACATAAATCAGCGTCTTTGTTGAATCACAAACCGAGACCGAATTTTTTTCCCTAGAGTGGATGAACTGCAAAAGTAAAATGAGACTTGAAGGCAGCAATTGTGCACCAGGTTAGTAATCTATGTACAATGTACTTAGTCAGGCAAGGATCAGTTGCCCTCGTGCTGAGTGTATCAACACCTCTTCCACGTCATACCATTCCATGTGCCAACGCACTGCTGGTTAAGCTGAACATTGCATCTTTGACAGATAATTCGACATGACACACAGAAGCCGGACTGCCCCGTCATCATTCGCACTTCTAATCAGCTACGTGATGTCGAGCCTGTGTTACTCAGTGCCATGCTGATGGTGTTGACGCTTCTACCACAGCCGGGACATAGCCCGTTGCCTGGGCACCAGAGCAACTCCTTTTCAACCGTCCCAGATGTTGGAAGTGAGGGTACAGCTATCCCTGCCCTCGCTGGAGTGTCAGCGTGCCGCAGCCTGACGTACTAACTGCAACGGCTGTCGGCCAAATTGGCGCCGACCAGGATACCTGGAATCTTAGAGACGCCGCAACAGCAACGGCAGCAGAGGCGCGCACTTCCAGCAGCCGGTTCTCATTGCACTGAGAAACGCCGTAATATTCATTCTGCCCGCCATCCTTTTTTTTCGTTCCTAGCCATTGATTGTAAACAGGCTACAATAAATAAGTTAATGTTACGCTGATCGAAACTTCTTCGGCTGCACTCCTCACCCTTCTTCAGCAGAGAATCAGAGCGTAAGATGGGAGGAGCCAGTGGTGACAAATTATTTATTCACTTGTAAGTTGGACAGGCAGAGATGTAGCACCTGCATCTGCCATCGTATTCTGCATCTAGTCCTGCTCCTCCACCAGAGCACCACTTGCCCACACCCAGTGCACACTATTTAGGCTATTGCATTACTTCAAGTCTTGCTAAGTTATCGAAATGCGCCTTACACGATGGATATCGAAAGTTTGATTTTCCGCATTGCTGTAATTTAGACGCTTTAGTGCAGGCAACAGATGTGATGTACACTTTTATTAGCATCGAAATGAAATGCCGTGGGGCGAGGGCCTACTAGTGGGTATACCTGATCGCCTGGTGCAAGTCTTTTGAGGTGCGCATCGATGAGGATGAGTGATGATGATGAAGGCGAGACAAACACCTAGTCCCTGAGCGGAGAAAATCTCCGACCCAGCCGGGAATAGAAACCGGGCCCCGTCGGCATGACAAGACGGTGCGCTGTCCACTCAGCTACGGTGGCGGACTTTACTAGTTGTGAGGATATAGAACTGAATGATCACGTAGGCCGATCCGTTCGTAAAGCTTATGTCCTCAGATGTACTCGGTAAATACAGTGACAAAGCAGACTGCTTGTAAAAAAGTAAAAAATAAAAGAAAACAACCGTGAGACTGTACTGACGCATACCATACTCGCGAAAGAGTGTCAAAGAAATGTGAGACATGTGAACTGGCAGACGATAGAAAATAAAGACTGCTGTCCCCTGAGAGCCTACTCATAAAATTTCACGAACCAGTATTGACGGACTAGTCGAGGAATATACTACAAGACTCACGTGTCTACTCCGAAATGAAGCGTAAAAACAACCACATATCAATTACAGAGCTCACAGAGGCATCTAGTCGGTCATTCATCCTCAGTAAATGGTACGAGAAGAGTGCCCAATAGGTGGTACAACGAGGAGCACCCTCTGTCATAAACTACTTAGCTATTTTCAGAGTGCGTATGCAAATGTAGATAAAGAGTTACAGGGCCCTTAGATTCAACCGTTTACAAACTTATTGTGAATGATATTTTGTATCAGTCTGATATCGGTGATGTGAGCCGTTTTGAATTCATTGCAGTTGATATTTCATAGTTTGGTCCGGTGTGGCTTAATACTCTGAAGTTCATCTGCAATAAGTGCATGAACCATGGACCTTGCCGTTGGTGGGAGGCTTGCGTGCCTGAAGATGGTGGCGCCCTCTTGGGTAAAATATTCCGGAGGTAAAATAGTCCCCCATTCGGATCTCCGGGCGGGGACTACTCAAGAGGATGACGTTATCAGGAGAAAGAAAACTGGCGTTCTACGGATCGGAGCGTGGAATGTCAGATCCCTTTAACGGGCAGGTAGGTTAGAGAAATTAAAAGGGAAATGGATAGGTTAAAGTTAGATATAGTGTGAATTAGTGAAGTTCGGTGGAAGGAGGAACAAGACTTCTGGTCAGGTGACTACAGGGTCATAAACACAAAATCAAATAGGGGTAATGCAGGAGTAGGTTTAATCATGAATAGGAAAATAGGAATGCGGGTAAGCTACTACAAACAGCATAGTGAACGCGCTATTGTGGCCAAGATAGAAACGAAGCCCACGACTACTACAGTAGTACAAGTTTATATGCCAACTAACTCTGCAGATGACGAAGAAGTTGAAGAAATGTATGATGAAATAAAAGAAATTATTCAGATTGTGAAGGGAGACAAAAATTTAATAGTCATGGGTGACTGGAATTCGGCAGTAGGAAAAGGGAGAGAAGGAAACGTAGTAGGTGAATATGGATTGGGGGTAAGAAATGAAAGAGGAAGCCGCCTGGTAGAATTATGCACAGAGCACAACTTAATCATAGCTAACACTTGGTTCAAGAATCATAAAAGAAGGTTGTATACATGGAAGAAACCTGAAGATACTAAAAGGTATCACATATATTATATAATGGTAAGACAGAGATTTAGGAACCAGGTTTTAAACTGTAAGACATTTCCAGGGGCAGATGTGGGTTCTGGCCACAATCTGTCGGTTATGACCTGTAGATTAAAACTGAAGAAACTGCAAAAAGGTGGGAATTTAAGGAGATGGGACCTGGATAAACTGACTAAACCAGAGGTTGTACAGAGTTTCATGGAGAGCATAAGGGAACAATTGACAGTAATGGGGGAAAGAAATACAGTAGAAGAAGAAAGGGTAGCTTTGAGGGTGAAGTAGTGAAGGCACTAGAGGAGCAAGTAGCTAAAAGACGAGGGCTAGTAGAAGTCCTTGGGTGACGGAAGAAGTACTGAATTTCATTGACGAAAGGAGAAAATATAAAAGTGCAGTAAATGAAGCAGGCAAAAAGCAATACAAACTACTGACACCCTTGGGAGAACCAGTCCTGACGTAACTCTCTCATCTGGTGAGCAAGATCTATGAAACGGGCGAAATACCCTCAGACTTCGAGAAGAATATAATTATTCCAATCCGAAAGAAAGCAGGTGTTGACAAATGTGAAAATTAGCGAACTATCAGTTTAATATGTCACGGCTGCAAAATACTACCGCGGATTCTTTACAGACGAATGGAAAAACTAGTAGAAGCCGACCTCGCGGAAGATCAGTTTGGATTCCGTAGAAATGTTGGGACACGTGAGTCAATACTGACCCTACGACTTACCTTAGAAGCTAGATTAAGGAAAGGCAAACCTACATTTCTAGCATTTGTAGACTTAGAGAAAGCTTTTGACAATATTGACTGGAATACGCTCTCTCAAATTCTGAAGGTGGCAAGGGTAAAATACAGGGAGCGAAAGGCTACTTATAATTTGTACAGAAACCAGATGGCAGTTATAAGAGTGGAGGGGCATGAAAGGGAAGCAGTGATTGGGAAGGGAGTGAGACCGGGTTGTAGTCTCTCCCCGATGTTATTCAATCTGTATTTTGAGCAAGCAGTAAAGGAAACAAAAGAAACATTCGGAGTAGGTATTAAAATCCATGGAGAAGAAATAAATACATTGAGGTTCGCCAATGACATTGTAATTCTCTCAGAGACAGCAAAGGACTTGAAAGAGCAGTTGACTGGAATGGATAGTGTCTTGAAAGGAGGGTATAAGATGAAAATCAACAAAAGCAAAACGAGGATAATGGAGTGTAGTCGAATTAAGTCAGGTGATGCTGAGGGAATTAGATTAGGAAATGAGACACTTAAAGTAGTAAAGGAGTTTTGCTATTTGGGGAGCAAACTAACTGATGATGGTCGAAGTAGAGAGGATATAAAATGTAGACTGGCGATGGGAAGGAAAGCGTTTCTGAAGAAGAGAAATTTGTTAACATCTGAAAGTATTTGTATGGAGTGTAGCCATGTATGGAAGTGAAACATGGACGATAAATAGTTTGGACAAGAAGAGAATAGAAGCTTTAGAAATGTGGTGCTACAGAAGAATGCAGAAAATTAGATGGGTAGATCACACAAGTAATGAGGAAGTATTGAATAGGATTGGGGAGAAGAGAAGTTTATGGCACCACTTGACTAGAAGAAGGGATCGGTTGGTAGGACATGTTCTGAGGCATCAAGGGATCACCAATTTAGTATTGGAGGGCAGCGTGGAGGGTAAAAATTTTAGAAGGAGACCAAGAGATGAATACACCAAGCAGATTCAGAAGGATGTAGGTTGCAGTAGGTACTGGGAGATGAAGAAGCTTGCACAGTATAGAGTAGCATGGAGAGCTGCATCCAACCAGTCTCAGGACTGAAGACCACAACAACAACAACAACAAGTGCAATGGTTCTGAAATGCGGGGGATTTTAATAATCACCAATCGAATTTTTCAGTTATTTAGGACATTATAATAAGTCAGCGTTTCGTTATACTTTACAGAATAGCTCTTGAATCAGTGTCCGTTTTCCGTCGGATAATCTGAGTTTCATGTTGCTTGTCAAATTCTTTATAGCTGAGTTTAGAGAAATTTATAAAGCAACGAGACATACATGTGACAGAAAACAATATTATACCTCAGAAACCGGAAGATTAAATAGGTCATATTAGGAGGAATCTGTACATTGAGGTGACAAAAGTCATCAAATAGCGATATGCACGTATACATATTCCAGTAGTGTCACGTAAACGAGTTATAAAAGGTCAGTATAATAGCGGAGCTGTCATTTTTGCTCAGGAGATTCATATGAAGAAGTTTCCGACGTCATTAAGGACGCACGTCGTGAATTAACAGACAATGGACGTGGATCGGTAGTTGGGGCTAGGAGAATGAGACATTCCATATCGAAAACCGTCAGGTAATTCGGTATTCTGAGATCAGATTTTCTGAGATCCACAGTCTCAAGAGGGTGCCGAGAAAACCAAATTTCAGAAGAGTAGAGGCGTTTGCGTACAGTTAGTTGCCAGTGCTAACAGACAAGAAACACTGCATAAAATTACCGCACAAATCAATGTGGAACGTACGACGATCGTATCCATTCGGACAGTGCGGCGAATTTTGCCGTTAATGGGCTGTGGCAACAGAAGACCGACGTTAGTGTCTTTGCTAAAAGCACGACATCGCCTGCAGCGTATCTCCTGGACACGTGATCCTATTGGCTGGACACTAGTCGACTGGAAAACAGTGGCTTCGTCGTATGAGTCCAAATTTCTGTTTGCAGGGTTGGAATGTGGCACAGACCCAACGAATCCATCCAAGTTCTCAACGAGGAGCGATGCGAGATAGTGGCGACTCTGTAATGGAGGGGGCTGTGTACGTGGAATGGACTGGGTCATCTGGTCCAACAGAACCGATAAGTAAATGGGAGTGGTTATGTTCGGCTACTTACAGAGCGCCATGGCAGCCGTTCATGGACTTCTTGACAATTCGTCATGTCACCGGTTCATAACAGTTCGCGGTTGCTTCGAAGAGCATTCTAAACAGTTTAATGAATGGTTTGTTCACACAGATTGCCCGACATGAATCCCATCGAACATTTATGTGACATAATCGAGAGGTTAGTTCGTGTACAAAATCGTACACTCATTAACACTTTCTCGTTTATGTGTGGCTTTAGAGGAAATATGGCTCAATATTTCTGCAGAGGACTTATATCGACTTGTCGAGTCCATGCGAATTGGAGTTGCTGACGAGTAGCATCAGATTCAGACTGGGACTGATATTATTCATCACAAGGTGTACGTACCAAACGCTGTAACATTTTGAATTTTAATTTTTGATTTGAGCATGTCTGCTCGTAATTTTGACCACTGTCTGCTCACAATGTAACTTAACGGTTGTTAAAGTTTCATTCTGATGAACGCATACTTAGAGCGGCCCACTGTCTGCTCACAATGTAACTTAACGGTTGTTAAAGTTTCATTCTGATGAAAGCATACTTAGAGGGGCCGCAGTCTGTGTCAATGAATAAAAAAAATATTTGCAACCGGTTTCTCTGCTGTTTACAAAATTTTCTTTCTTCCAACTACCTCATGAGGAACTTATTACTGAGACGGCTCAGCACTGTCGATCAGGGAGTGCCCTGAGCCTTCGCTGACTGCCCTATGTAATTAAAAAAAGGATTCTCTGATGAAGAGACACGAACAAACATAGAAAAGAAGACTGGGTACGCATCTTTGATTAGTGATGAAAACGTCCTCGGTCCCAGGTTTTAACCCCGCCACCGATTAAATTTTCAATAAAAATCATCAAGCAACGGCGGCCAATGACTGCCGGTATGGTATCCCGCTCACCTTGCCAACGCCGTTGTCAAAGGGGGCGGAGGAGCGGACACGTTCAGGGCACTCGCTTGCCCTATGGGAGGGGAACTGCCCCTGAAGGCGGAAGAATCAGCAATCCTCAACGGCATGAGGATGCAGTAGACAGTTGAGACCATTGCATTAGATACACTTGTGCCCGCAAGACATGTAGCCTGTACTTGAAAAAACGCCATGATGATTTCTGCATTGTCAAAAATTTTGTATTAGTCACCCATTCGGATACCGGGAGGGCTGCCAAGGGGAAGGTGACGATGAGACAAAGACTGAAAAACCAACCAAATGATACGAAACTTCCTGACGGGTTAAAACTATGTGTCCGACCGAGACTCGAACTCAGGAACTTTGCCTTACGCGGGCAAGTGCTCTACCATCTGAGCTACCGAAGCACGACTCACGCCCGGCCTCAAAGCTTTACTTCTGCCAGTATCTCGTCTCCTACCTTCCAAACTTTACAGAGGCTCTCCTGCGAACCTTGCAGAACTAGCGCTCATGAAAGAAAGGATACTGCGGAGACATGGCTTAGCCACAGCCTGGGGGATGTTTCCAGAATGAGATTATCACTCTGCAGTGGAGTGTGGGCTGATATGAAACTTCCTGGCAGATTAAATCTGTGTGCCCGACGGAGACTCGACCATTGCCTTTCGCGGGCAAGTGCTCTACCATCTGAGCTACCGAAGCACGACTCACGCCCGGTCCTGACAGCTTGAAAGAGCCGACAAGTGCGAGAGTTATCGCAAAAGCAGCATAACAGCTCAACTGCTGAAAAGAGTAATACACAGAAGAAGGGAAAAGGATAATGACGATGTTTTAGATAATCTGTTTGAATTTGGGAAAGGTAAAGTCACCACAGAGGCTCTTCTGACGTTGCAGTTGATAATGGAAGCAAGACTAAAGAGATATCAAGACACGTTCATAGGATTTTTTGACCTGGAAAAAGCGTTCGACAGTGTCAAGTAGTGCAAGGCTTCAAAATTCTGAGAAAAAATAGAATATGCTATAGGGGAAAACGGGTAATATTCAGTATGTACAAGAGGCCAGCGGGAAATGTAAGAGTGGAAGACGAAGAATGAAGTGCACAGACTAAAATGGGTATAGCACAGGGATGAATTCTTTCGTCTCTAGTGTTCAATCTACGCATCGAACAATTAATGAAGGAAATAAAAGAAAGGATCAAAAGTGGAATTAAAATTCAAGGTGAAAAGTTATCAGTGGTAAGATTTTGTGGCGACGTTGCTATCCTCAGTTTCAGTGAAGAGGAGTTACAGGATCTGCTGCACCGGATGAACAGCCTAATGAGTGTAGAATATGGACTGACAGTGAATCGAAGAAAGATGAACGTAATGAGAAATAGCAAAAATGAGAACAGCTAGAAACGTCACATCGTATTGCTGATCACGAAGAACATGAAGTTAAGAAATTCTGCTACCTAGGCAGCAAAATAATCCGTGACGGACGAAGCAAGGAACGTAAAAAGCAGACTAGCACAGGCAAAGGAGACATTTTTGACCAAGAGAAGTCTGCTAGTATCAAACATAGGTGTTGAGGATGAAATTTCTGAGAATGTACGTTTGGAGCACAGCATTATATGGTAATGAGACATGGACTGTAGGTAAACCGCAACACAAGAGAATCGAATGTGCTACAGCAGAATGTCGAAAATTAGGTGGACTGATAAGGTAAGGAATGAGGAGATTCTTCGCAGAACCTGCGAGGAAAGCATTATATTGAAAACACTGACAAGAAGAAGGAAAAGGTGTTCATGTTTTGATTCAGCAGGGAATAATTTCCTTGGTACTAAAGGAAAATGTAAAAGGTAAAAACTGTAGTGGAAGACAGAGAGTGGAATACATGTATCAAATAAGTGAGGACGGCAGATGAAAAGTTTGCTATAGGAGAGGAATTCTTGGTGGGCACGATCACACCAATCAGAAGACTGACGACTACAAGGAAACAGATAGTGCTTGGAACGACTTACCAAAAATCCTAAAATCGTGAACGGGGGGTGGGGGGGAGGGTGCTGGTGCTGTTTGTGGTTGTGTGAAGGCCACTTTTGCCGGGTTTTCTTGAGTAACTCATAATCTGTGGCATCTAATGAAAACGTATCACATTACTAGATTAAACTATAGATTTGTTTATACGTAAATCTTCTGCTACCAGTCACGATTTTTCTTTATTTAATTTTCGCACGACCCGTTTCGGGAAATGATTCCTGTTTTCAAGTGCTTTTGTTGTGTGCAATAAGCCATTTCTATTGATGTTGTCAATGTATGTGAGTCAGCTTCATTTCGTTGACTTTTAAGTTTTCTGAGGGTGCAGAGTCTCACAGACACTAAACATCACACACATCGTAAATATCTCATATAAAGATATTTTCGATGTGTATAGTGTATAACAAGTTGTGTGTGATGTTTGGTGTGTGTGAGACTGCACAAAAATACCATTACAAAACTTAAAAGTAAACGAAATGAAGCTGACTCTAACACATTGACAACATCAGTAGAAATGGCTTAATACACACAACAAAAGCACTTGAATATGGGAATCATTTGCCGAAACGCGTCGAGCGAAAAGTAAATTAAGAAAAATCGTGGCTGGTAGCAGAATATTTATTTATAAACAAATCTATTGTTTTCACAGTCGCAGGATTTCAAAAACCATTTATAATGGATCAAATCAGATTAAACTAAATTACGTGTCGCAAAAAAAAGGTCATATTCATTTCCATCTAGGACCAGTAGCGGGTGTATAAAGCTAAATAACATCTCGTGCACCATGTAGATATATGCGCTGTAGCGTATATCGTTTTTGTAGATTAGTTTGTGGTAGTTTCCCGACTTGATGTGCCGGAATACCACGTTTCCATTTCATCTAGCACAAGTGTATGAAATTGTTCGGTTCCACTTCCGCTACACTTCTGTATACAGTTATCGGTAACAACTTGTACAGAGACTTCCTTCAAATTCATTGTGTAATAAACGACTTGGGGCAGTGTGTTTCAGTGGCATATTCTTTCCTAAAAGTGTACGCCACTTTGTCTCGACTGGACAATTATCATCTCGTGAACTGTTATTACATAGCTGTTCTTATTGAAGTTGGGTGTTTCTGTATGATATATTGATGAATTAATTTTGTATCTGTTGATAACACTGGAGAAATAAGAGGTGGGTATTATATACTTACTGTTAGTGAGACGTAAAATGTGTACACGTATATCGTTTCGAGAAAAGAATCCGAAAGCATAATGAAGAAAATTTGGTACATAGGACCAGCTAACTCATTCACATCAGAGAGAATCAACACACACAACATCGTTCACTAACGTCAATATATATGTATTTCTGTCCTGTTGTGAAGAAATTGACATTACCATTTATCAATCTCTGCTCTTTATGCTGCATGTGATTGAATCCGTAAATGGCTCTGCTGCATTATTATGAAGTGTATTCGAAAGCCGATTTTCCACAGCTTACGTACTAATTGGCCGGTGTCAACGTTAATGCGACACAATCCATGATCAATTAAAGTTAACAATCCCCTCCCTAACTAGTTTATTCTCTTGTTTGCCCTAACCTATCGTTTCAGTAATTAAAATAAAAGTTGACGTGATTTACTTATCGGTTCTGTTGCACATGGGTAACGCACGCAAGCTTTAAGAATTCTTTATGTTGTAGAGAAATAGAATCGGTATTTCCATATGTTCCCTGTACGGGTTTCGTTAAACAGAGCAGCCTGAATCAAGTCTTAAGGTTGAGTGTCAAATTGACTAAATAATGGTTTGGGTGTTCGTGCCTAGAACTAGAAAGGAGGATGCACAAGTAACATACTCTTAATATTAGGCTACTGTATTTTCATTAATCACGGATACAGCTATTCACACTTATCTCCTAAGGATATAAGTCGTCAGCTTAGCAATGTCGAATCCTTCTCTGTGGGTGGCGGCCTGACACAAGCTAGTGGGTTCTAGGGGTCCACTTTACCTGCTGTGTGCGATCAGTTTTGGTTACAACTTCTTGCCACGAATTTGACAGTATAGAACTTTGTATTAATCTGTATCACTAAAACTCTGATGAAAGTTTGGTCAGAGTACTTTCTAATAATTCTAAGGAAACAAGTTAACTTTTAGTGGAAATCTTCATTATTGTGATAATTTCCTTCCTTGACCGGAATGGTCAAGTTGCTCTATTAATGGCCTCTATTACGTTTTACTCATTGTTTGCCTTAGCATTGGAGGGCAGCGTGGAGGGTAAAAATCGTAGAGGGAGACCAAGAGATGAATACATTAAGCAGATTCAGAAGGATGTAGGTTGCAGTAAGTACTGGGAGATGAAGAAGCTTCCACAGGATAGAGTAGCATGGAGAGCTGCACCAAACGAGTCTCAGGACTGAAGACCACAATAACAACAACAGAATACCTACCACGGAATTTTCCTTGAAGAAGAGAATGGAATGTTGCAAACTCTGTTGGTAAGAACAACAGGAGAGCTATCTGAAATAGACTCAGCGACTGCCCTTGAAATCTGAGACACACGACGGGAGAGTGATTATCTGACCAAATATTACTCCATAATGACATACAATGACGCCTAGGCAAAAGAGGAAACCACCATTACTCGAAAGAGGCCTTCTCCCCTGATTTCCTCTTCTTCAGATTTTGATGAAAACAGGGAAATATATCACATGCAAAGTACAGAAAGAACTACCCAAGCACTCACATTTAGTAACCTGATGGAACCTCAAAAATTATAAATCTGGTATGATTACATGTAGAGACTCTAGATTATTGTCTAGTGTCTGAATGGCTGCGGAGCCAACTCCTACAATGGATCTAGGTAGTGAGGGGACTGACTCCTCCGCTCTCAGACCTTATAGCAAATGGAGAGGAATTTAGAGCCTCAAGTAACTGAATCCTAGTTGTATCCTCCATTCTTCTGTAATTTACACTGGTCGCCACATTCATTCATAACGTGTGAAAGTCTTCACATAAATCGATTCTTTCCACTATTTGGATGGTGTAGATCATAATCTCTAGAAAGCCTGATGTCATGTCTTGAGTTTCACAGGTTCTATACATCAAATTCAACAATCGTTTGGTTGTCACTTTCCTCAATAGTTTTAAAAATTCCACTGATATGTTATCTATGTTTCTGACTTTCTCGATCTTAGAATTGCTAGAACTCTGTCAAACTACACCGACACTATTTATCTTATCGCGTTTTCGGTTATCAGACAATTAGTTTCCATCGTAGAGGCCCTCAACATACTTTATTTGTCCATTCGTTCCCTCCTGTAGTTTTAACGGTGGAATTACTTCGTAATTTTAACGCCGACACCATTGATTGTAATTCCACCCAGATATATCTTGACTTTTCTATTTACTTAATCTGTCTGTGGGGCGGTCGGTGGAATTATTGTTATACTAATGTTCCTACTATTTATTTATTTAATGCTGTTGTTTGCCATTTTCAACACTGGCTCTCTAACTACAATATTGGCAACCAGAAAGTGATTAGCAAAACGTGAAGCCTGTAATTAGAATTCCTAGTGCCCACTTCATCTGAGAAATACATTTATAGCTACAGCTTATAGCTCTGAGGAATTAGGAGATTGTCTGGGATTCATGATCAAAAACCATTTTCTCTAAAATGTCCACTATATTCTGAAAGTCACAGACCAAAAAGAATCCACACAATCCAACTACCAGAGCAGTTCAGACTCTAATGCGCTGATGCAACTATAATTGTTCAAATTAAATGTTTCAGTGAATGCTCGCCGTAATTTGATGATTATGTTCATCAAACACCACGCTAAATAATGGTAGAACGTCTGTTCCGCAGCGGCACGTGAAAATACGACATACGCAAACTGAAGATAGATCATTAAAGTCATCCCAGAATTAACACTTCACTCGAAAACGATTTCATGGGTACGCATATCCCGAGTAACTTATTACGGCATCCGAGGCTGTTTATAGCAATGATACTGACGCGACGCGACTCCCGGCACAGGTGGTGCGCTACTCAGCGTCTGGAGAGAACTGGGGCCCTTCTTTTTCACGCAGCGTACTTATATATAAATCATTGCTTCTTTTGCTGATGCCGATGAAGCTCTCAATTGAAATGTGCAATCAGCTCACAGGTAAGTAATCATAATAAAAGTCTGACGTGGCTAAGTCAAATATTTTGGGCGAGAGAATTAATTTAATAGCACTACACGCAGTAGACGAGCTCAGAACTTGCTCTTTGGAGATAGGCTGTAGCTATAGTTATTTAGTTGAAACTTCTCACATCTTTATGTTTATAGCGGATCTCCCTTCTACTTAAATTTAAATATCCTAGCTTTACTTATTCGCCTACTTAATCTATCTTGCTTCCCTAATTTTTAAGACAAAAACCAGAAAATCATGAATTTCAACTAAAATTTTAATTCGTGAGATCCAGAATACTGTTTCTACTAAATTATTATGAAAAAGGAATCTAAATATAAATTTTTAAGTTTCTAGCTCTTTCCTGTTGCGCCAATGATTTTTAGAGAAAAACGTCCAAATTTCGAAAATGGTTAAAGTTATTGAACTGATATTCAACACACATTGATTTAGTATTTCTCTTGACTTGCTAGAAACGTTTCAGGTTATTTACTTGATTTTTAAAGTATTGCGCAACATTTATGACGTCAGAGCTAGTTACAGCGGACTGGCTGGCACACAGTGGTAAGACTGATGTGAATTTTATACGGCGTGAGTAGGCTGCTTCCCTACATGTCGTCCATTTCTTTCGATTTCTTCAGATTTTTCTTGAAACTATTTTGAAGCACTTAAAAGACATAAAACTCCCATTCTCTGTTTTCTGTAACGTTATTGTACTTGGTTCTTTTGTCGATTAATTGATATATTTCTTCATTATCCCAAGTTTTAATCACAGTTGCTTTTCTATTTTGATTTGCCGCATTTCAGTGATCGCCTTATTAAAATGACCTGCTTAATTTGGTATTTTTACCGAAGGCATTGCACCTTAAGAAAATTTCAAACGCTCGCCACCATTCTTCAGTACTTCAGTGTTCCTCTTCTGGACCCATTGATTCTTCCTATCTTAGCCTACTCTTTCTCGTTACTAAATTATTATCTCCGTTTTGTATCTACTTATGGGTACCCGTTATTGAACTCTGTCTTATTTGGGAATCTATCTCACCAGAACATACTGCAGCTGGCATCGTTGTCCAGGCTTATTGAAAGTATAGCTCCCACCCTTCTGCTTCCTGAACAATGTCCTTTTTATTATTGGCTTAAATTTATTGCTGTACTCAAGAAAACTTCCTCGTATCTCATTGCCACTACCGATTTCATATTCTTCTGTTCTACATGTCTGTTGTGTTCCTTCCCCTATTATAACATTCCAATCCCCTATGGTTTTTAAATTTGTATCTCCTGTCTCGTACTGAGCTGCAAACTCAATAGCTTCATACATCCCTGCTTTTGATATATCGATTGTGACGTCTTAATAAATGGCTGAAATATTCTACTTGGCGTTGCTCTGGTGTCGATTCTGACTGGACAGATCCTGTTACTGAACTGTTCACACTGTCTCACCCTTCGTTACCCATCCCTGTTATAACAATATTATTCCCGTTATTCTTTTCCTGTTGCTGTTTATATAAGACAGTTATTACGTGTTCGGATCTTTCTGTTTTGCTTTATTGGTCCTTTTTCTAGACTGAAACTTTGCGTTTCTTTATTCTGATATTCCACTCTCCGAGTCGTAATATTTTGCTCTTTCGTAGACTTTTCATCTCTTTCTCATGGTTGTATGTTAGCCCGGTTAGGGAGATGTGAATAGGTGAGTGTGTAGGAACCTTTTATCGATGTAGATGTGATCATCACACTTTTTTTAAATTACCAGCTGCAGGTACTGGAGACGCACAGTGTGAGCTTTTACGGCTGTGGTTTCAATTTCCTTCGGTCTTTAGGAGCGGTTGCTCACCCCAAAGGTAAGATGGTGTCCTGAAACAATCCGATCTCGTCCTCTAGCGTATTGCAGAAACTCTTTAAACTTGAAACCTTCTGCCACCGTTTCTGAATGTAATCTTATCTGAAGATTTTTATGATAAATTTAAGCAAGTTGTAGTAAGTAAATACGTCACTTGTAGATAACGGTGAACATTTTAATACATGACATAGCCGGACGTGCATCTCTTGACCAAGAATAGAGAAAAACAGAACAGAGGGGACGGAGGAGGGCGATTTATCATTTTTCTTGTCCAAATATTCCGGCAGTTTCAAATTTATTCAAAAGGAGACATGCAAAATCAGAGCCTGTGTCTATATTGTGAACAAGACTCCTTGACCGGTTGACCATACTACAAAGGCACCAACGTAAAGCATTATAAACATGAATTAGTCGAAGGTTATGGTCATATTTATCGGTTGGAGCATTACTGTTTCAATACTTCCATAAATTGTGTATGCTGATTGCTACCTTTTTTATAAATTACCATGGTTCCTTAGTGGGGCCCCTGCAGATACTGAGAGGTATAACCTTCCTCCCGCACTTTGTAGGCAGAAATCTATTCCGTACAAGGCTCAGTAACCAGTACGCTTCAGCATTTTCGCTTATGTGATCTCATAAGAGCGACCGAAGAATCATTTATCAACGGTTGGCATCGAAGACGCTTCTCAACACATTCCCAGTGCGGAAAACATTTGAGGAATCATTCCGGGGTAAAGGCTCAAAGAGGTGAGTGCAGCATAACTGGAGAGCATGTCGGAATGACCATGGGCTGGAGCTTATCAAATAAGCTGTATCTCGTTTATGGAAAATACATTCCAGCGAGAATAATTTCTTCGTATGTTGTTCAGCATGAACTGAAGAGCCTTCTCGCTGTACGCTGATCGTCTTCGGCTTCATGGTGTATCGTTATTAGCGAATGTCATACAATGTAGTGAGTTGTGTGAATCATGAGTCAAAAAGGGTGGTAACTGTAGCTTGCTGCAACTTCCTCCCTGTGGTTTCAGGTCAAGTCTCTCAAAGCCGTGAGCAATGTTTTCCTAAAGCGAACCCAAAATATTTTTTTTTTCTCTTTTGGTGTAATTTTATCCCTCTCGCCCATGTAGGGAGTGTTCTGTCAGCGGTACATTCCCCCCGATCTTCAGACAAGTACCCGCCAAAATTAAGACATAATAAACGTAAAATAAAGGTGGAAGATTTACAGATGAATAAAAATTTGGAACTAGAAATCAATGTAAGGTTTTGCATACCACAAAAATGATTTTCTTGGCTTTCAATTTAACACAGCAATACTAAAAAGGTAAAACGAAAATCCACGTTTAAAACACGATACGAACCACTGATAACAAGGAAAGACAATTCACTGTCACTAAAACTGAAAATACGTGTCCTTGAGAAAGGGTGTGTCTGTTGTTGAAGGAAAGATTTGGCGTTGAGGAGGGTAGGGGCATGGACCATTGATGCGTAGTATCGATGGAATGGATGGTGGGCGACAAGGAAGGAGGAGTAGTTGGTAGTCTTCGTAAGGCCATAATTTTAAGGGGAAAAAGGGAGTAGGGAAAGGAGGGTGGAGAGGGGAAAGGGAGCAGTGAGATGGAATGAATGCGGAGGATGTATGTTTGGCAGGATGAGTAGTTTTTGGGAAAGAGTTCATGGTACTGAAGAGGCAAACAGTTGGAAGTGGGTGTGCAGCTTTAAGGTTGTTGGCATGTATCGGTAGACAATCCTATAAGGAGTGGAAAATAAATGTGAGACAGTAGGATTTTAGTAGTCGTGTTTGCAGTGGTAAATTGTTTGAAGATGTTCACTGTGAGTGTGGAGACGAGGTATTTGATGACAAGGTATAGGATTCATATGGGGTGGGGGGGAATGTAAATGGATGTGGAAAGTGAGACAGACAGCAAGCCACTGAAGAATTTGGTGGCACTTAGAGAACTTAGATGTAGTGTATATCCATGCTACATTCTCACAGGAAAGAACAGGTCGGAACAAGGTTTCGTAGGTGTGGTGAAAAGTGAAGGTGTGGAATTCCCAATTTCAGCCAGTTAGCAGTATTGCGAACCATTGAATGTTAACGATGCATATCTTGAATTATTCCGATGACTCCCTGGTCGAGTAATATTTCTGTACCGGTATTTCGTTTCTTCGATTTTCATGTTATCACCATTCCTGTATTCGTCTACGAAACCTATTTGCATAATTATTTAAGGTTCTTTGTCAGTATGTCCTTATCCAAAGATAATGTCAAATTTTTATGTATCATTGACCTGAAGACGGCGTAAAAATATCTTTGATGATGACATTTCGCCGGCCGGTATGGCCGTGCGGTTCTAGGCGCTTCAGTCTGGAACCGCGTGACCGCTACGATCGCAGGTTCGAATCCTGCCTCGGGCATGGATGAGTGTGATGTCCTTAGGTTAGTGAGGTTTAAGTAGTTCTAAGTTCTAGGGGACTGATGACCACGGATGTTAAGTCCCATAGTGCTCAGAGCCATTTGAACAATTTGAACCATGATGACATTGGTTTCGCATTTAAGATACCAGTTAGTGTCTAGATACCTGGTCATAAATTTTTAACTATGAAGTATAAAAATTAGTAACATAGTTACTTCTGTGTTAGTTTGAAGGGACATGTTTCTGGTCGCGGTACACGTTGTAAATCTCGTTGTAATCCTCGCGCCTCAATGTTATGACACACCGCCACAGAAGCCAGAACTGTTTGGTGCCACCATTTGATAAAACGGAGTATTGTGCCGAAAACTATGGTGACTGAAAACCGATGTATCACAATCGGGCTATCAAAATGTCACGGATAAGTTTTCAACATTTTGCGCGATATTTTCTCGCTGTCAGCTGTATTCCGCTACTGCTCACACACGTTCAGGAAGCCTGCCGAGCGGAAGCAGAAGCGGAAATACTGCAGTTGTGTCAGGCTAATGCATGTAATCATATCAGCCGCGTCTTTGCTGTACATCTATGACCCCGAGACGAAATAGGAAAGCAAGCAGCGACAACATTATTGAATTCTCAAGAATCGAAAACTGCCTAGCCTCTTCGTTTCTGTGTACTTTTGGACTGCAATTTGGTGGTATGCTATTACTGACATACCCTGACAAGAGTAAAGGGCACTATCAACAGTGTGAGTTGTGGGTAATTGACCAAGAGAATGTTTGGGCCCAACTCCTTCTACACAGAACGCAGTCACACATGCATCTTCGTTATACTGCCCCTTATTGTCTCATCACCGGCACTATCCTAAGATGGCACTGCGTGACTTCTTCACGGTTTCTTCGGATGAATAAAACGTCGCTAAAGGTACGCTTCCAGGACGATGAAGAGGTGTAACATTTCCTGAATGGCCAAAATAGCTGATACAGCCAATGTCTATACCAAATCAGGTGAGGAAAATTTATCGCATCGAAGGATGTATGTGTAGCTAAGGTCGCAGCATGACATTTTACAGATGATAATTTAAGCTCTAAGACTACCTTTCGTGAAGGGGGGATGCATGAGAGGCATTCAATAAGTAACACAACACATCTTTTTTTCAGCCAATTTACCTTGAAAAAAACGCGGAATTTTTTGTGGGACAACGTGGAACCTTTCTACTTCAGCTCCTATAGTTTCTTGTTGTTCTGGTAGGTGGAAGCCCTGTAAGTAGCCTTGAAAATAGCGTCTGCAACGGAGGTGCGTAAAACGCAGAGGCTGGCCGGGGTGGCCGAGCGGTTCTAGGCGGTACAGTCTGGAAACGCGCGACCGCTACGGTCGGAGGTTCGAATCCTGCTTCGCGCATGGATGTGTGTGATGTCCTTAGGTTAGTTCGGTTTAAGTAGTTCTAAGTTCTAGAGGACTGATGACCTCAGAAGCTACGTCCCATAGTGCTCAGTGCCATTTGAAAAAGCAGAGGGCTGTCACTGGTTTTTTTTTTTTTTTCTTGATGGAAAACCTCAGCACCACGGATTTTAAGAGTATCTTGCAGAATGTCTGTCGAGACCTGGCAGTGAACAAGAGTACGACAAAAAGTTGGGCGAGGCGTCTGAGCATATAGCAACAAGATCGCGTGTACTAGTACGATTCCCGCTTGCCAGCTGGCAGCACACAACTGTTAAAACTGCAATGCTGGAACGAGCGGACACTCTCATTCGAGGTGATCGACAGAACACAATTAAACACAAGTTGGGGTACTCAAAGGTGTGGACGGTTCTTCCTCACCCAGTGTACAGCCCGGATCTCACACCTGTTTGACCGAATGGAGAATTCACTCCGAGAGAATCGGTACATGGATTATTGCGGATGTTATTGATGCTGCGAGATATTGTCTCCAGTATCGACAAGTAGATGGTACGACGTACGGTTAGAGGCCCTCCCCTTAAAGTGTAGTAATGCCATCGCATTAAAAGGTTATTATGTTTAAAAATAGGGTTTTACAGCCGAAAGAGTGGGGAATAATACATTGTATTGGAATCCAGAATAAAACCAACCTCTTTCCGTAATTCTTTTATTTTTTATTATTGAACGTCCCTCGTAGCAACGCGGTGAAAGTCATTGTTCGTGGCTGGTCTGCCTCGTTCAGATCATAAATATTGACCTGCTGTGACAGATAACAGGGCGGTCGCGGTGTAGAGAACGCCAGTCCGCACGAGGACTAGTGGTCACGCAACCTCCTGCTGCACCAGGGGGCGAGAGCTGCGGTCGCGGTCGCCGTCGCCGTGATCCGACCGGCGCTGTTTTGCTTGGCACGTAATCCTGGGCCTGCTATTGGTCGACTAATGGAGCCGGGGCCCACCTGTGACAACAAAAACAAACTGCGGAGCCCGCCGAGTCACGCAAACCATCGCTCTGTGCAAATTGACACCTGATGCACCTGCTCGCATCATACGCGGCCGACGATCTCCAGCTGGTAAGGCGTTGTTTGCTTGTGGCGTGCCTGCCATATATATTATTAATGTGGGCGACAACACGTTTTATCTACTCTACACGTAACTCGTCAGCTCAATCATTGCCGGTGGCAGTGTAGGAAAGGAGCAGTGAGTGGAGGAATCTCAGAGATGGAGATGGCTTAGGTGAAAACAGAAGGGCGTACCTTCAGGTACCGAAATTATTACTAAAATATTATCTAAAAGCTGTACTGTTTAAGTATACAGCGTTTTGGGGAACTCCTGTTATTAACTTCTAGTACTTATAGAGGAACGTGAGTAAAAAATACAAGGGTTGGCCAGAAAGTAATGCAGCTATTTTTTTTTTCTCAGCCGGAAACAATGCTACGAATGCGAAACGTTAGATATGTATTATTTGAAGTCTCCTGACTGAGTGCGCCAAGTTTCTATCACTTCCGAAAGATAGCATAGCTGCAGGACAGTTTCAAAATGGCGTCTTTAGGTGGTGTTCGTTACAAGCAACGTGTCGTCATTAAATTTCTCACCGCAGAGAAAGAAACGCTTGTGCAAAGACTGTGGAGCATCTGCTGTCGACAGAAGTACAGTTAGTCGCTGGGCATCGAGGATGAATTCATCAGAAGGCGTGTCGGACGAGCTCCACGATTTGCGACGGTCGGGGAGACCATTCACGGCTGTCACACCTGAGAGAGCTGACCTATCCCCTCGAAGTTACACTTGTTTGGGCTATTAAAGGATACCACTTTGAGGAAGATGAGAAGGTGATTCACACAGTGAAGCACTGGCTCCACCACCAGACCAGGACTGGTACTGAAAGGGTATAAATGCCCTCGTTCCCTGCTGGAGGAAGGTCATAGAGCGACATGGAGATTGCAAGGAAAAATAGGATGTGTGGCCTTCTTTCGGGTGTGTGTAATTCCCATTACGTTCAGTAAAGAATTGTTGAACAAGAAAAATGTGATGCACTACTTTCTGGGCAACCCTGGTATTTTGAATGGGAACCCATGTCCAAAAACGTGTCGTTACCGTACTAGAGCAGTCTGAAAATGTTTTTGTTAGGCAGGTATGCAAGGGGCGAGGGGAAGCGGAAGGGAGCGGGGTGCTTACGTGGGATCATCTGAAGTCATTAGACTTCTATCCTACCTCTCTGACCTGGTTGGAGTCTCATTTACGTGTCTCAGGGCGTTTAAGCAACACGGATGACTACACGTTTGCAGAACGACATGATACTTCTGTATGGCGAAACTCAACGTATTGGATGATCTGTTCGTATTCTTTGTCAAGATCGTTACCCACAAAGTCGGACTCCATCGCATACCATATTCGCCACAATTACACAACAGCTTCGAGAAAGGGATGCGTTCATCTTCAGCACGCGTGATCGTGGTGCTTCAAGGAGATGCTGCGCGCCCGAATTGGAAGAGGCGCAGTATTTACGAAACCTGATTAAGTTTCTTTTTTGTTTCTTCGATTATTAACGAGTAGAGCTGCACAACAAGTGATGTGTTGAGTGAGGGCTAATAAATTACTTCTACAAGTGGTCACGTCAGCAACGTGTTTCCAAATGATAGTTGCACGGGAAAGGTACATTTCCGGACACGTGTTCTTACTCGAAATATTATGTACCCATTCCCCCTCTACAAGTCCTAGAAGTTCGTACCTGGAATTTCCGAACACGCTGTATAGACTGGGGTTAAAAAGTTAAGAACGGAACAATATTCGCTTCTTGTGTCACCCCCAAGTAACGTATTTCGATGAAACTCTTGCAAAATTCATGAACGAAAGTAACATTCGCTTGATATACCACTACCATGTAATGTAGTTCGGTGTAAGTCACCATACATAGAACAAAACTGCTATATAATAGTACAGAAAGTAACTAAAATAAATACGCAGAGACATGAATAGAAATGACAGGCTTATTCGAGGACAATAATAACACTGAAGTCACCTTGATTCATAATAGCTTGCTGGACATTGCAAAGAACTGAATATGGTTTTTAACAGGGTGTGCAATACGTTCCCACGCTGTCCAAAATGTTGGTAAAAAGTTCTTAAGGCGGGGTGTTCCTAGATGGGATTTAAGCGGGGGGTAAAGGCAGGCCAGTTCGTCCATTGAATATCCTCCAGTTCCAAGAGCTTGTTCACCTGCGCTCTTCTATGCGGTCAGGGCTCAATGCTCAACGTGTTCAAAGTAACACTACATTTCCCAACACAATAACACATGGACCACAAAAACGAATGTATTGGACAATGACCTGTTCTTTCGCCATATGAGGATACGTTCAGTTTTGTCGAACATGACACCGCTATTATGGTGTAAGGAGACGTAGTATCTCCAGATTACTGCACACGGTACACTCACAGGTCAACGCTATTGTGACACTATACTACTACAACACATGCGTCTTTTCAGATGTGACATACGACAGTGTCGTCATTTTTATAGATGATAATGCCCGACTACTTCCTCGCCTGCATCTTTTCAGGGGTACTTTCCGCACTGACGTCATCTTCATGGATTATAATACCCGATTGCATCGAATACTGCAGCTGGTGGAGAGGGCATTCAGTAAATGAATAGTCCCGCCCGCTTTCCCGACTTAAGTGATATCGAGCATGTGTGGGATGCGTTGGGAAGGCGTATTGCACCACGAGCACGTGAAAAAACGACCATTCCGCAGTTTCAACCAGCGGTGGTGGAGTTATGGAACGCCTTATCACGAGAAGTCCTTAACAACATTCCGGCCAGCATGGAAGTGCGTTGAGCAGCATGCATTTCTGTCCGTGGTGATCAAATGTTCCGCCAAATGTGACGTTCAATTGTAGTATAAATAATGTCTTTGAGTAAAAGTGTCATTTCTTTAGGTCTCATAGCTTCTCATCTTCCGTACTACACTGCACCATTTTTCTCAATGCATTGTTAAGTTTCATCGAGCTACGTCGCGTAGCACTTCCACATCTAGCGAAAGTTACTTTCATTCTAAATTTTTACTCATCAGTGCTCAAGTACAACCGCACCACATTAATTATTAATATTTCCGTATTTCTAATCGAAGACATGAAATCGCTAAGTACAGCAACACGCAAGGGCGGTTTTGGAAAGGGGGGGGGGGAACTTTATACCCACCTTTCAAGAATTTTTTAATGTAGCCATATACTGTAAGTTTCAAAATTCTGAAAAAATATTTAATTTGCTAATGAATTCTTATACCAGATTGCTTAATTGTTTTACACTTTGACGTAGAACGAGACCCAAAAATTTAAGTCATAGTAGTTAATGTGACTTTTCGCAACGATTATAATATTCATATGTTCAAGTCCATTACCCTTCTTACACATCCGAATATCTTTAAGAACTATGTTGTGAACGAAAATCTTAGACAGTTAACGAAATCTGTATTTTTTAAACATTATTTTGTTTTGATCATGGGGTGTCCCCCCTCTGTGTAAGCATTACGGAAAATGCTTTGTATTGCTAATATTGTGCTAAAAGAAATTTTCACGTCCTGGACTCTACTTACACATAAATCCCTACTTAAATAGGATGTTGATAATAAAAGCTAACGACAATAAACTGGATTTTTTATTTTTAATCTTTTTATATTGGACAAAAAGCTCTTCCATCGTTCTCACCCCCCCCCCTCCCCCAAACGCCCAAGTAATGGAAAATTCGTTGATATTGCTTGCGTTAAGCCTCAGTTCATTTGAAGAGAACTAAGAGAACAGTTGAACTTGAAGACGACGTTATTAAACAGGAAGAACATGTAGCTTTCTTCCAGCGTAACAATGCAATGTGAAAGTACTCTACCTCTCTTATGCCGATAATCACGAATTTTTGTATTTGCAAACGACACAACCTACTCGTAGAACTATTCACCTTCTCCGACTTTCCTTTATCTCAGTGTGTCACTTGCTACGACTTTTCTTTACGTTACAGGAACATTCGTCTTTGCACTTATCACTCACATCAGTTTGCATGTTAAATAAATATATCTTTTGAAGTCATGTAAATGTGTTTAAACGATTTATCTTGTGGTATACAGGGTGTTGCAAAAAGGTACGGCCAAACTTTCAGGAAACATTCCTCACACACAAAGAAAGAAAATATGTTATGTGGACATGTGTCCGGAAACGCTTACTTTCCATGTTAGAGCTCATTTTATTACTTCTCTTCAAATCACATAAATCGTGGAATGGAAACACACAGCAACAGAACGTACCAGCGTGACTTCACTTTGTTACAGCAAATGTTCAAAATGTCCTCCGTTAGCGAGGATATATGCATCCACCCTCCGTCGCATGGAATCCCAGATGCGCTGATGCAGCTCTGGAGGATGACGTATTGTATCCCAGCCGTTCACAATACGAGCACGAAGAGTCTCTACATTTGGTACCGGGGTTGGGTAGACAAGAGCTTTCAAATGCCCCCATAAATGAAAGTCAAGAGGGTTGAGGTCAGGAGAGCGTGGAGGCCATGGAATTGGTCCGCCTCTACGAATCCATCGGTCACCGAATCAGTTGTTGAGAAGCGTACGAACTCTTCGACTGAAATGTAGAGGAGCTCCATCGTGCATGAACCACAAGTTGTGTCGTACATGTAAAGGCACAGGTTGTAGCAGCACAGGTAGAGTATCCCGTACGAAATCATGACGGTGAATCGAGGAAATACAGTACATACTGACGAAACTAAAATGAGCTCCAACATGGAGATTAAGCGTTTCCGGACACATCTTTTCTTTATTTGTGTGGGAGGAATGTTTCCTGAAAGTTTGGCAGTATCTTTTTGTAACATCCTGTATATTAGACTACAGACCCAAACATATTTAACCTCCCCCTAAGATCATGTTGACTCAACTAGGTATCAGTTTAGCTGGGTTTATTCCAATTTCTGTTTTCCCTGTACTATTATCCGATTTTTATGATGTTATTGTCAATGTTCGTGTAGCACAAGAAATAATTCAGATGACTTAGTCTCAGTATCAATGGTAAATGCCGTTGAAAATGCAGAATACTAAATTCTACAAAAACTTAATAATGTTCTCTGATATGAAAGGTAGCAAATTAGAAAGTGCAACACCATTAAAACCACCTTACTGGAGCTTTGCTACTTTCACTAAAAAGAAGTGTACTTTACCTTGGGCGCCTTGGCCCCAGACACTTTCGATTTCTGAGGGCCAGTCGATATTAGAACATTATGTTTCACGTACCTTTCGTAGTTTGCAGAAGCGAAGTGCCACTCTGCAACACGAAGCTGAAATTCTTTGTTAAAGTGCACCAGAATCTGGACGGTTGTGTGAAAGGCAGTTTAAGCAGTCTAGCATGTGTTTGTTGAACGTATTAGACGTGAAATTTAGCAAAGCTAGATGTTGCGCACATTAAAATCCGACCAATTTCATTGTTCTGTTAGAGAGATGAGACTCTGGGCTTTCTGTGAGGTTGGCATTGAAATCTCGTTATAGATCCGTGCTGACTGGTCCAGGCTAACACAAAAACTGTTTCTGTAATGAAATATTAATTCATTTTCAAGTGAAACACTTAAGCAGATAATTCTCAGTGAGTGTGTTGCTATTTTTAAGCCGTGTGGCGAAATGAAAAACTTAAAATTATGTTCTCGTCCGTAAAGGCGTCATTGAAACAAAATCAGCTCAGTATATGAAAACTGCAAATTATTCAGTAAGAGTTATGGGATGCCTGTCCCTACACTAATAAAAGGAAAACACAGATTTACACATTTTTAGAACTAATTATTATTATCATAATAATGGTTTTTCTTACAGTATTAGTAACAAACACATACCATTCTCATCACGAATCGACCTACCAAGAAATTTAGTGAAAGTTTAAGATCGGTGAAAGACGCACGACACCCCTTAGCTACCCCAGGTGTGTATAAAATTCCGTGTTGCTGTGGGATGGTTTATATTGGAACAACTAAAAGGAGTGTTAATACCCACCTAACGGAAAACAAAAGGAACTGTAGATTGGGACACGTTGACAAATTAGCTGTAGCGGAACACGTTTCCAAAGACGGTGATCATGAAATAAAATTTAGTGAGACAAACGTGATAGCTAGGATCTCACATTATTATACCCGCATGTATAGAGAACCTATAGAGATCTACAAGCACGAAAATAACTTTAATAAAAAAGAAGAAGGATTAAAACTAGACAACAAACGGCGGTCGACTTGGCACCAACGAAGTGACAATCGATTACCTGTAATCGAGAGAGATCGCACTAGTCAGAGTTAAAGTCGAAAGCACGTGATGAGTGGTGGCGCCACCTAAGCGCTCTATATAAGCGGGATATCCAGCGCCTAGCAGCGTCACAGACTCACCTTGGAAGATGTTGCCCGCAGTAGGCAACGAAACGTCAGGAAGGAGAAGAAGTTACATATATGGACCACGGCAACTGAGCCCGGATGTTTTAATTAATGAAGACTCCGGCCGTGAAAGCTTACATGTTATGAGACGAGTAGTTAGTTTTTTCTCTTTCTTCCTCGTTAGAGGACTGTCCATTCAATCTTATCTTCCTTCACAGATTATCCTTGAAATACATAGTTTTCGTATTAATAGTAATTTTCATTGTACTTTTTCTGTATCATTCACAATAAAATGGTTCAAATGGCTCTGAGCACTATATGACTTAACTTCTGAGGTCATCAGTCGATTTGAACTTAGAATTAATTAAACCTAACTAATCTAAGAACGTCACACACATCCATGCCCGAGGCATGGATTCGAACCTGCGACCGTAGCGGTCACTCGGCTCCAGACTGCAGCGCCTAGAACCGCACGGCCACCCCGGCTGGCTCATTCAGAATATTTCACTGCAATAATCACATTATCTATTTGGTTTTTATCAATATTTTCGTTATTACGATTGTTTTTATATCGTCGTACTAGTGTCGTAAATATTCACAATAACTTCACCACCCCCACACAAAAAATGGTAGTTATTTGTCCCTTAGAAAACTACAAAGGCTACCCACACTTTTAAATCTAGAGTCCATTTTAAAATTTGTATTATTACATTTCTCTCTTAATTAAACATCAGTATTTTATAGGGACAAGTTGTACAAAGTAACAAGTATTATCCCTCTACGTACTTCGATTATCTTTACTACTCCCTTGCTTGACTTGCGTGTAGTCTGTTACGAAGATAACGAAGTCCACAGGTTAAAAAAAGTACCCCCCCCCCCTCCCATTCAGGTTATGCTGGGAGTGGGAAAACACGGAAAAAAACCACCCCAGGGCCTCAGACTACGCACGAAACAAGCGTCTAATTTGCTTCAATATAAAGACACATACTGTAATTTCCCATGAATGCAGTTGTTATAACAAGTAACATATTATATGAGAAAATTCTATTTTAGAAACGTTTTACATTTGGAATATAGGTAGAAAATAGTTAGGTTGCCCTCATCGAAATGGAAGTTGTAGAAACAATAAAGTCATTATTTATTTTTCATGACGAAAAGGTTGTCTTTTTCGTTGGTGATGATTTGTTGTGTCGGTCCGCGGCGAGATGGAGACGGCGTGCTGCTGTGGCGTTGAGACTGCAGTCGCCCGCCCACGCGCTCTGCATTGTTGTCCATCCGCTAGCCCGCTCGCGCGTCTCGCCTACATCAGTACAGTCGTATACATGAAATAAGTCTCATGTGCATTAGAATTCACACTTACACAGCCTACATCTGGAAAGAAGTTTTATTAGCACATTTTATATTGTGTCCGCTTCCGTGTAGTTAATGTTCGTATTTGTTTGTGAACTTATTTACTTCGTCCAGTTCTTTTCGTCTACACGTGACTTAATTATTTAAAAGTGTAACAATCTTTCTCCATATTTCACACAGCACAATTTAGGAAAGTGGGTTCATTCCACACACACGCACTGTGGTGGGTATCCAGTGTATGTTTCCTGCACATATTTCACCATTCCGTGTTGACACACAACGGATGCGGTTGGCTACACCGTCACTGACGTCTATAGCAACGTGCACTGATTTGTATCACTAATCCAGATCCACCACATCAGCTGATGTACTTGTTTTTCCGTCATATACGGTGACCACAACATTTAATACGGTTATATAACGCTGTTCATTTCACAGATCACTAAAGCGTCGTTTGAAACAGCAACAGTCCTTTTACAAAATGCACTAGTCCGCTGACAACAGTCTTTCACAAAATGAAACTGTAATCATTTAATAATGGCGATAATCAAGTGAAGTTTTTTTATTGGCAACCCAGCGTTACACATAATAAACATCCCTCGTAGTGTCTCGGGAAAGCGTCAGCTAAACAGCCATCTGGACGAGCCAACGGTTCAGGTTTACAATGCTGTTGCCCAGATTATTTACTAATATAGCTCTTGTTCATTTTTTTGTTTTGTCATTTATTCCTGGTGTGTAGGACATTAGTGTAAGTACAACCAGTTACCAGTCCCTAACCGAACGGTCGCGTTGCGAAACATTATTTCAAATTCTCACAAGTTCCCAATATGAAACTCTATTTAACCTTGGAATAGTATCATGCTATCCAGATTGGTAACAAATCCCCCCCCCCCACCCTGTGGTGCATGTCATATTTATTCACACAAGGCGCACTTGTTGTTGTTGTGGTCTTCAGTCCTGAGACTAGTTTGATGCAGCTCTCCAAACTAATCTATTCTGTGCAAGCTCCTTCATCTCCCAGTACCTACTGCAACCTACATCATTCTGAATCTGCTTAGTGTACTCATCTCTTGGTCTCCCTCTACGATTTTTACCCTCCACACTGCCCTCCAATGCTAAATTTGTGATCCCTTCATGCCTCAGAACATGTCCTACCAACCCATCCCTTCTTCTAGTCAAGTTGTGCCATAAACTTCTCTTCTCCCCAATCCTATTCAATACCTCCTCATTAATTACGTGATCTACCCATCTAATCTTCTGCATTTTCATGTAGCACCACATTTCGAAAGCTTCTATTCTCTTCTTACTCAAACTATTTATTGTCCATGTTTCGCTTCCATACATGGCTACACTCCATACAAATACTTTCAGAAACGACTTCCTGACACTTAAATCTATACTCGATGTTAACAAATTTCTCTTCTTCAGAAACGCTTTCCTTGCCATTGCCAGTCTACATTTTATATCATCTCTACTTCGACCATCATCAGTTATTTTGCCCCACAAATAGCAAAACTCCTTTACTACTTTAAGTGTCTCATTTCATAATCTAATTCCCTCACACTTATTCACACCTATATTCAAGATATATTTACAAAAAATATAAAATAGTAATTGCAAAAAGAAAGTATTAACTGGAATTGTAAAATTTAAAGAAATAATTTTGACATTCAAATGATCTTACGTTTTTTTATTAACTATCTTAACTATATTTCATTATCAGTTAACTCTAACTCCATGAAATTATTTCTTCCAGGAACAATGCTTCGACCTTGTAATCAATGGTACACTACTGGCCATTAAAACTGATACACCGAGAAGAAATGCAGATGATAGACATTCATTGGACAAATATACACTCCTGGAAATGGAAAAAAGAACACATTGACACCGGTGTGTCAGACCCACCATACTTGCTCCGGACACTGCGAGAGGGCTGTACAAGCAATGATCACACGCACGGCACAGCGGACACACCAGGAACCGCGGTGTTGGCCGTCGAATGGCGCTAGCTGCGCAGCATTTGTGCACCGCCGCCGTCAGTGTCAGCCAGTTTGCCGTGGCATACGGAGCTCCATCGCAGTCTTTAACACTGGTAGCATGCCGCGACAGTGTGGACGTGAACCGTATGTGCAGTTGACGGACTTTGAGCGAGGGCGTATAGTGGGCATGCGGGAGGCCGGGTGGACGTACCGCCGAATTGCTCAACACGTGGGGCGTGAGGTCTCCACAGTACATCGATGTTGTCGCCAGTGGTCGGCGGTAGGTGCACGTGCCCATCGACCTGGGACCGGACCGCAGCGACGCACGGATGCACGCCAAGACCGTAGGATCCTACGCAGTGCCGTAGGGGACCGCACCGCCACTTCCCAGCAAATTAGGGACACTGTTGCTCCTGGGGTATCGGCGAGGACCATTCGTAACCGTCTCCATGAAGCTGGGCTACGGTCCCGCACACCGTTAGGCCGTCTTCCGCTCACGCCCCAACATCGCGCAGCCCGCCTCCAGTGGTGTCGCGACAGGCGTGAATGGAGGGACGAATGGAGACGTGTCGTCTTCAGCGATGAGAGTCGCCTCTGCCTTGGTGCCAATGATGGTCGTATGCGTGTTTGGCGCCGTGCGGGTGAGCGCCACAATCAGGACTGCATACGACCGAGGCACAAAGGGCCAACACCCGGCATCATGGTGTGGGGAGCGATCTCCTACACTGGCCGTACACCACTGGTGATCGTCGAGGGGAACTTGCTGTTCCAACCGGACAATGAACGTCCGCATGTATCCCGTGCCACCCAACGTGCTCTAGAAGGTGTAAGTCAACTACCCTGGCCAGCAAGATCTCCGGATCTGTCCTCCATTGAGCATGTTTGGGACTGGATGAAGCGTCGTCTCACGCGGTCTGCACGTCCAGCACGAACGCTGGTCCAACTGAGGCGCCAGGTGGAAATGGCATGGCAAGCCGTTCCACAGGACTACATCCAGCATCTCTACGATCGTCTCCATGGGAGAATAGCAGCCTGGATTGCTGCGAAAGGTGGATATACACTGTACTAGTGCCGACATTGTGCATGCTCTGTTGCCTGTGTCTATGTGCCTGTGGTTCTGTCAGTGTGATCATGTGATGTATCTGACCCCAGGAATGTGTCAATAAAGTTTCCCCTTCCTGGGACAATGAATTCACGGTGTTCTTATTTCAATTTCCAGGAGTGTATTATACTAGAACTGACATTTTATTACATTTTCACGCAATTTGGTTGCATAGATCCTGAGAAATCAGTACCCAGAACAACCACCTCTGGCCATAATAACGGCCTTGATGCGCCTGGGCATTGAGTGAAACAGAGCTTGGATGGGGTCTACAGGTAAAGCTACCCATGCAGCTTCAGCTTCAACACGATACCACTGTTCATCAAGAGTAGAGACTCCCGTATTGTGACGAGCCAGTAGCTCGGCCACCATTGACCAGACGTTTTCAATTGGTGAGAGATCTGGAGAATGTGCTTGCCAGGGCAGCAGTAGATCATTTTCTGCATCCAGAAAGGCCCGTACAGGATCTGCAACATGCGGTCGTGCATTATCCTGCTGACATGTAGGGTTTCGAAGGGATCGAATGAAGGATACAGCCACGGGTCGTAACACATCTGAAATGTAACGTCCACCGTTCATAGTGCCGTCAATGCGAACAAGAGGTGACCAAGACGTGTCACCAATGGCACCCCATACCATCACGCCCGGTGATACGCCAGTATGGCGATGACGAATACACGCTTCCAATGTGCGTTCACCGCATTGTCGCGAATCACGGATGCGACCATCATGATGCTGTAAACAGAATCAGGATTCATCTGAAAAAATGACGTTTTGCCTTTCGTGCACCCAGGTTCGTCGTTGAATACACCATCGCAGGCGCTCCTGTCTGTGATGCAGCGTCAAGGGTAACCGCAGCCATGGTCTCCGAGCTGATAGTCCATGCTGCTGCAAACGTGGGCTGCACGGTCCGTTACAGACCTGCGGATAAGATGCCTGTCATCTTGACTGCTAGTGATACGAGGCCGTTGGGAACCAGCACGGCGTTCCGTATTACCCTCCTGAACCCACCGATTGCATATACTGCTAACAGATTTTGGATCTCGACCAACGCGAGCAGCAATGTCGCGATACGATAAACCGCAATAGCGATAGGTTACAATCCGACCTTTATCAAAGTCTGAAATGTGATGGTACGCAATTCTCCTCCTTACACGAGTCATCACAACAACGTTTCACCAGGCAACGCCCGTCAATTGCTGTTTGTGTATGAGAAATCGGTTGGAAACTTTCCTCAAGTCAGCACGTTGTAGGTGTCGTCACCGGCGCCAATCTGAAAAGCTAATCATTTGCGTATCACAGCATCTTCTTCCTGTCGGTAGCACGTCATCTTCGTGGTGTAGCAAATTTAATGGTCAGTTGTGTATATACTAGTATGTAGATATTATGCTATCACTTGCATACATTTTCACATATACACAAATGAGATAAGCATTAATTGTAAAGAACACAAACGAAATACGTTATAATCATATAAACACCAATGATATTTTCATCCTTAATTTCTCTGGACAAGTAGCTCCCACAGCATATCGAACTGGTCCTCTACTTTTCTTATAAATGATTTTAAACCCTTGTGAGGTAGACCCTTTTATCTATTTTTGTTGTCTGTTGTTCCCAACAGATAATTTTCATGGTGTAGTATGTCAACAATCGTAAAGTGTCCTGTGTACGATAGTGCCTCTTTTTGTTCACTTTTCTCAAAATTGATGTCTTGCACAACGCCAAGTTTCTTCGTATGGCGGTTTTTCCTAAGCTCTGTCTGTCTTTGCATTGTGGTACGAGCTTCTGTCAACCTATCTTCCCACGATGTTAGATCATAATCTTTAAGCAAAAGCCGCATTCACACATTTTCTTCTTCTTGGTCAAACATTATTTCAAACGGAGTTGCTCTCATGGAGTCATGAGGCAAATTGTTATAGATATCTTCAAATACATGTACATAGTCAATTCATTTTGTTTGTTGACTAGGTAAATATGTTCTCATAAAGTGATTTAATTCCAGAAAGATCCATTCTACGGGATTCGCACTGGGGTGTAAGATACCGCAAAAATATGCTTAATTCCACTTTTTTCAATGAAATCTTAGAATTTGTTCCTCTAAGTTCTCTGGAGGAGTAAGTAAAGGCAATTTAATTTTATTGATATCCCGGGCGTCCAATACTAATCTCAAGCTGCCCGTCAGCCTTCTGAACCGGAAGTAAGGGGTTGTTATAAGGTGATAGTGAGGTTTCTGTCCACCCCCCCCCCCCCCCCTCCATTCTAACATCATTTTTATTTCCTTTCAGACAGCTTTTTCCTTGGAGTGAGGAACGGAATATGTGGCGCGACAAAACGTTTCGTGCGCCTTGACCTTCATATCGTAGACGTAACCTTTTATGATGCCGGGCTTCACCGAAAATGCAGGCGCATATTGCGTTAGTGAGTGTTTCAATTGCTTCTGTTGATTCGAGTTAAAATATTCTGACTCGTCAACTTTATTTTCAATTTCTCCTGTGGTGTCATTTAATTCTTCACGAGTTTCCTTAATGTATGTAGGGTGACCAACAAACGGTTCTTCTCCCTTTAAAAACATAATTAGCAGCTCCTCATAGGTTATGGTGGGACTCCCATATTCCATCCTGTCACCGACCGTGTTCCTAGCAAGGTTCAGAGTTATTTGGCTTCCATCACTGACGAAAGTTAGGGAAGCTCGAGCCAAGTATACAATAGCGTACCTGTCTCGAAAAAAATATAATTCCGGGATACATAGGACTGAGATGTGCTTTACAACCACGAATGAGCATTTAATAACTTCATTTCCCACGGTTACCTCCACCTGTACCTGAAACTTTATACTTTCATTTTTCCCTTTATCGCCCCGTGGATTCGACAGTTCTGCACCGGAAGACGTGGCAATGTTTTCACCGCAGCAATATATCCATACAGTTCGTCACTCATGACCGACATTGATGCACCAGTATCGATAATCACACTTACTGGTACATTGTTAATCGTCGCCTGAATCGCGGCTTGTACACACTCTTTACTTTTGACGAATTGCCTCTCGGGTTCCCTTGAGATTACGTCTCGTATATCTACGCCATCGTTGTATCGTAGCATGGTTGTCTGTGCCCTAATTCCGCCCCCAATTAATTTCCTATCGACCAAGCATGGGGGACTTAATCTGGTCGCTGAGCGGTTAACGGCCGTGCGGAGTTTTGTTGTTGTTCCGTCAGGTGCTCAGGTGTTCACGACAATGTTGACCGGCACACTTCCGTGCGTGCGGTCATGCGATTGATCGTGCTGTTTTCATATTTTTCGCCTGGTAGTTATTGACGAAGCTACAACATTATGGCGCGTCCTAGTATAATCTTGTTTCATGCCTTTAAAATACGGTTTGTTACCGTTTACACTTTGAGCCTGATTGCCACAATTCTGAGGACTATGAAAACTACTACCCTTGTTTAGTTCCCATTTTTATAATTATTTCCATTATTCGTTTGCCCATTCTTCCATGGGCTACCAAAACCTTTATTAGTCTTGTCACTTTTGTTGTTAGATGCAGTATTCATTTCCCCTACTGCTTGTCTAGCGTCTTCCTGAATTAAGTCCAGGGAATCAATCATTGACATGACTGCTTCAAGGTCAGTATCCGGTACATTAATTAACTTTTCCCAGATAGCAATAGGCCACTTTACCTTTAAGTTTCGCAGGACGTCTCGTGTAGAGATTGGTTCTGTCCAGTACTTTGTTATACTCAGGTACCTTTCGAAATATTTGCGTAATGAACTTTTCTTAACGGTATACAACTCTGGATTGTAGACCTGTTTTCTTAGTCTTTCATGAATACTCAAGGACCAGGATTTATTAAGAAATTGCTTCTCGAATTCCTCAAAGGTATCGCAAATTTCTGCAGCCTCCGTAGCCCAAAGAGCCGCATCCTCTGTAATGTACGATACTACTAATTATATCTTTTGTCTTTCTGACCAGTAGCAAGGCATTAGGTTTCTAAAGTTTTTTTACAAAGACGACAGGATTTGTCGTTTGCTTGTCTTCATTAAAGGTTTGGAGTTGTCGTTGTTTTAACATCGACCCATCTAATTCCCTGCGCACAAGCGTAGGTGCAATCTCGCCCACCGCTGCTTCATTATCATATCCTCCGTTTGTTTCACAAATATTGCTATTTTGCTGAGGGGTAGGATTATCGTTGCCCTGCACGGTAACAATCGGTGCATTACCGTATCGCGTCTTGATTTCAGGCTGCATGCTGGAGCAACTACTCTCGCAGCCACACCTCGCTTCAACTCGTGATAACTTCTCGGCACTTTCACCTTTATTGTTTATTATTGTTATGGATGAAATTCTACAGCAAGTATCAGATGCAATTGGAGATCATAAAATGAAAGCAGTGCTTTTTGCCGATGACCTGATGTTATGGGGAAATTGCGTGAAGGAGGTGCAAGAGCAGTTAGATGCATGGGAGGCAACGGCAGCACAATATGGAATGCATTTCTCTGCAAAGAAAAGTGAAATAATCGTCACAACAAGGAAGAAGAATAGGCCAAATGTGGATATAACTTGTGGAGGGGAAAAACTACAAGTGGTAGAGAACTTCAAGTACCTGGGAAGCGTGATTGAAAGTAAGGGGGGAAACGCAATGGAAATAAATGAAAGGTGCAGAAAAGCAGGGCAGTTCTACAAATGCATTAGGGGGCTTATTTGGAGCAAGGAGGTGCCACAGAAATCCAAGGGAATTATATACCGAACCTACTTTGTCCCCGTATTGACATACGGAAGTGAGACATGGGTAATGCACAAAAGCGACAAAAGTAGAATACAGGCTAGTGAAATGAAGTTCCAGAGGAGCAGGTTGGGTGTAACAAGACGAGACAGATTGCGAAATTTGTATGTGAGGGAAAGACTAAAGGAGGAACCAGTACAGGACAGGATAGAAAAATCAAGACTGCAGTGGTATGGACACATGAAGAGAATGGATGAGGGAAGAATTCCAAAGAGGATGTTTGATCTGCAACTGGAGGGGAAGAGGCCCAGAGGAAGACCAAGAGATAGATGGGTGAAGGGAGTGAAGGAATGTGTGATGAGAAGAGGAGAGAACTGGACGAAGGTGGAAGAGGGGGAATGGTGGAAAGACAGAACACGATGGAGAGGCTTGTGTTCCCGACAGACCCAGCCAGTGGCTGGAAACTGTCCAAGATGATGATGATGACCGCGTAGGTTCAATATCTCTTGTAGTGTTTCTCAGATACCGCTCTTCACATTTTCGGTTTTGCACTCTATATGGTTCAGCCAAGCATCCTTATTCTGGCCAGACATAGAATCGACGTGTGTTTGTACACTGCTGACCCCCGTGTACATTGTCCAGCATCGCCACGCCACAGCGCTGAGCTCTCCTGTCAGATTTCTGTGACGCGCTGTCACCCTATCTTCGCGCTCTCTGTCCTTTTCATCCATTACGGATACTATTCTTTTAATTAAACTTTCTTCGCGTTCTTTCTCCTTTAATTATAGTTTCCTGAGATATTCACACATGAGGTTTTCCTTGGAACTCATTTGTGTTTAAGACTTATGAACAGTTCCGGTTGCCGGTAAATCTATTTATCCATCTTTCACAACTATTTTCTCGATACGCCCATAAGCTTCCCTAGAAAGGACTTGCGCATCGGGTTCCCTACTTGTGGATTGGATATCCGATTCCTCATTGATAGTCTGAGCATCGTTTTACTGTGGTACATGCTCCAATACATGTTCCTCTCTATGTTCCGTCTCCTCTACGTTTTTGACTTCCTAAAATTACTACCTTCTTTGGTCGACCCAAAATTATTGTTAAACTAGATGACTTATCTTACATACAATGAAATCACAGATATCGTCACACGGTATACATTCACTTTCACCTTCAGTCTTTTATCCACTGGGCTCCCTTCCAAAAGATTATACACAGTTGAAAATGGAAAAATGTCACTTAAGGCGCTACTCAAACTGGTGTCAAGCACACGCAAAGCAATGCACACTAGTGCAATTTACATGTAAATGTTACGTGACGTAAGTTACATTTATTCCAAACTATCATAAAGTTCATGCACCAGAGGAAGTTACTAGTCGTTATATCAGCAAGCTGGTGCACTGAGACAAATGTCCTCACCTTGTTAATGTTTCTGCCACTGGTCAACTTAAGGTCCAAGCTCAGTTTCTTTTTGTCCCGAATCAAACGTCTCTGTTCTCCTGCACTCATACAATGGAATTCTAGTTCAGTTTATGGAAAAGAATCAAGTACAGTGTTAAATATACGCCTTACATATACACATACATATGTAAGTTACACAGTAATCACTGTGTATTCTTAAGTTCTCTATATTCTTTAGATATATTTGGCACTCTATAACAAGACTTTGGCCCCACGCTATGGTTGCCAGTTGTACTAATTGGAAGGTAGGAGACGAGGTACGGGCAGTAGTAAAGCTGTGAAGATGACTCGTTAGTCGTGCTTGGGTAGCTCAGATGGTAGAGCACTTGCCCGCGAAAGACAAAGGTCCCGAAGTCTCGGTCCGGCTCAAAGTTTTAATCTGCCAGGAAGTTTCGTAATTAGAATGTATTACAGTCGTATTATATTTACATAGAATCTGTGAAGGACTTGTGATACTTCCCCTGCTGTAGCTGACGTGTGTTAAGTTCGTAAATTAAGTTCAGTTTTGTTCTCTTGTTCACGCAGTGAGAAAGAGTAACGTTTCAAGTCTTAAGAAAGAGACCGGTAAAAGGAGTGCGTAGTTCTTAAGTAGTAAAAAGCTTTTAACAAATAGGCTTAAGTTAATTGTTCAGTGTATATTTTAGGTGGTTTTTAGATGGGTATGTACGCGAGCTACTGACAAGAAAAGCTTTTTACATTTTCTGCCTTAGTAGTGTAAAACCAAGGTGTGTGGAGTGTAGTTGTTCAAAAGTCAGTGTGATCTGTAACAGCCTAGTACGACAGTTTACAGAAAATGAAGTTATTGTTATATGAAGTTGAAATTTTTATCATCTGGTGTTCTACATAAGATTGAAAAGAGAATTTACTTGCGTAGACAATATCTCGAGAGTTAATCTTTTTCTACGAACTGACAAGCAAATCTACACAAGGGATGTATAGAGCAAAATAGAAGACTATTTTTTATACATGCCTATACGACCGTTAAGGAGGTGAAACAAACCCTTTTAATAATTGAGGCTAACATTTCTGAATGAATGCCGCTGAAACGCTAATATATACTACAAAAAATTCAAATGAAAATTCCTTCTTTCTTAATTTAGCCGGCTGTGGTGGCCGAGCGGTTCTAGGCGCTACAGCCTGGAACCGCGCAACTGCTACGGTCGAAGGTTCGCATCCTGCCTCGGGCACGGATGTGTGTGATGTCCTTAGGTTGGTTAGGTTTAAGTAGTTCTAAGTTCTAGGGGACTGATGACCCCAGAAGTTAAGTCCCATAGTGCTCAGAGCCATTTGAACCATTTTTTCTTAATGTACCTTACAGCAGTGCACCCAGATTTGTCGGAAAAGTAATTTTTTTCGAAATCTCCTCCACCCACTATTTTCTTTTAGATTTCGACATTTGATGAACAGCCGAACATATAGCACTGTTGATACCAAGTATGATCATATAAAATGAAGTGGTATTCCGAAGAAGCCTTTGTCAGAAATAAGCCACAAATATCTCCATATAACAGTACACTCACCGGGTATGTGTCTGCTTCAATGCCAGTTGTAACGTTGGCTTCTTTATTAAGTCTTTCCCAGATAAATATGTTCTAAAAGTATATTCTACATATTTTCCTGTATGTACATATTTTCTTTTAATTTTATGAAGTATAAAATACCCTGTACTGTATTAGTGTTTTCTATTTATATTTGGTGTATTTTCCAGTTTTTAAAGGAAAAGTGTGCGTTGTCTCAGATTTAGGTGGTTTCTATTCATTGTAACCACTCATGTACCACGCATATTGAAAAAAGTTGACAAAAATCGGAGCTGAAAACTGATTGTGATGGAAAAAAAATATTTTTAGAATATTATTTCTTAAACGCGTGCAAACATTGTATTTATGCAATTCAGATATGTGTGATAAATGTTACAAAAAGTTTTTTCACGGCGAAAATTTATATACGACTAATAGCTGAATCACTCTGGTCGTTCCGTCTCTTTTCCACGTTAATCAATGCTATTAAATTCTTTTTTCGCTTTTCCCGGTCCATGAATCTAAACACGACAGATCATTCATTTGTATTAGGTATATGAACCTGTTCAAACCATTTCCTTACGAACTCCGACATTAGTTTACAGGAAGTAGAAGCGAACACAAGGACGTTACCCGATTTGTATAAACCTTTTTTAACCTCTCATCCGAACTTGCCGGTTTTTCGTTTACAGATACAATGCGATTTTATCGCATAACTGTGTTTTAAGGTATTCAGGGATTTTGATACATTTTCAACTTCTGCTGTTTCCTCAGAGGAAAATGTTCGTCCTACATGGCCGGTCGGTGTGGCGGAGCGGTTCTAGGTGCTACAGTCTGGATCCGCGCGACCTCTACGGTCGCCGGTTCGTATCCTGCCTCGGGCATGGACGTGTGTGATGTCCTTAGGTTAGTTAGGATTAAGTATTTCTAAGTTCTAGGGGACTGATGGCCTCAACAGTTAAGTCCCATAGTGCTCAGAGCCATTTGAGCCATTTCGTCCTACATGCATTTCCAAATTGAAACCTCACTGGTCGGAATTCCACACATTTGTCTCTTAGATTTCACAGTCTCCACAAATTCTCAATTCATCTCTATTCGCTATTAGCGCATGAATAATAAAATTATACAATTTTCTTGAAAAAAAAATTTCTTTAAATACATGAGTCAGTGTTGAAGAAGCCTTGAATAAATATTGTAATAATTACCACCCGCTTATATCCAGATCTTTATCGGTAATGATCTGCCCATGGCGAAATGAAATTTATCTAACACATACATTGAAGTACCTAATAACTTTCCACTTCTCGTCTTACATGTAGCAATTCGTTCTTCTTATTTTACAGATCATTACCATTCATAACCTTTTTGTAACTATGTTTTACAGTTTCAAATTTGATCACACCGGAGCACTAAATTGAAATGTCTCTTGGTTTGAACTCAAGGTCTGTGTCACGTTTTACTTTTCTATCGTCTTTTCTCTCTTCTTTATAATCTTGTTCATTGTGTTCTTCAGTTAGAAATTCCTAACTGTGATGCAAAAGTTTTTTCTTCGCCAGCGATAATAGTTTCCACATTATATATCGACTAATCACACATTGTACATACTACATGCCAAATATTTTGGGTTCATTGCCATGAGTTTCGAAAACGTGAGTCGAGAGAAACGGTAGACTGCGCGCCCAGCACACTACGTGTCGGCATCACAACCAGTGACAAGAACGTCGTCTCGGCACTCGGCGTTCCCCCCACACCACTTGTCCCCGGTCTACCGCAAGTGGGCTTTGGTAAGGATGGTCGGCCGAGGGAAAGAGAGGGGCAAACATCACTTCCTTGCGGCTCCTGTCATGAAACTGCGGTCGTCTGACGTGCTTGGCGTGCAAAATCAATACATTTAACAATTTTGTTCTGACCAATTCTGCACTTTTTCATTATTGTACAGATTTAAAATAGTGTACAAACAATTTCCAATAAAATATAATTAAATCTGGATAGGTTACAATTCGAAAACAAAACAAAAAATGTACCAAATGTGAAAATGAAACACAAATATGAGAAGTTATTTTAAGTTTCATAATCTTCGGAAATAGTGGTAAGTTCCTATGACACCATACTGCTGAAGTTATCGTTCCATAGGCTTACACGACATCTTTATCTAACTTACACTAACTTACGATAAGGATACACCCATGTCCGAGGGAGGACTCGAACCTAAGACGGAGGCGGCCGTATATATATATCCAAACAGACTCATACATTTTAAGAAATACATGGGATTTTTTCGAGAAAAATCAATAATTTGTCAGAAATAAGCAAGAAATTCCTCTATATCAATTTATGCATGCCCAATGTGTGTCCACTTTTTCCTAGGTTATTTCTGACAAATGTGTCTTTGGAATACCACATGTTCATATACGATAGAATTTGGTATTAACGATACTATACGTTTCTACTAGTCAAATGTCGAAATGAAAACAAAATACTAGGGGGTGGGCGAGGAGGAGGATATTTAGAATAAAAATGCTTTTTCGGGAAAGTCATGGTGCATAGTAGTAATGTACACAAAAATCCACAGACCTCTATTTCAAGTTTCTTAGGTCTTTCACCGTTTCAACGCTAATATTTCAGAAATATTGAACTCAATTCTCTTCAATTACTGTTTCTTCCCTTAACAATCTTACAGGCACATATTAACAATATTTGTAGTTTGGCTCTACAGTACAACATATTAAAATCGATCAAGATCCCTTGGACAGTTTTACATGTGTGTAATACGATAAAACACGCTAGAAGAGGGCAGAAATGTTGTATTCTTGTTTGGACTACTGATGTCAGAATAAAGAAAAAAATTTTGTACCGGATACTCTGTCTTCCAGATCGACTCCAGTTTCTTCTTCTATGAAATCATCAGAAACATCCTTCCAGTCATAGAGACCTTGATTATACTCTTTCCTTCCGTTTGCTCTGTCCTCAGCATTTAACAGTCACCCATTGAACTCACACCCTTCCTTTTAATTTCAACGAATGTTGTCATGACATTTGTATATGCTAAGTCAGTCCTTCCGACGGTCATTCCTTTTTCGATTATTCACATGTATCCTGTACCTATTTTGCTTGGCAGCCCTGCATTGCCTGTTCAATTAATTGCTAAGTGATTTTTATTTCTGTAATCCGGTCTTCCACTGTACATCCTCATTTCGTCAATCTATTGAAGAAACTGGTCTGTTACCCAAAGTTTCTTTCAAGATAACCTCCTTGCGCGTTTGTCTGACTGTCCACGATCTGTGGTCCTCTTTTTAGAGTTCTCCACGACTCTTCAACTGCTCAGGTGTTCCTTATCGCAATACCCACATCCTTAGCAAGATCCAAACGCGCCTCGTCATCCCACTTTTGCATGGAACCCCACTTCCTTCCACGCCGATTCTTCCGAACCTCAGGCTGCTCTTAATTATTAATAAATTCTTATGTTTGTCTATATCTGCTCCTGGGTACGTCTCATAAGGCAATATCTAATTTCGGAGTCTCATCCTGTCTATAACGTAATCGAGCTGGAATATTCTAGTATATCCTGGTCTTTTCCAAGTGTACCGCTTCCTCTTTTGACTCTTGAATAGAATATTCGCTATTACCATCTGAAATTTGCTGCAGACCTCAATTTAATCTTTGTCCTCTCTCATTCGTAATGCCTAACCCGTATCCTCCCGTAACCTTTTCTTCTATTTCTTCCCCCACAACCACGTTACAGTTCCCATGATTATTAGACTTTCATCTAACTTACGTACTGAATTACCCGTTCTATATCCTACGTAATTTCTCTCATCTTCTTGTTGCGACTTCGGCATGGATATCTGAACTCTTGTTGTTGATGTTGTTTTACTGCCGAATAGTTAGAACAACCGTATCACTAGACTGCTGGCAGTAGCTCACTCTTTGTCCTACCTTCCCGCTAATAACTAAACCTACCTCCATTATTCCTATTTTGCTGATGTTGATTTTACCATATTTTCGTCTGACAAGAAATCCTTACCTTCTTTCCATTTCGATTTACTGACCGTACTACGTAAATATTCGGCCTTTGTAACCCCCTTCTCATGATATATAGCTTTCCTGATACGTTAACCATCTGACATTCCAAGCTCCGAGTCATAGCATGTTATGCCTTCGTTGGTTATTCCAACTTGTTACCATGTTCACCTCCCACTTGGCAGTCCCCACCAGGAGATCCGAATGGAGGATTTAACCAAATCTTTTGGTAATGGAAAGATCATCATTTCACCTTTTCAGTCACAGACCACATGTCTTGTGAATGCATACTATGTGTATATAATGCAGTGGTTTCCATTGCCTTCTGCATCCTTATTCCGTTGATCATTACGTTTTCAACGACAGTTTCCCTCGCCATGGCAAGAGAGTTCCCTGAAACACTGCCCGCACCTCCGCCCTCTTTGACAGGACTGTTGGCAGACTGCGGATGATTTTTTATGCTGGAAGTCTCCGGCAGCCCTTGCTGACGGCATTTATTCAAAATTTAAGCAATGACTGTATCTAAAGCCTTGGTTCATGGCGTTTTTATTACTAATCCAACACTTACCGCTAGATCACAGGTGCAATATCGCAGCGATACTCTGTGACGTGGACTCGACAATCATTCCGCATTAGGTTTCCTGTGGTATTTGGCATTGCATGTGAAACGTTCCCTTAGAACTATTTATACACGAGACTTCCCCTTAGAACAATTATACACGACTGTGCTTAAACTGACACACAATATTTTGTTAGCGCAACGCAATCTGACTTTCAAAATTCCCTACAAAAGAATGGCCCTGACTAACATTAAACTATACCTTTCACAAATCACTTACCTCACAAAAATCTTCGCTGCTCAAGCTACTGCAATACAGCGAGCGCCACTACTGCCAGCTAAATAGAAGATTCAAACTATGGAAGGCACTAACTACTGATAGGGATAGTTAGCAAATGAAAGATATTAATAGAGAACGAACAATGTATTTACCTTGATATCATCATATACAAATATAGCAGTTCACGACAAATTTCAAAACTCCGCCATCTCTCTCCCCACATCCACCACTGCTGGCGGCTCACCTCCAACTGCGCAACGCTACGCGCTGTTCACAGCCAGCTGCCTAACACTACAATGGCGAGTATTACAACAATGCAAAGCAGCCACAGACTGCACACAGCACAGCCAGTGATTTTCATATTGAGCGCTACGTAACGTTGCCAATAAGAAAACATAAACAGCCTACTTACATAGAGAAAACATAAACAGCCTACGTACATAGAGAAAACATGAACAGCCTACTTACACATGTTCTCACACAGGTTATACAATTACATAAATTAGGGACCGCGGTGTTATGTTAACACGGAGATGTCACCCGATAGCATCACGGATGAGTTCAATCGGTTTTATGTCACGGCACTTAGGTGGTTTTGGCGTTGATGTAGATTCAATTTATGCTGATCAGACCACTGTAGCACGATTCTGGCCTGAAGGGAAGGACTCACCCTGCTTCTAGGTGCCAACGTCATCGTGTAAAATATCAAGAACAAGGGAATGCGGGTAGTCCACAACATTATAATATACTCCACAGCTGTACCGTCTCTTCATTTACTGTTACATGGCCCATGGAAGCCCAGGAGAATGTCTGCCTTAGCACAGTACCGCTCCCGTCGGTCTGCGTTCGTGGCACGGTACAGAACTTGGAATGTGCCGTCAAGAACTAAACTAATTAAAAATACTACAATTATTTGACTTTCACAGACGCAAGTAATTCAAATTTTCGCGTACGCATAATGTCGCGTCATGAAAGTACATTCCAACAGTGGTGGGATATTTCTCATTGTCTGAGTAGTTGCTGCAAGGCAACTTAATTATCTGTTGAATAACTTCGCTTGCTATTCTCGTATTGTTGGATGTTGAGACTAATGAGTAGTGGATGGCTCCCGAAATTCAAGCATTTTGCTCTTTAAAAGGTAAACGAAAAGACATGTAAGAAGTATCTGAGAGATTAATTATTTTTAGAGGTAAGTAACTGGGTAGTATATCCTAAGTCATAAACTCTTGTACTGTTATAAACTATTGCAGAGTTTGGCAACCAAATAATTGTTCATGTTTGTATGTAGAATATATGAGAATAGAGACAAAATATCGGTCTTCCGCAATAATGTCATCTACATAATCTCGAAGATATCAAAGACAAACACAAAAGAAAAATATCTTAATGTCGGGGCAACAGCTCATGAATCCAGGGTATTGGAAAAATGGATACAAATAGCAAGGATCTGTTAGATGAAAATGACTATAGCATTAAGAAATGTAAAATCACCAGACACGCAATTCCAATATTATGCTTGAATTTCGATCTGTCGAATAGAAGTAAAGGCTTAACGAAAACAGGGTTTGGTTTGAGAGTATACCAAATAAACACGAATGTCGTAAGTAGTATAAGAAATAGTTACCGATAAACGCAACATGAAATTCGGGGCCAAGAAGAATAAGTGAAGGCTCGTACCTTTGGAGCCATTATGAACCAAGCAAGGATGACATAAAGATGCAGAAAAGCTCACACTTCGACACCAAGTGTCGCAGAAAACGGTCTACAGGCGACTAGAGTCAAACATAGACCGTAATTTTGGGATGAAAATGTGGAGAATTTAAATGCAGAAGAGAACACTTTATGAATGTGATTAATTGACAGAAAAGTGATCAGACATAACTGGGCTGTTTATACAGGAAATGAGGAGCTTCTCCTCGGTAACGGCAAGGATAAGAGTACGTGGGAGACACAACATACTGACAACAGGAAGGGACAAGATGAAAGGATACATGAGTATGCAACAAGGAATAACTTCCATTCTGCTGGAGAGTCGTATAGGGCCAATATTTAAGTGGAAGGCAGAGATTAAAATATATTGTACACAGAAAGGGACATCCTGCTCTGAGATACAGAGTATGGTACGGTACAACATGCCGAGGTATGCTGTTTGAAACTGTGTGAAGACTGGTGGAAGAACGACTGCCGTATTCCATAAGGAAAACAATATGCCAGTATCAACATTTGGTTGCTAGATCATCTGATATTATGAAAGAAGTCACTAACCATCAGCTACATCTAAATATTACTTTCATGTGATAGTACAGTTCCGTCTCAGGATTATTGTGACTGTTAAAAAGTGTACATGAGTCGTATCTACCCGTCAAAACTAAGCTGTACATTTTGTTTGGAGGACACTGTAATTATATGGGTGGAGAACGACTTGATGTAAAATGTTTGACGCAATGAACTTGCTAGGAACTTGGTGGTATTATCACAAAGTGTAACTAAAGTCATGCAGTGAAAGTGTGGAAAACAGACAATAAAGATAACTGAGTGGATATACGAACGCCTCTAATCTCTAATACGCTTTATTTTAATGATTTGTATTATATGCGAAAGAAAAATATAACACACAAAGAAAAGAAGTGACTGAAAACACAAAAACAAGAACATAATTTTGGGCTGCAAGTCTAGAAACAGACAAATACCCTGACGAGCCGAAACGTTCACTGCTCACCGGGAGAGTGTTGCCGTGTCTTGGCGTTGTAGACACGTGACGCGGTAATGGAAGTACCTAAGTAGTGGAGTAGAGGTGAATGGGGAAGCATTCTAGCGACGATACCACTTTCCCGTCTTTTGTCCGAAGACTGGTTTAATGCAGCTCACCATGCTACTTTACCGTGTGCAAGTCTCTTCATCTCTAAATAACTACTGCAATCCGCTTCCATTTGAGCCTGCTTGCTGTACTCGTCCCCTCACCTTCCTCCGCAATTTTTTCCCTTTTCACAGAAGTACAAGGCCACACTCCAGCCCAATGCCTTCCGAAAAGATTTTATTGATACCTGACTTTATATTTCAGCTCTTCAGAAATGCCTTTATTGCCACTGCCAGTATACATTTCGTGTAGTCTCGATTTCGGCCATTACAAGTTATTTCATAGCCCAAATACGAAAACTCGCCTCCTACTTTCAGTGCCTCATTTTCTAATTTTATTCACTCACCAGCGTCTGATTTCGTTTGACTACAAACCATTACATTAGCAGTAATTTAGTTAAAGCTCCCGTTTTAACCTCCTTTCAACGCCTTGTCCATTTCATTCAACTGCTCTTTCAAATATTTTGTTGTTACTGACAGAATTACAATATCGTCGGCTAAGTTTTTTTATTTCTTCTACCTTCTCCAAATTTTAGCTTGGCTTCCTTTACTACTTATGAAATCTACAGATTGAGTAATATACCTACGCTACAACCCTGTCACACACCCCTCTCAAAAATATTGTCGTCTTTCTATTTTACCTCTGCTAAACTTTAAAGAGTCAGTAGTGAACCCGTGGATTACGCATAGCATCTTTGAATGGTAATCAAAACATACCGGATTCTATCCCAGTACCAATTTTGAATAGAAATGATCAGCAATGGCGACCGAAAACGTGCAACATAAGAAGTCACAACTCGCTGTGTTAACGGCCTTGTCAAAGAGGGCGGAGGATCGCGCAATTGTTTCAGAGTACTCCTTTGCCCTTCGGGTGGGAAAACGACCCAAAAAGGCGAAATAACCAACTACGATCAATGGCATGCGGATGCCGAAGGCAATGGAACTCACTGACTGCATCAAGGACATACACATTGTGTTCACGGGACATGTGGCAGTAATTGATAAAGTGTCATGATGATTTCTTCATTGGCAGAAGATCCCGGATTGGTCCTCCATTCGAATCTCCAACACGGGCGGGACTGGCAAGGGGGAGGTGATTATGAGACAGAAATGGAATAAACGAATACGAGATAAAATTCTTCTAGACAGAGCTTGACATTTCAGAAAGTGGAACATAGTAGTAAGGGTAGAAAATCTGAAAATAGAAATGGAATGTCTCAAATTAAATATATTGGGGATCAGTGAACTGATGTGGGATGAAGAAAAGGATTCTGATCAAACGAATATAGGAGAATATCAGCAGCAACAAGCAACTGTGTAACAGGCGTGAGATGCAGTATGAATATGAAGGTAAGGCAGATGGTGAGTTACTGTGAAGAATTCTCATCAGTTCCGACAGCTAACAAACGCCAACATATTTCCGGAATACAGGATGACGTTGCAAGCGGAAGAGATGTATAAGGGGACAGTATATAAACGGAAATGAAAATCTGATAATGATAGGGGATTGGAATGTGGTTGTAGGGGGCATAGGGGATAAGAGAGGAGTAAGTGATGACAGCGAATACTCTGTTCGGGAATCACGATGAGGAGGTACACTAGGAAATGACCCGGAGACCCGGAACAAATCCAACAGGATTGCATCGTGGTCAGACATAGATTCTGAAATCAGATACTGGATTGTAAGTCGTACCAAGGAGCAGATATAGACTTAGATTAAAATTTGTTAATGATTAAGAGCAGACTGAAGTTTAAAAAATTCGATCGGAAGAATCAGTGTGGAAGGAAGCAGACTGCGTGCAACTGAGGAAAGAAGAGGCGCGTTTGAAGCTTTGCTATGGTTATTGGTATTGCGATGAACCGTCACAGTAGGCTGATCAGATGAAGAGGAGTGCACGTCACTACAATGAAATGTTCCATAGTCAGAAATACAAAAACCTTTCAGCAAAAGACAACAGTACAGCAATATAGATCACTTAAGAATGACGTAAATAATAACTACAGGACAGCCAAGGCGGAATGGCTGCACGAAAAGTGTGAAGGTCGTGGAGGAGTTAATCTATGATATCTACTACTTTACTTAAACGTTTTATCATAACATACCGTATGCATATGATTTAAACGTGATGTAATTTATGTGACTTTATTCCTTCTGAAGATGATACCCCTACAGTACTGAAAACTGCTCAACCGATTGGCTGTATGCGTCATACACTGAATAACGAATAAAAAAAGATCGTCGGAAATAGTAACTCAGCACACAGAAAAGTAAATAATTAAATAAATAATAAAATTCAGTTATATATTAAAGGGGTAGAATGTCAAATGGGTCAACTTTGGAGCAGGAGGGCACCACAGGACATTTTAATTTCCACTGTCTATACGTTTACAAATAAATTCATAGAACGTTTGTCAGCATGACCAGGAAGGATACAGGATTCACACTCATAGCACTGAACGTTAAAAAACATAACAAAATACATTTTTTTACATGTGAAATTTAATCATTTTTTTCACTTACTATTGGTGACACTTGTTGCTATAGGTACACTTATCTTCACAAGTAAGAGAGATTCTTCGAAGAATTTTAACGTATTACCCCCTTAATAGGGCGGTCAGAATTCCACTGTCGAACGCAGAGCAAAGCAAAGATAGGTGGAAAGAATATCTTGAAGCCCTCTATGATGTCTAATGATTTGGTAGAAGAAGAAACCAGTGTCATAACTGAAGACACTGTGGACCTGAAAGAACTTCGGAAAACTTGATAAGAAATAAAGCAGCAGGAATGAATGATATTTCACCTTAATTTCTAAAATCGTGGGAAGACCGCTTCCAAACGTCTCTTCCGGGTGATGTTTCGGAACTACGAGATTGGCACAATACCACCAGACATTCGTATAAATATCATCCACACAATTATGAAGATAGGAAGAGCAGATAGGTGCGAAAACTATCGCACTATCAGCTTAACATATTATCCATCCAAGCTGATGATAAGAGTTACACACAGAAGAACGTAAAAGAAAATTCAGGATCTGTTACATGACGATTACTTTAGCTTTAGGAAAGGTAAAGGCACCAGAGAGGTAGTTCTGTCTTTGCGCCTGATAGTGAAAGCAAGATTAAAGACAAGTCAAGATACGCTCATAGGATTTGTCGCTCTAGAAAAAGCGTTCGACAGTGTTAGGTAGTTTAAGATGTTCGAAATTCTAAGAAAAACTGGAGAATGCTAGAAGGAAATACGGGTAATATACAATATGTGGAAGAGCGAAGAGGGAACAATTAGACAGGGTGACCAAAAGCGGAGTACCCAGATTAATTAGGGTGTAAGACGGTTATTGAAATATTAATGAAACAATGACAGCATTTTGGCTCGAAGCCTCCGAATGTATCAGCCATTCACATTGATAGACTACGATTCTGGTTGTCTTTCCAACAAGAAAGGTACCATCTGCTACTGGTTCCTCACACCACTGATTACGTCACATGCGTAATGCTGCACCCTCTGCTGCTATGAGGAAAGGATGTTGGAACTAGATATGTTGGCTGCTAAAGCCAGAAATATCACGCCATGAAGTAGATGAAGTTAAGGAATTTAGGAACCCTGGAAGCATAATAACGTACGACGAAAAAGCAAGGACGACATAGAAAGCAGACAAGTACAGGCAAAGAGGGCATTCATGGACAAAAGAAATTTACTGGTGTCAATTAAAGGCCTTAATTTGAGGAAGAAATTTCTGAGATTGTAGGTTTGGGTCAGAGGTTTGTGTGGAAATGAATCGTAGGCAATGGGATAACTGAAACAGAAGAAAATCGATGCGTTCGGGATGTGGTGTTACAGGAGAATGTTGAAAATCACTGACAAGATAAAGAACGAGAAGATTCTCAGTAGTATCTGTGCAGGAAGGATCATGTGGAAAACACTGTCAAGAAAAAGGTCCAGGATGATGGGATATGTGATAAGGCATCGTGGTATAACCTCCATGGTTTTAGTGGGAACTGAACTTCGTAAAACTTCAGAAGCTCATCCATTCCGAATTGTCAAATGCTTTCTCTAGCATCTCGGCAAGATACATTAAAGTAGGTCTGCCTTTTCCGGAACACAAGCTGAACTTCCCCGATGTCGGCTTCTGCAGTACCAGTTTCTCATTCTTCTGTAAATAGTTTGGTAATTTTCACATCTGTCAGCACGCCAGAGAAATTTGTTTCGTCGTGTATATCAGCATTTCTGACGGAAGGTCGCCTACTCCTCCAGCCTCGTTTCTGCTTCGGTCTACTTCTCGCAGTGTCATATCTCCCATCTCACATCTCATCTTCGCCAACGTTCTCTATCTAAAATATTGCCTTCAGGTCCATGCCGCTTGTATAACACCAGCACGATTGTACTCGATCCCGTGAGTCTTCTACCTTAAGGCTCCTAGTGTGAACTCTTTTCGACTCACAGCCTTATAAGTAACATCAACTAATTCCTTTTTCTTTTTACCGTGTATAATTTCTGAAGTTTTCCGATACTTGGACGACGGTCTCCGAATACCTACTAAGCAGTTGAAACATTGCTGCTAAAATATTTAATCTTGTCATTTCCGCAATATATTTATATTTCGGAAATGATGTATTGTGCAGTTAATGATATATTGTACAGTTGATAGTATATTGTACAGGTCATTACAGTAGTACTATTGATTAATACCGTAGTTTCAGTTAACAATAAATTGTGGTTGTGTTCAATGGAAATAGTTACATATACAGCAAGGACAAGCGAGGAAACGCCATTAAAGCTGTTGTCCCTCCTAATAGCCGTTAGACGCGTTCTTTTGGTGTTTTGGCAGATATATTGTGGGAGGTTTTGGCAGTCTGTAGCTGAAGTCATCCTAAGTAAATACTACTCTTCACGTCTTTCATGCGACGGGCATTGTCAACGGTGAAAGCCAATCTGTTACCTGTTACAAACAAAATGATTTTTAAAGCTGAATTTATATGCGCAATCCACAGAGTGGTTCAATATTAGTCTTGTGCGATATAGTTGTATCCACATGTATCTACTAAAAAAAATTGCGTTTGAGGGCATCACTGCAGCGTATATGCAATCCAGAGCTACTCCAAGGTGGTGTATAAGTGCAGACCGACATGTAGATAACGGGTTAGTGTGGCCGCCGAACGGAAACATTTTGATCGCTCTTTGTAATAGCAGTAACAGTAAAGCACGGGGAATAACCGACGCTACTGCGCTGCTTAGTTGCTGCTGGTGTACTGGTTACTCTTCGTGTGTTTTACTGTCCCTTTAATGCATATAGATGTAAATATTATCGCATTTGACTAATTTCAGACCGCACTATCGAATAGGCACGTTAATTCCGCTTTAGAAACAATATTGCTTCTAATGGGACAAAATCGACTCTTTGTGTCGACAATATGTGTTACTTGTGTTGGGGTGACTCCAAATCAATTTTTTAAAAAAAGAAAGTGCAAGCATCTGACAAAAGACTAGAAAAAAGGGCCTGACGACACCCAGGAGAGCACGCAGAATAAGGGTGATACTCAACAAGCGTTCGAATGAGGGCAGCTGGTTTGGCTCTCTCTGATTATTTATAAACCAGCTAAATGGAGTGAAAACTTTCAGGTATTATGGTGAGATACCTACGATTATTTACTTCAAAAGAACATGCTCTGCACATTATTGATTAAGCCTTAGGAATGTTATATGAATGAGTAGTCAACGGGAATCATTCGTATTGAAAATTGAAAATTTTATAATCAATCAGTGATGGTTTCAAACATTTACTTTGAAACGTTATGTGCCTTTCAACTCTAGTATTACTAAATAAATGAATACAAAATAGTAGCTGTCTCATTCGGACGGTTGTGTAGGACGTACCTGCACAACTTCATTTACAGGTCAAATAAATGGACTGCCATTACAATTTTCACAGCATTAAGCATTGTAGATCTCCCTGTTGTTAAATCTAAATTTCAGTAACTTCGTTCCGTTTACTCTTTGAGATGCAGTTCTTCAAAATGAATCACTCTCAACTGTAAATACTGTAACTCATTAGAAATTCAACATGTATGTTGTCAACAAGAAGGATGAGTATTCTCGCAGCTTTCAGGCAATCCTCTGAAATATGTGTACATTCCAGTCAACATCCGTATGGTTTTGACGGCCTCTGCAACTTTCCAGGTGACAAATACTTATATTAATGGACCATAAGCCTCTGACAAAGTACACGGTGAAGAATGACTTAGCCGCTGGCTTACGTTGTCTGACGAATGAAGCTCCACCCTGCAACGCAATCCATGTTGTATTAAAATTTCTTGGCAAATTAAGATTTCATACTTCAAGCCAAATCCTCGTATTTCTGAAATGATACTTCGCCATCCAATCCATTACAACGCACTTCATGACTGTGGTGTAGTTTTTTAGGATGACATTTAATACTAACTTCGTAACAGACGACAGAACACTGAAGAAAACTTTTGAAAATCAATATTCTGAAATCATTTAGCCACCCACAATTGTAAGAAACTAATAAGATATTTCAGAGCGTATATTCACTTTAACTGTTCTTTTAATACAGAGCACTGCACTCCAATACACCACATGCACATAATTTGATGTCAAACAGAGAACGATTTCACGCTCTTGCTTCTACCTCGTGTGAATTACCAATTAATGTTCTTGTGAATATGGGAGCACAATTTTTTGTCATAGATGTTTTATTCGGAAGGACACCCTGCGATAACGACATCATTAGGCAGGTTGTTACATTTAGAGGGGCCAATGTTCGTTCCTGTATAGTCTGACTCGTGGTGTTAATGAATGTATTGCGAAACACACTGATAGGCGTCGGTACATCTAGTACCGTTTTCATATCATGCTGTTAAAACTACTGCTCGTTAGTTTGCAGCCATTTAAGTAACAAGTTTGCACTTGTCACATTCCGCTCCACAACCACTTCCGTACAGCAAATCTGCACGGATCAAAGAAATTTTTCGAAGAAATCATTATTTTGGCTGTTGGTTCCCGTAAATTAAGAAAAATCAGAGAAAATAAGGTTGTAATACACTCCTGGAAATTGAAATAAGAACACCGTGACTTCATTGTCCCAGGAAGGGGAAACTTTATTGACACATTCCTGGGGTCAGATACATCACATGATCACACTGACAGAACCACAGGCACATAGACACAGGCAACAGAGCATGCACAATGTCGGCACTAGTACAGTGTATATCCACCTTTCGCAGCAATGCAGGCTGCTATTCTCCCATGGAGACGATCGTAGAGATGCTGGATGTAGTCCTGTGGAACGGCTTGCCATGCCATTTCCACCTGGCGCCTCAGTTGGACCAGCGTTCGTGCTGGACGTGCAGACCGCGTGAGACGACGCTTCATCCAGTCCCAAACATGCTCAATGGGGGACAGATCCGGAGATCTTGCTGGCCAGGGTAGTTGACTTACACCTTCTAGAGCACGTTGGGTGGCACGGGATACATGCGGACGTGCATTGTCCTGTTGGAACAGCAAGTTCCCTTGCCGGTCTAGGAATGGTAGAATGATGGGTTCGATGACGGTTTGGATGTACCGTGCACTATTCAGTGTCCCCTCGACGATCACCAGTAGTGTACGGCCAGTGTAGGAGATCGCTCCCCACACCATGACGCCGGGTGTTGGCCCTGTGTGCCTCGGTCGTATGCAGTCCTGATTGTGGCGCTCACCTGCACGGCGCCAAACACGCATACGACCATCATTGGCACCAAGGCAGAAGCGACTCTCATCGCTGAAGACGACACGTCCCCATTCGTCCCTCCATTCACGCCTGTCGCGACACCACTGGAGGCGGGCTGCACGATGTTGGGGCGTGAGCGGAAGACGGCCTAACGGTGTGCGGGACCGTAGCCCAGCTTCATGGAGACGGTTGCGAATGGTCCTCGCCGATACCCCAGGAGTAACAGTGTCCCTAATTTGCTGGGAAGTGGCGGTGCGGTCCCCTTTGGCACTGCGTAGGATCCTACGGTCTTGGCGTGCATCCGTGCGTCGCTGCTGTCCGGTCCCAGGTCGACGGGCACGTGCACCTTCCGCCGACCACTGGCGACAACATCGATGTACTGTGGAGACCTCACGCCCCACGTGTTGAGCAATTCGGCGGTACGTCCACCCGGCCTCCCGCATGCCCACTATACGCCCTCGCTCAAAGTCCGTCAACTGCACATACGGTTCACGTCCACGCTGTCGCGGCATGCTACCAGTGTTAAAGACTGCGATGGAGCTCCGTATGCCACGGCAAACTGGCTGACACTGACAGCGGCGGTGCACAAATGCTGTGCAGCTAGCGCCATTCGACGGCCAACACCGCGGTTCCTGGTGTGTCCGCTGTGCCGTGCGTGTGATCATTGCTTGTACAGCCCTCTCGCAGTGTCCGGAGCAAGTATGGTGGGTCTGACACACCGGTGTCAATGTGTTCTTTTTTCCATTTCCAGGAGTGTAGTCCCACAACAAGGCGACTGAAATGAATCTTTTGTATGTCTGTACAGGATTAGATTACACCCATGGTCTAGGAGTACCGTCTTTGATTAGTAATCGACACGTCCTCGGTCCCGTATTTGAATCCCGCCGCTGCTTAAATATTGATTAATGATCATCACTGGCGGCCAAAGATTTCCAGCATAAGAATTCACCGACATTCTACCAAGAGTGGAGGAGCGGACAGAGGTTCTAGGCACTCTCTTGACCTAGGGGTGGGAAATTGCCCCTAAAGGCGGAAGAATCAAAAATGAACAACGGCATGAGGATTCAGAAGGCAATGGAAACCACTGCATTAACGACACGTAACGTGTATCACAGGACATGTGGCCCATACCTGAAAGTATGTCATGATGAGCTTTCCATTGGCAAAAGGTCCAGGAATAGTCCCCCAATCGGATCTCCGGGAAGGTACTGCCAAAGAGGAGATGACGATGAGAAAAAGAGTGAATAATCAACGAAAGGATAAAGTTACGAGCCAGGACGTGTAATGTCAGAAGCTTGAACGTGGTAGGGAAACTAAAAGACTGAAAATGGAAATGCAAAGGCTCAATGTAGATATAGTATTGGTCGGTGAAGCGAAGTGGAATGAAGATAGGGATTTCTGGTCAGATGAGTATAGGGTAATATCAACAACAGCAGAAAATGATATAACGGGAGTCGGATTAGTTATGAATAGGAAGGTAGGGTAGAGAGTCTGTTATTCTCAACAGTTCAGTGGTAGGGATGTTCTCATCAGAATCGATAGAAAACCAACTCCGACAACGATAGTTCAGGTATACATGTCAACGTCGCAAGCTGAAGTTGAAGAGATAGAGAAAGTATATGGAGATATTGAAGTGTAATACAATACGTAAAGGGAGATGAAAATCTAGTAGTAATGGGGGACTGGAATGCCATTAAGGGGGAAGAAGTACAAGAAATAGTTGCTGGAGAACATGGGCTTGGGTCAAGGAATGCGAGAGGAGAAAGATTGAGTTCTGCTATACATTTCAGCTAGTAATAGCGAATATGCTGTTCTAAAAATCACAAGACAAGGAGGCATACTTGGAAAAGGCTGGGCGATACAGGAAGATTTCAGTTAGATTACATCGGTATCAGACGGAGATTCCGAAATTAGATACTGGATTGTACGGCGTACCCATGGGCAGATATATAATCTGTTCACAGTATGGTAGTGACGAAGAGTAGTTTGTAGTTTAAAAATAGGTCAGTAAGAATCATCACACGAAGAAGTGGGATACATGCATTTGCATGCATATTGACAGATAAGCTATGGTCATAGCGATACATTAAAGTGTGTTCTATCTTTTTGTCATAGAGCCAGAGCCCAGCATTATGCTAGCAATAATGATGTAACTTCCGGAAACCGTCTGAAGATAACCTGAAAAGGTTCGAAAACCGGTTCATGGAATAAAATGTAATTATTCAAAAAAAGTGACTGGTTGCCGATTTGTATAACTTATTTACATACATTATTATTTGGTATCTTATATCATTGTAAGTTTTTGACATTTTAAGTTACGGCAGTTGTCTAATACACGTTTGTAAAATCGTAGTTATAAGACAGGGCTTCTGCCTATAGTGTAAAGCTCTGGTCGTAAGAAACTTAGAACATATATAGACAAAAATCGAAGCATTTGTGAGTTCGTATACAGTATGGACTCGGTTCAGTAACGTACTCGTGCGGTAGCGTTCTCGCTTCCCGCGCCCGGGTTCCCGGTTTCGATTCCCGGCGGGGTCAGGGATTTTCTCTGCCTCGTGATGACTGGGTGTTGTGTGATGTCCTTAGTTTAGTTAGGTTTAAGTAGTTCTAAGTTCTAGGGGACTGATGACCATAGATGTTAAGTCCCATACTGCTCAGAGCCAGTAACGTACCAGTTCAGGCACTAGAGGCACGAGATACTTTAGTATTTATTGCAGATTCCAAGCTTAGGTTCATGGTCATCTGGCGCAAATTGTCTAGAACTACATACATACTCCACAAGCCACTGCATGATCCATGCCGGAGGCTACCTTGCTGCGTTCCTCTTTTGTGTTCACTTGGAAATAGGGACGAGGAAAAAAATATTGTCTTGATTTCTCTCCTCTTCGCCTTTCTTACGTGAGATGTATGTTGGTGGAATTAGACTCATTCGGAAGTCTGTGCAAACGCTGGATCTGTAAACTTTCTCAGTAGTGTTCCGCGAAAAAAGTCTTCAATCCTCGACATATTGCAATTCCATTTAGTAATACCAGCGCTGAGAGCGAACCTACAGTTAAATGGTTTCCTTTAGTTCTCCATGGTGGCAATTCTAAACACATGAGTAGTACTCAGCAAAGGGACGGACAGATATATCGTACGCGGTTCACTATACAGTGAGGTACACTTTATTATATTTCTCCCACTGAATCGAAGTCAACCATTCGCCTTCGCTGCACCGTCCTTAAGTGCTTGTTGCATTTCATGTCTCTTTGCCGAGTTACGCTAGATACTTAACAAATGTGAGAGCGTCAAGAAGCACACCATCAATATTGTATTCAAACAATACGGGACTGTTTTTCCTATGCATCTGCATTAATATAAATTATTCCACATTTACGAGAAGCTGCGATTAATGACACAAGTTAGAAATAGGGTACAAGTGGTCCTGTACCTTCCTACACACAAACAGCGATGACGCCCTCCCATACAGTTCAATACTACTCCATCATAAACAGTCTGAGAAGGTTTCACACACTATCGGTAACATCGTTTGTGTATATAGAGAACAACAACATCTCTTTCATACTTCAACTGCATCTACATCATATAAGCAAGCTACCTAACGGTGTGAAGCAGAGAGTACTTCTAGTAACGCTAACTGAAACCTCCTTCATTTTTATTTTTATTTATAGGTGTAGTTCAGTGAGACCAAATTGAGGAGCACATCCCCAAGATCATGGAAGGTGCCAGTAGATGAAATTTCAACATAAGAGTAATAACAAATAAAAATAAAATGTTTATGAACCCAAAAAGTTAAGTCTTAAGTTTAAGTAAACGCAATCAACAATATAACGTACGAATCAGCTTAATTTTTCAAGGAACTCCTCAACAGAGTAGAACAAGTAACCCGTGAGACATTCAAGCAAGGTAAAGATGTTGAATGATTACGATTTTTGTTTTCACCAGCGCGTTGCTATAGATGAGCTGGCTGATAATTTGTAATTGTTGATTTATCCCAGAATGTACGTAAACCGTTATGATAAAAAGACTAGTTAGATATTTCGCTTTTGTAATGTTTTTAACGTCTGTTAAGAGAGCTATGTGTCATTTAATGATTTGCATCTATACTGAATTAATGAAGTTAGATAATACTTGCTATTAAAATCTCATTGTTTGTGAATCAATTGTGAGTGATGTAGCTTCCGTTGTAATGTAACTTAACTTGCAATATAATTTTGCTAAAGAAATTCGGTGTTAGTAATTCACCATAATCAGTACCGCCCCCCTGTCCAGGTCATACTTTTTAAAGAAGTTGAATTTTCTTGAATGTTCTCCTTTATCAGCCAAAAGAATTTCATGTTAATTTCAAAGTATTAAGGCAGGCATTACACACTGCTGAGCCTGTGTCTAGGATATTTTTGTTTTTCATGAGAGACCAGTATATTGCGTTACTCCGCTGCTGCTTTAGAGGTAAGACAATTTATTCTATTTGCTATGTGCACAGGTACCAAAGAAAGCAGTTTTGAACAGGGCTACATAATTCAGTGCCTAAGGGGCTCAATGTATATTGCATTGTCCAATCAATTCGTGTAAAGTTTTTCTAACAATAACACAGAGTAAGCACACGTTACACGGCAATTCAAGTTTAGTGTCCATTCCACGGTTCATATATTCATTCAACATAATCTTAAAGCATTTACTTTTGTTAAAAAAAAGAACTTACACTTTTTGCACCAGGGTTAAGGAAGTCCGACCCAAATGCACGTTGGATTTCTGCCGAGAGTAACTGAGTGAAAGCTGCTTATTCTTGGGAATAAACTGATATTGTTAACAAGAAATTACGGTAATGAATATTTATGTACTGAGAGGCCAATGTCAAAATATCCAGACTAGTGAACAGGGGTCGACAAGAGGTTCGCAAACTTACACCACTTATTGTCCGAGCCGCCCGATTCTGAGCCAAAAATATCCTTTTAGAATGGGAAGAGTAATCCCAAAATATAATACCAAACGACGTAAGTGAATTAAAATAAGCAAAGTAAACTAATTTTAGTGTCGAATGATCTCTTACTTCAGACACTGTTCGAATAGTAAAAGTGACAGCATTAAGTCTTTGAACAGGATCGTGAACGTGAGCTTTCCACAACCGTGTACCATAACTCTGAACATCAAGAAATTTGAACTGTTCAGTTTCACTAATCGTATGCCCATTCTGTGAAACTGAAACGTCGTGTTATGTTGATTTGGGTGGTAGAAAAAGTAAAAACTGTTTCACTTGCGAGTGTTGTGTGGAAACTGTGATACATTCTGTATTGACTCTGATTTCTCGAATTTTCTCGTCATGATCGGTTCGCGAGATGTTTCCCGACTCTTCCCGGAAAGTACTGTCTTGATATTTCAATATTAAACCACTCCATGATACACAACGACTCTGTTGTAACTTCTGCCACTGGAGTTTTTTCAGCATCTCTGTATTCTCGCGCCGGCTAAACCTACCCCTGACGACACGCACTGCTCTTCGGTCGAACAAGCACCCTCTATGACACTTCCATCGTGGATGAGGTACACTTTCTAAACATTCTTCCAATGAATCTCAGTCTGGCGTTTGCTTTTGCTACTATTTGCTCTATTCGATCTTTCGACTCCTAGATATTTCATGATAGATACTGTGTCCAGTAATTTGTCATCAGTAGTGTAGCTGTAAAGTCGTGGATTTGTTATCTTATGTATGCGCAGTATGTTACATTTATTTATGTTCAGGGTAAACTGCCAAAGCCAACACCATTCATCAAACCTCTGCAGGTCATTCTGCAAATCTGTATTGTCTGTTGGCTTTGCTACTTTGTTACAGACAACTGCATCACTCGTGAACAGACTCAAAGAGCTTCCGGTGCTTTGTACTACGTCATTTATATACACTGTAAACGGTAACAGAAGTAGAATACTTCCTTGCGTTAGTCTATCAGTTATATTTATAACTGTAGATTTTGTTCCATTGAAAGCGACTTGTTGACATTTATCTGCACGTAAGGCTTGAATCCAGTTGCAAATCTAGGGACTTCCCACGATACCTTTTAATCTCTAATTATCCTGAAACCACAAACTGTTGTCGAAAAAGAAATTTCCTATTCCTAACTAGCAAAATAAATTGGACTTATATAGAGCGCTTCCAGCAAGAACCAATTATGGCGACAGGTGCAGAAGTTGAAAGCAGGAGACATGCACGAACGTTTACTGTGAGAAACAAGCGATTAAAAGGTGGTCACTGAGTGCTCGCGTGTTGGCAGGTAGCGTGCTGGGGCCCCTGGGAACAAACCGAATCACGACACGCACCCGCTGCCGGTTCCACTCGTGGGCCAGGGCGTGCCGCTGCTGCCGCAGACACCTGCACTCAACGCTGTCACCCAAACAGATAACGAATTTCTGCTGTTACTTTGCTCACGATCGACTGCTGCAATTGCCTTCAACATAAATTTTCTCACATTAGTGAAGTGTCGTTATACGACGAGAACCTGATTGGAAACTCATTATACCGTTCACAGACTGAAAGTGTCTTGGTGATTAATATACAAGTCTGTGCCGCTATACGGTATATTTAATTTTGCTTACTGCGTAGCCATGTACAGACTCTTGTATGGAACACCACCTAGAGGAGACCTGCAAAACACCGACATACTGGGCAGTATCGACACCATCGGTTTCTGAGTAGCGGAGACTGTCCTGCAGCACAGCAAGCGATGTCAGAAGTAAGGTGCAGCGACGACGATAGTTTTACTCTGGAGCTAAAATTAAATTTTCATTAAATTTTGGTGTCATGTTTTCTAGGGCGTTTATTAGTATAGGTTTTGTACCTTTTCGAGCATTAGCAAAACCGTCTGGTTCCCGGCATGATGTCTGAGTTAAGGGTTACAAGGTGGCGGCAGTCAAGGAATATTTTAGGGAACTGGTTTACAAATTTGTTTCAAAGGTCCAGTGAAATCTTTACAACTATTCTCCCAGAGGAAGTTACGCTGTGCCTACGTGACACAAGTTGCTTGTGTTTCAGAACCGAGGCAGTTCAGTCCAGTTAAATCTGCTGACAAAAGACGCTGAAACTGCTAGTGAAGTCACGCCATCGGTTTTAGCCAATAGCGTGCATGATATACAGGTCACGCGTGTGGACGCTGGAGTGCAGTGAAGCCTCTCTGTGTCTTGTGATCCAGAGCTTGAGCAGAACAGATGTCATTCGTAGGAGGCAGAGCCTCGGCTCTGCGTTTCACGACCGGCCACCGACGTCGGGTAACATGAATCTCCTCCCCTTCCGTTGCCCGCTTCAGTTAGATGTTCGAGCTCCTAGACTGGCCTAAACCTGATAAATTCCGGCCCTAGGGGCGCCCCTTATATACCGTACACTGAAATACACTCCTGGAAATGGAAAACAGAACACATTGACACCGGTGTGTCAGACCCACCATACTTGCTCCGGACACTGCGAGAGGGCTGTACAAGCAATGATCACACGCACGGCACAGCGGACACACCAGGAACCGCGGTGTTGGCCGTCGAATGGCGCTAGCTGCGCAGCATTTGTGCACCGCCGCCGTCAGTGTCAGCCAGTTTGCCGTGGCATACGGAGCTCCATCGCAGTCTTTAACACTGGTAGCATGCCGCGACAGCGTGGACGTGAACCGTATGTGCAGTTGACGGACTTTGAGCGAGGGCGTATAGTGGGCATGCGGGAGGCCGGGTGGACGTACCGCCGAATTGCTCAACACGTGGGGCGTGAGGTCTCCACAGTACATCGATGTTGTCGCCAGTGGTCGGCGGAAGGTGCACGTGCCCGAGGACCTGGGACCGGACCGCAGCGACGCACGGATGCACGCCAAGACCGTAGGATCCTACGCAATGCCGTAGGGGACCGCACCGCCACTTTCCAGCAAATTAGGGACACTGTTGCTCCTGGGGTATCGGCGAGGACCATTCGCAACCGTCTCCATGAAGCTGGGCTACGGTCCCGCACACCGTTAGGCCGTCTTCCGCTCACGCCCCAACATCGTGCAGCCCGCCTCCAGTGGTGTCGCGACAGACGTGAATGGAGGGACGAATGGAGACGTGTCGTCTTCAGCGATGAGAGTCGCTTCTGCCTTGGTGCCAATGATGGTCGTATGCGTGTTCGGCGCCGTGCAGGTGAGCGCCACAATCAGGACTGCATACGACCGAGGCACACAGGGCCAACACCCGGCATCATGGTGTGGGGAGCGATCTCCTACACTGGCCGTACACCACTGGTGATCGTCGAGGGGACACTGAATAGTGCACGGTACATCCAAACCGTCATCGAACCCATCGTTCTACCATTCCTAGACCGGCAAGGGAACTTGCTGTTCCAACAGGACAATGCACGTCCGCATGTATCCCGTGCCACCCAACGTGCTCTAGAAGGTGTAAGTCAACTACCCTGGCCAGCAAGATCTCCGGATCTGTCCCCCATTGAGCATGTTTGGGACTGGATGAAGCGTCGTCTCACGCGGTCTGCACGTCCAGCACGAACGCTGGTCCAACTGAGGCGCCAGGTGGAAATGGCATGGCAAGCCGTTCCACAGGACTACATCCAGCATCTCTACGATCGTCTCCATGGGAGAATAGCAGCCTGCATTGCTGCGGAGGGTGGATATACACTGTACTAGTGCCGACATTGTGCATGCTCTGTTGCCTGTGTCTATGTGCCTGTGGTTCTGTCAGTGTGATCATGTGATGTATCTGACCCCAGGAATGTGTCAATAAAGTTTCCCCTTCCTGGGACAATGAATTCACGGTGTTCTTATTTCAATTTCCAGGAGTGTATATTCTCTTTATTTTTACCTAATTTCCCGTCCTGTCAATTGATGGCAGATCTGGATATCCACTAACAAGTCCTGAACACTCGATCTCCTGTAGATTGTCGCCGTAAGCCGCAGAATCCAACAACCCTTTCCCTGCCCATGTACAGAGAATCGACAGACAAATTTAGGCAATGTCGATAGGGTGTCGATAGTTCCCGATGACCTAAATCTCAGAAAACAAGTTGACTACACATAAGTAAGATGTTTAATTTCAGGTTATGAGGACAAAAATGAGAAAATGAGAGAGAGCTAAAAATACTAAAGAAATCATCAAAAGGCATTAAGTTTAGTGAAGTTAAGGAGATGACTGAAAAGCTTATCAAATGAGCTAAATTTACCAACAGTTAAACTTTTTAATAGATTTAAATCATATTCAGACAAGATAAGTGGGGAGAAGATCTGTCGTTATTCCTGCTCCACAACAAGAATTAGCCAATCACGTGTCTACACCGGCATAATTATTCTATGACATCTCCTTGGTTCAGTTGCAGAGCGGTGCTTACGATCTTGCTGGATAGGTAGGCGCTAAGCACAATTTTAATGAAACTACCAAAATGGCTGAAGAAGAGAGGGTTTCTGATTTAAAAATGAGATATCCCAAATGAAAATTTGAAAAACCTACAAAAGAGTGCTAGATTTCAATAGAGCTGAAGTTGAATAGTTGTTTCTATATTTGGCACCATTTACGAAACATATGTAGTGTACATATTTGATTATGTTGAGACAGTAAAATGTTTTATTTTCTTACAACAGGAATTTTATTTCCTCTGTATTTCATAATGTCGGTATTACCGTGTAAGTATGTCTATATTACCCACGTACTCTGAGGCAATATCGGCAGGTTTGCAGATCTAAGTAAATGTTTATATCACTCGGAAAGAATTCTACATTTTTCGATTTTTCTGCTACAGGTATCGTTCTAATATTTCTGGGTCACAAACAGTGCCAGTCTCAAAGGGTGCCATGAGTTTATCTATGAAAGTAATAGATTCCAAAACAAAACTAAAAACTTATTAAGGTGTCTGTATTGCCCTGGTATCATCAATACATTGTAACCTCCCCACAAAAAATAAAATAAATATTATGAATAATAATTCTGATTTTAGTGTAACCTCAAAACAAAATTCTTTCACAGTGTATCCTCCCCACAAAATTCATTTACATTTATAACCTCCCTACAACATTCTTTTCACAATAACCTCCACACAAAATTCGTTTACATTTAATCTACCCACAAAATTCTCTCTGATTTAATCTAAGCTCAAAATTCATTCACATTTAGCGTAACCTCAAAACAGAAAAATTGCTAAAACTCTCAACAGTAAAAAATTATAATTATGTCGTTCACATTCAGTGTAACGTCCCAATAAAAAAATAAAATCAGTAACCTGGTAATAAAACAATGTAACTAACCTCTCAGTTAAATTGTCTCTCACTTATGACTCTTCAATAATTCACTGTGAATTTAACCTGGTAAATTTTGGACGACAGCAGTGCTGCGTCATGGCCCTGAAAGATCATTCTGAATAAAATAGGAAAAATTCTTACCTCAATGAAGTCGCCGGATATATCTGCTCTTACAATAATTTTTTCCGGCACAGCTCTGTGCAATGCTGGCCGACCTATCTGTCATTTATGAAAGGGAGCAACTGATTTTTCTATTGCAATAATCGGGATGATCATGGATGGGAGAAATTAGTAAATTCTTCAAATGGAAATGAATGGTTATTAAAAGTTACTTTTATGAGGAAGATTATTATTACGAGAGTTTTAAAACTTTTACATGCGACTTGAGATAACATTACTACATATGCGCGAGGCTGCTTTTTACCTTATACAATAATACTGAGGCTCCAGCATCTCTGCACCGCGACCGGATCAGCCAACACGATACACCAGACCAGACCAGAGCAGACTCCAGACTAGCAACAACTTACTGCTACAGCTACACAGTTCCTACTGCAGTCAACACTGCACTCTGGTCAGAGATTTTCTTATACCTTGCAAATCGCAGGCCGCGCATGAGCAATACATCGAAATTACATCTGCTCGGACCTCTTACAACATAAGCACTTCTGGAATAAAGTTCCCAATCGGAAGTTATCTTAACTAATAGCGTAACCTAGGAAAGCTCGTGGATAAACTGTAACGTGATTTAAAAATATTTTCAGCCTTCGAGAACAGTGGAGAATGCAGAGAATGAAAGCGAAAGCAAATAGGAATGACGGTATTTGTAGATACCAACAAACTAAACAAAAAAGAGAATAACAAGGCTACGTAATTGCACTTTAATCACTCTGATGTCTTTCTAGAGAGGCGGAGGATCTTCTCGTTAGAGCTATGGGGCATACTTCGCCGGATGAAAAAAAAAGTGGTGCACGTAAGACACCATCAGATGTCAAAGCAATTTCGCATAAATACGAACCATCAGTGGGTATGTAAAGAGACAGAGTAGCAGTTGCCTGTGACAGGAAGAACGGCCAGCGCAATTCATTTTTGTTGCTCACGTTTACAGTCGTTACAGGCCTGTTAGGGTGTATAATGGACGTGAACAGCCTCATATGACGAGTGGTCACTGTAAAGGCCACGCAGATGACACGTATTCGATGCTACAGTGCCTGAAAGGGCATTCATGGTGGGTCTCCATTTGGCCGATTGCTCGAATCGTCATCAAAGTTCCGACCGACGACGTCCGAGCACATCGAGGGAGGAATGTCGTATTCTGCACAAAAGCAACGTAACCACTTCATATTTGCGCCTGCAGTCATAAAACTACTAATGGACAACTTTTTCATTACTGGTATACTTTTATGGCAATCTGCCTAATTTGGTATAGCCGGGTGTTTAGGTCCCTCCGCCGCTGCGGTTGAACTGAGGACAGAGCTCAGTAGGAGATCATCTCCGCCCCAATAAGCCACACACATTATTACCCGTCCTTGCCATGTGGGAGCTGACCTTTCTATCTACATTATTTTTTTCATCCATCACTTATACTTCGATTAATAAAAAAATATGTGATTTGAGAAGTAGGAAATTATGGTAGTTCATTTTTTTTAAAAAACGAACGGAACTCGCGGTTGAGTATAAAACAGAGGTTTGTGCTGCTACGAGAAGCTGGGATCTAGAACAGTGTTATGTGCTACCACATAGGCGTCCAGAGGTGAAAGCCTCGGAATGTTCCGTCGAGCTCTTGACGTCTGTTCGCCTTTAAAATTTATGTGACATTTTTTTAAACTAATTGTTGTAATCTGATTGTACAGATATATGTAACTTTAATATGTACCATGTTAAGTGAACTATGTTTCGGTTACAAACATCCAAATAGAATATATACACCTAAGTACAGGTGTATAGTGACACTGTGGTACAGCAAAGTAGCTACCTAAATTTGGTAGACAAGTCTATTTACAGGTTTACAACGTCACTTGCGTACGTTAAGCGGTCACCATCCACTCCTAGTTCGTATCTATTTACTTAGTAGTTTCCAGAATGAAATTTTCATTCTGCAGCGGAGTGTGCAATGATATAAAACTTCCTTGCAGATTAAAACAGTGTCCCGGACCGAGACTCGAACTCGGGACCTATGCCTTTCGTGGGTAAGTGATCCATTAACTTAGTTACTCAAGCACGACTACAGACCCCTACTCACAGCGTTACTTCCGCCGCTACCTCTTCTACCTCCCGAATTTCACAGAAACTGTCCTGGAGTGCTAGTTTGTAAGAAGTAGCACTTCTGGAAGAAAGGATATTGCAGACACATTTTGACCCCTACTTTCAGTTTTTATTTTTTATTTTTTTATTTTTTTAATTACAGAGACACCCATCTCTCTCACCGAACAGGGCGAGCTACTGTACCGGCACCAACTGAGTACCCAAGTACGACTAACAATCCGATCTCACAGCCGTGCTTCCGCCAGTACCTCGTCTCCTACTTTCCAAACTTCACAGAAGCTCCTGCGAACGGTGCAAAAAAAAAAAAAAAAAAAAAAAATGTTCAAATGGCTCTGAGCACAATGGGACTTAACATCTGCGGTCATCAGTCCGCTATAACTTTGAACTACTTAAACCTAACTAACCTAAGGACATCACACACATCCATGCCCGAGGCAAGATTCGAACCTGCGACCGTAGCGGTCGCGCGTTTCCAGACTGAAGCGTCTAGAACCGCTCGGCCACAACGTCCGGCGAACCGTGCACAACTAGCAGTCCTGGAAGAAAGGATATTGCGGAGACATGGTCCTGAGCTCGAGTTTCGGTCCGGCACGCAGTTTTAACATTCCAGGAAGTTACTTAGTAGTTTTTTGCTGGTGAATAAATGTCTGGTAGTAAGTGTGTCTTCTACTCTCTTTGGTTCGTCCATCGTTAAACTCATCTACCCTGCGAAATCTGTCTTAGTGCCGTATGTTTTGTAGCCTACGGTATGGTCTTCTTTTCAAGTATTCAGTGTCTGGTGCTGCAGAGATGGTGTGTTCCATGCGTCATCATTGTGCAGTGTGCTGTATGGGTTGTAGTTGTTAATGCACTTCCGTACTATTCTATTTGCCCTAGGTTACCGCACGGCGTAAATGTCAGGATGATACGTTCTGCGGTTCCATTTTCTCTGTATGTGTAGTTTGATTCAGTTCGCAATGTCAAACGGCGTACGTGCCTTGAATAAGGGCCTTGTCCTGTTAGTAAGTGAACCCTGACACAGCTAGCATTGACACAGTTAATATTCCACCGCTGGTATACATTGCTGAGGGTCTAGTAAACACTGTACCCCTTACCATTAAAGTTCTATTTTTCTTGTCAGATCTACAGTCACCAGAGTTTCAATTGGCGTTTGTTTTGTGTTGGTACTCCACTCACATTCTCTATCTTGTTAGGTCTGAAAATTATCAATATACATGATGCTGCGCGATACCTGCTAGTAATATATTTGTGTTTGGTGTTCGACTTGCATTCTCACCTACTGTCTGCTAAGATGATAATTGGAACTTCATCTTCATATATAGCTACTATATCGGCTCTCACGTCTCCATGTTGGATGTTGGGGGTAGGGGGAAGGGAGAACATGGTGAAGGAGAGGTTCAAGTGAGAAGTTCCAGAAAGTGAAGCTACAGATCGATTCTTGTGGACATTCCTTTGATATTTTTTTATTAAGTGCGCCACTGTCAGAGCACGGTTCCCCGACTCTGTACATGCTGTAACCCAGGAAGCTATAATACAGGCATCAGGTACCTCCAGTTCTCTTAGCCTCGTGCACATTGCAGGCCACCTATCAAAGACGTTTCTAGTGTCTATGGCTATTGTATCTGCGTACTTGCTTGTTATTTCTGATATTATGGTAACTGCTCTGTTTATAATGTCAACGACTTGTGTTCTCCCCAAAAGCCAAAGTGATCGGAACTATGGCCCTGAAGGGTTCTGTGCGCCTGAAAGCGGTCACACAGGAACTTCAACTGAACATTAGCCAATTTATTTAAAAGACAAATTGATGTGTATAGCTTTTGATCTGACTGATGTGTACACCTTTGGATCTGACAGGCCACTATCCGTGGATTACGTAATTATGGTTGTGTTAGCTGTTTACCAAACTACCCAGCCTCAGGACGTTGTTTACTATCCCACGTAATCTTGGGACGATCCGTGTCGATACCTGTCGTAATACCTCTGACTGTATTCCATGCGATCTTTTTACAATTTCAGTACTACGTTCAGTTCAGTGCCCTGACAAAGTGCTTACTAACTGTCCTACGAAGTACCTTCCCATATTCATGTGACCGTTTGTATACGCAACTTACACTAAAATTGAGGCAGACTTCTACTGAAAATAGTTCTTCTCTAATTTTAATTGTCTGTGGCATAAATTGTTATTTGTGATGTCGATTAGTGTCAGTGCTTCTGACTCGAATAAATCACTATAAAAACTTAGCTCATACCCTCGTAATACGACATCCAATCTGAACTGAACACTCTCATGAAGAACTGTTTTCCCAACTTCATTAATTCAGGCACAGTGGTGAGGCAACGATGTGTTAACGAACTATACAGACGAAAGAAATTCGTATCTGAAGTATCACAAAGGAGTAATTTAATAAATAATTTCTCAGTTTTAATGTTAGAATGTGCTAAATTGTAGAGAGCGTCGTGTAAACTTAATAGAAAAATTGGTTTAGGTTGTTTAAGAAATTATGTTTGGGGCCACTGGAAACATGTCTAAAAAGTACGAGATATGTGACATGAATATTCGTTTGAAGTAACTTCAGCTAGCCTGATGGTTTTAAGTAATATAAATACGCAACAAAATTCATCCCTTTGAGGTGAAACTATTATCTGGAGTTCTTAGGTGCGCAACACATTTATAGATTCTGTAGCATTTCCAAAGATCATAATCACTTTTCAAATGCATGTTCCATCAGTTTTATGCTTTATTTTGCAACATTTTTTCTCATTACGGAATTGTGCAACATAGAATCTTCCATTTCAGACTGGACAAAGAATGTAAGTTGGCGGTATTTCACGTCCCAAAAGTCGGGTTGCGGCACTGTCGTCATAACAGTGGTTCTATAAAGAGGTGGGCGAAGTAGGCTCATAGCCCTGAGTCACGAACGTACGTGATGCTTTTCTCTCACTGGGCCTACTGCATTTGTTGCGAGCAAGGCATAGGCAATAACGACTTAAGCTACAAAAGGAAACTTTCTAGCTGTATTCAATGAACGAAAACAGACAGCTTAACGTGTCTACGTTGAACTTTAGTATCATACTTACTAACCATCTGAATACCTTCTCTTAAGTCACAGATCATCCACTATTGGTTTCTCAAATATCCCTAAGTTCGTGACAGTAAACAGAAAGCCTACTTTTTCCTTCTATTTCAAGATATTTTAATTTTAAGATCCTTGAGTGATTACATGTATATATGTCTGACGGAATCGGAAAGGGATGTTGCCCCAGAAACACGTATGTGCATAAAGTCTTACCATTCGTATGTTTTGATAAAGTAGCCGCAGATTACCAACGCTTGGAGATAGTGAATTCTTGGAAGATAATTGTGTAATCCGTACGGATGTATACAGCGAGAAGTGGTCCATACTATTTACGATCTTTGCTTTTCTATTCGTATGCTTCTGGAACCAAGGACACTTGTCTGACTGCACTGTCAGGACTGAGGTCGCTTTGTTGCAGAGCTGTTTCGAAAGTCAGACTTCGATATTTATTGAATACTGTTTCAGGTTTCCCCCATCGACTCCCATGAATGTTACCTGAGTACGTCTACTATACCCAGAGTAGAAGTAGTTCATAGTTACCACTGAGGATATTTCACAAAAAACCCTTTCCTGCCATTAAGATATACAGCGAAGCGTAGTGACCATTAATGCTGCTGTATCGTGAATTTCTTCTCCGCAAATTGACGCAGTGCGGTGAGCACACGAAACGATACGACACGAAATGAAGGTGATACCACGTGCAAATTTGTCAGCTCATATACATAACTGAGCTCATTTACATAACTGAGCCTCATTCTGCCAACGGCCTTGTCAAAGAGGGCGGAGGAGCGGATAGAGGTTCAGGGCACTCTCTTGTCCTAGGGGTGGGAAATTACCCCTAAAGGCGGAAGAATCAGCACTGATCAACGACATGAGGATGCAGAAGGCAATGGAAACCACTGCATTAAAGACACGTAACGTGTCCCCACAGGCCATGTGCCCTGTAATGAAGAAGTTTCATGATGATCTATCTGTTGGCAAAAGATTCCGGAACAGTCCCCCATTCGGATCACCGGGAGGGGACTGCCAAGGGGGAGGTTACCATGAGAAAAAGATTGAATAAGCAACGAAAGGATAACGTTCTACGAGTCGGGGCGTCGAATGTCAGAAGCCTGAACGTGGTAGGGAAACTAGAAATCTGTAACGGGAAATGCAAAGGCTCAGGCTAGATATAGTAGGGGTCAGTGAAGTGAAGTGGAAGGAAGGCAAGGATTCCTGGTCAGATGAGTATCGGGTAATATCAACAGCAGCAGAAAATGGTATAACAGGTGTAGGATTCGTTATGAATAAGAAGGTAGGGGAGAGGTTGTGTTACTGTGAACAGTTCAGTGACCGGGTTGATCTAATCAGAATCGACAGCAGACCAACACCGACAACGGTAGTTCAGGTATACATGCAGACGTCGCAAGCTGAAGATGAACAGATAGAGAAGGTGTATGAGGATATTGAAAGGGTAATGCAGTATTTAAACGGGGACGAAAATCTAATAGTCATGGGCGACTGGAATGCTGTTGTAGGGGAAGGAGTAGAAGAAAAAGTTACAGGAGAACGTGGGCTTGGGACAAGGAATGAAAGAGGAGTAAGACTAATTGAGTTCTGTAACAAGTTTCAGCTAGTAATGGCGAATACCCTGTTCAAGAATCACAAGAGGATGAGGTATACTTGGAAAAGGTCGGGAGATACGGGATGATTTCAGTTAGATTACATCATGGTCAGACAGAGATTCCGAAATCAGATACTGGATTGTAAGGCGTACCCAGGAGAAGATATAGACTCAGATTACAATATAGTAGTGATGAAGAATAGGCTGAAGTTCAAGACATTAGTCAGGAAGAATCAATACGCAAAGAAGTGGGATACGGAAGTACTAAGGAATGACGAGATACGTTTGAAGTTCTCTAACGCTATAGATACAGTGATAAGGAATAGCGCACAAGGCAGTACAGTTGAAGAGGAACGGACATCTCTAGAAAGGGCCATCACAGAAGTTGGGAAGGAAAACATAGGTACAAAGAAGGTAGCTGCGAAGAAACCATGGGTAACAGAAGAAATACTTCAGTTGATTGACGAAAGGAGGAAGTACAAACATGTTCCGGGAAAATCAGGAATACAGAAATACAAGTCGCAGAGGAATGAAGTAAATAGGAAGTGCTGGGAAGCTAAGACGAAATGGCTGCAGGAAAAATGTGAAGACAGCGAAAAAGATATGATTGTCGGAAGGACAGACTCAGCATACAGGAAAGTCAAAACTACCTTTGGTGACATTAAAAGCAACGGTGGTATCATTAAGAGTGCAACGCCAATTCCACTGTTAAATGCAGAGGAGAGAGCAGATAGGTGGAAAGAATACATTGAAAGCCTCTATGAGGGTGAAAATTTGTCTGATGTGATAGAAGAAGAAACAGGAGTCGATTTAGAAGAGATAGGGGATCCAGTATTAGAATCGGAATTTAAAAGAGCTTTGGAGGACTTACGGTCAAACAAGGCAGAAGGGATGGATAACATTCCATCAGAATTTCTAAAATCATTGGGGGAAGTGGCAACAAAACGACTATCCACGTTGGTGTGTAGAATATATGAGTCTGGCGATATACCATCTGACTTTCGGAAAAGCATCATCCACACAAATCCGAAGACGGCAAGAGCTAACAAGTGCGAGAATTATCGCACAATCAGCTTAACAGCTCATGCATCGAAGCTGCTTACAAGAATAATATACAGAAGAATGGAAAAGAAAATTGAGAATGCGCTAGGTGACGATCAGTTTGGCTTTAGGAAAAGTAAAGGGACGAGAGAGGCAATTCTGACGTTACGGCTAATAATGGAAGCAAGGCTAAAGAAAAATCAAGACACTTTCATAGGATTTGTCGACCTGGAAAAAGAATTCGACAGTATAAAATGGTGCAAGCTGTTCGAGATTCTGAAAAAAGTAGATGTAAGCTATAGGGAGAGACGGGTCATATACAATATGTACAACAACCAAGAGGGAATAATAAGAGAGGACGACCAAGAACGAAGTGCTCGTATTAAGAAGGGTGTAAGACAAGGCTGTAGCCTTTCACCCCTACTCTTCAATCTGTACATCGAGGAAGCAGTGATGGAAATAAAAGAAAGGTTCAGGAGTGGAATTAAAATACAAGGTGAAAGGATATCAATGATACGATTCGCTGATGACATTGCTATCCTGAGTGAAAGTGAAGAAGAATTAAATGACCTGCTGAACGGAATGAACAGTCTAATGAGTACACAGTATGGTTTGAGAGTAAATCGGAGAAAGACGAAGGTAATGAGAAGTAGTAGAAATGAGAACAGCGAGTAACTTAACATCAGTATTGATGGTCACAAAGTCAATGAAGTTAAGGAATTCTGCTACCTAGGCAGTAAAATAACCAATGACGGACGGAGCAAGGAGGACATCAAAAGCAGACTCGCTATGGCAAAAAGGGCATTTCTGGCCAAGAGAAGTCTACTAATATCAAATACCGGCCTTAATTTGAGGAAGAAATTTCTGAGAATGTACGTCTTAAGTACAGCATTGTATGGTAGTGAAACATGGACTGTTGGAAAACCGGAACAGAAGAGAATCGAAGCATTTGAGATGTGGTGCTATAGACGAATGCTGAAAATTAGGTAGTTCTACGCAGAATCGGAGATGAAAGGAATATGTGGAACACACTGATAAGGAGAAGGGACAGGATGATAGGACATCTGCTAAGACATGAGGGAATGACTTCCATGGTACTAGAGGGAGCTGTAGAGGGCAAAACCTGTAGAGGAAGACAGAGATTGGAATACGTCAAGCAAATAATTAAAGACGTAGGTTGCAAGTGCTACTCTGAGATGAAGAGGTTAGCACAGGAAAGGAATTCGTGGCGGGCCGCATCAAACCAGTCAGTAGACTGACGACAAAAAAAAAAAAAAAAAAAAAAAAAAAAAAAAATACATAACTGAGGTAGCATATTGGAAACTATCAATTGTGATATTCAGATATCAGAAAGATAAAGGCTTCCCCGTATTTTCTTGCTTGATAATGAGTGGTATTTAGAAGCACACTGAGTGATGTATTTACGTGCCGTAATGATTTTTCTTGAAAATCTCATCTCTGCTGCTTCTTTTCTACTCTTACATCTTCTAATTAGGTCAGTAGTCACAACCATAGAACAACATATGTTTCGAGATAATGATATGCATTCTGAATGTCATCAACCATTTTATGTTTCTTAGTGGTAGTCGTTAGTTACGTGATCTACCCATCTAGTCTTCAGCATTCTTCTGTATCACCTCATAATCTCTTTTTGACTAAACTGTTTATCGTCTATGTTTCACTTCCATACGTGGCTACATTTCGTACAGACACTTTCAGGAAAGACGTCCTGATACTTAAATCTATGTTCGATGTCAACAACTTTCTCTTCTTCAGAAACGCTTTCCTTGGCGTTATTTATATTTTCTACCCTCTGTACTTTTACCATTATCAGTTATTTTGCTGCCCAAATACCAAACTCAGCTACTACTTTAAGCAGTCTCGTTTCGTTTCCTAATCTAATTCCCTCAGCATCACCTGTTTTAATTCCACTATTTCGAGTATCTTCGTTTTGTCTTTCTGACGTTCATCTTATATCCTCCTTTCAAGACACTATCCATTCTGTTCAACTGCTCTTCCAAGTCTTCTGCTGTCTCTGTCACAATTACAGTGTCATCTGCAAACCTCGAAGTTTTTGTTTTTTCTCCCTGGACTTTAATGCCTACTCCTAATTTTTCTTTCGTTTTCCTTATTACTTGTTCAATGAACAGATCGAATAACATCGGAGACAGGCTGCAAACCTGTCTGACCCTCTTCTCAACCACCACTTCCCATTTCATGTTCCTCGACTGGCTTAACTGTCGTCTGGTACCTGTACAAGTTGTAAATAGTATTTTACCCCTACCACGTTTAGAATGTCAAAGAGAGTATCCAGTCTACATTGTGAAGAGCTTTCTCTAGATCCACATATGCTGTAAACTTGGGTTTGCCTTTCCTTAACCTATTTTCAGCGAGAAGTCGTGGGGTCAGTATTTCCTAGTGTTCCTACATTTCTCCCGAATCCAAGCTGTTCTTCCCATATGTCGGCTTCTACCAATTTTTCCATTCTTCTGTGAAGGATTCGTGTTTGTGTTTTGCAACCTTGACGTATTAAACTGTTAGTTCGGTAATTTTCACACCTTTCAGTACCTACTTTCTTTGGAATTGGAATTATTATACTTTTCTTAAAATCTTATGGTATTTCTTTATGTGTGTTATTTCAGCAGACAAATGCATAAAGCAGGCTGAAGGTGCGCTCCAGGCTAGTAACAGTAAGAAAGGCATTTGTGGAAAAGGGAAATATGTTAATAACGAACGTAAATTTGTGTTTTGAAGTTGTTTCTGAAGGTGTTTCTCTGGAGTGTATCCATGTACGGAAGTAAAACACGAACGATAAGAAGATCAAATTAGAAGAGAGTGGACGCGCTTGTAAAATAGTGCTACAGAAGAATTATGATGATTAGATGTGCAAATCGTGAAACTAACGAAGGTGTATTGAATAGTTTTGCGAAGATAAAAAATTTATAGAACCTTTTCACTATAGACATAAAGATACACTTGAATTAGTACCACAACTACTCTTATTGTTAACACTACGATCCTGTGGGTAATCAAGTGAAGTTAGCGGTTGGACTGAAGATGGGGGTTCATTATCACATGTAGAAGTAACTTCGGGTGTGCCCCAGGAAATTGTCTTGGGCCCCTTGCTGCTCATGTTGTAAGTTATTAAGCTTGCACATAATACTAACAGTACCATCAGACGCAGTCATCAATAATGAAAGAAGCTGTACAAATATTCATTCAGACCTTGATTGGATTTCAATGTAATGCGAACATTGGCACTTGCCCTAAATGTTCAGGAAATCAAAATTTTGCATTTCACTACATGAAAAAGCATAGTGTCCCACAATTACAGTATAAGTGAGTCAGAGTAGTAATCAGCCAACTCATAAAAGTACCTTGGTGTAACACAGTCTAGGGATATAAAATGGAATGTTGACATAGGCTCAGCTGTGGATGAAGCAGGTGGCAGACTACGGTTTATTGGCAGAATACTGGGAAAGGAGACTGCTTAGAAATCATTCGTGCGACACATCGTAGTATTTTGCTCAAGTCTGTGGTACCTGTACCAAAATGAACTGACATAAGATGTTGAATCCATACATTGAAGGCCAGTATAATTGGTCACAGGTTTGTCTGACCCACGGGAAAGTGTTACAGAGATGCTGAAGGAACTAAACTGAAGATAGACGCAAATGAACTCAGGAAAGTCTAGTTACAAAGTTTCAACGACCGGCTTTCAATGAAGACTCTAGGACTACTCTAAGAACCCCTTCATTCGCTCCCATAGGAATCCTGAGGAAAAGATTACTATGGAGGCATGTAAACAATAATTATTCTTCCTGTGCTCCACGCTTAAATGATTCAGGAAAAAAAAGAACCCTTAATAACTGGTACAGCAGAACGTTCCCTCTGCCATTCACTTCGCAATGCTTTACAGAATGTGATTGTACACGTAGATGTAGAATGGACTAACAATGAAAACCGAACCAAATCTTCCTCGGTCTGAAGACATGAAGAACACCAACGTGACTAATATATACTCCTGGAAATTGAAATAAGAACACTGTGAATTCATTGTCCCAGGAAGGGTAAACTTTATTGACACATTCCTGGGGTCAGATACATCACATGATCACACTGACAGGACCACAGGCACATAGACACAGGCAACAGAGCATGCACAATGTCGGCACTAGTACAGTGTATATCCACCCTTCGCAGCAATGCAGGCTGCTATTCTCCCATGGAGACGATCGTAGAGATGTTGGATGTAGTCCTGTGGAACGGCTTGCCATGCCATTTCCACCTGGCGCCTCAGTTGGACCAGCGTTCGTGCTGGACGTGCAGACCGCGTGAGACGACGCTTCATCCAGTCCCAAACATGCTCAATGGGGGACAGATCCGCAGATCTTGCTGACCAGGGTAGTTGACTTACACCTTCTAGAGCACGTTGGGTGGCACGGGATACATGCGGACGTGCATTGTCCTGTTGGAACAGCAAGTTCCCTTGCCGGTCTAGGAATGGTAGAACGATGGGTTCGATGACGGTTTGGATGTACCGTGCACTATTCAGTGTCCCCTTGACGATCACCAGTGGTGTACGGCCAGTGTAGGAGATCGCTCCCCACACCATGATGCCGGGTGTTGGCCCTGTGTGCCTTGGTCGTATGCAGTCCTGATTGTGGCGCTCACCTGCACGGCGCCAAACACGCATAAGACCATCATTGGCACCAAGGCAGAAGCGACTCTCATCGCTGAAGACGACACGTCTCCATTCATCCCTCCATTCACGCCTGTCGCGACACCACTGGAGGCGGGCTGCACGATGTTGGGGCGTGAGCGGAAGACGGCATAACGGTGTGCGGGACCGTAGCCCAGCTTCATGGAGACGGTTGCGTATGGTCCTCGCCGATACCCCAGGAGTAACAGTGTCCCTAATTTGCTGGGAAGTGGCGGTGCGGTCCCCTACGGCACTGCGTAGGATCCTACGGTCTTGGCGTGCATCCGTGCGTCGCTGCGGTCCGGTCCCAGGTCGACGGGCACGTGCACCTTCCGCCGACCACTGGCGACAACATCGATGTACTGTGGAGACCTCACGCCCCACGTGTTGAGCAATTCGGCGGTACGTCCACCCGGCCTCCCGCATGCCCACTATACGCCCTCGCTCAAAGTCCATCAACTGCACATACGGTTCACGTCCACGCTGTCGCGGCATGCTACCAGTGTTAAAGACTGCGATGGAGCTCCGTATGCCACGGAAAACTGGCTGACACTGACGGCGGCGGCGCACAAATGCTGCGCAGCTAGCGCCATTCGACGGCCAACACCGCGGTTCCTGGTGTGTCAGCTGTGCCGTGCGTGTGATCATTGCTTGTACAGCCCTCTCGCAGTGTCCGGAGCAAGTATGGTGGGTCTGACACACCGGTGTCAATGTGTTCTTTTTTCCATTTCCAGGAGTGTATTAATCTGTATCTGTGCTGTCATCGAGAGAGTTCCTTGTTAGTCATTCTGGTCGATTACCCACGTACGGAAGTCGTAAAAACAATAAAACATTTTCAATCATTACATTAGGATTTCTTAAATATCGAAAGGTACGCTCTGCTTTCGTCTCGAGGTCTAGTCTATATACATCCACACACAGCAAGACACCTTACGGTGTCTGGTGAATGGTAGTTTTGGTCCCACAGTTTTCCCCCCCTTCCCAGTTCCATTCGCCTATGGTGCTTGGGAAGAGAAATTGCCCGTTAACTTCTGTACTAATATTTAATTTATCTAATTTTCTAGAGTTGATCATTTCATGAAAGTATGCAGAAGGAATCAATATTTTGAGCGACTGCTTTGGAATCTGCGCTCTCTAAATTTGGGAGCAAACTTCTCCGTGACGCACAACGCATATCTTGCCACGTCTGCTATTTGAGTTTGTTGAGGATCTCCGTAAAGCTCTCGCGCCGAGTACCCAATAACGGGACGAAACGCGCTGCTCTTCGTTAGATCTTCTTTGTCTCGTTTATTTATCCAACTTGGTACAAGTCCAAGACTGATGAATAATAGTCATGGCTTGAACGAGGATTTTGTATGCCAGTTCGGAGGAATTACATCTCCTTAATATTCTCGCAGTGAATCAGTCTGGGATCTGATTTTCGTTTCATCATCGTTATTATTATTATTATTATTATTATTACTTTTATTATTTTCTGTGGTCATATCAATGTAGGTCGCTCCTGATGGTTACTCTTACGCATTTTTCTTAATTACTGTTTAAAGGGATTTTTTAAAGGCGCAATTAACTTTGTTCGTCCTGCAGAAAGTGTTCAGTCTTCTTGTGGTGAAATTGTTCTTCTACAGTTCGGCTCACACATCTTCCCTGTCAAAAACAAACGATGTTCTTCTACTGGAAAAGCTGTAATAGAACATTAGCACTATACGGATCCAACGGGAGTTCAAAATCACTGGTAGTTGCCAGCTTATGTTATCGAACCGAACTTAATACCAATAAGAATTACAAAGCGGATTACCTGGGAAAAATATTGTCTCAGTATTAGACAATTTGACCAGTACGAATGCTCAGTTTGTGGTTACGGCTTGTATAACATGCCATGCGGATTTTGGTTATTCTAAAATTACAGCTTACATATTATATTAGGAAATTCACTTGCCCATTTTTCTCGAAAGTTCGCGCCTAGTTTGTGGTACTCAACGCTCAAGTTTTAATCATTATTCCACAAAATAATCACATCTGCTCAAAGCACCTCAGACCAACATCCGGAAATAGTGATAGATAAGTCCGAACTAAACTCTTTACATTTCACAAAGTGATTCTTTTGCCCGAAAATTATTGCCGAACATACTGTCCCACATGATATACATCCTAGCCCATCCGATATGAGTATGAAAGTGCGCAGTCCTGTGTCTTTTACATTTGGCCACACAAACCGTAATAGCTGTTACGAACAAGTTACTAAATAAACAAATTTAGGAAATCCACAATTATAATAATAAATTCCTCTTTGTCGTAAAATATCTATTGTTTCCCAGTCCCAGAAGCTAGGTAGTTGTGCAATAATTCCCCTGAGAGTAAAACACATTTTGTTTGCACAATCACAGTTGTGGCACTAACGTATACTCAGTTAATAGACATGGCAACATTCATTTAATGTCTTACCTTCCATACGCAGCGTCAGTTACATTAATATAAGGGTTAGCAATAATTAATGACAATCGTTATATTCACAACAGATTCAGTTTTAATTCTAAAATATGTCTTAACTACTTGTTAATTTTATAGTTCGTAGGAATCTGACAACTTCTGGCCACAACTTAACGACTGGCAGCTAGGTACTGGAGCAGGGAGCATCTGTCATGCGATAACCCTGAATAATGCTGTCTGAAGCTGTCAGCCCTCTCCTACGTAACATAAGCACGATATGAAGCGCTCCGCCTCAATTTATTACCAATGGCGTAATCAAACCGTAGTGCTTTTGTTCGCCTATTTATGCGCAATATGCTACATTGATTTACCTTTAGGATAGCCTTCCAGTTCCTGCACAGTCGTCGACCTTTTGTTGGTTTTCCTCCGTTGGCTGTATGTGATTGATTAGCATTTAACGTTATCTGTCTGCAGGTTTATACTGGTCGATATGGAAATAAACTACGCGCGGTTGATCAAGGCAAGAGAGTTGCTTTAGATATGGCGAAAAGCTTAGAAAACAGTGGCACGAACATAACAGCTGAAAATATTTTCATAAGTTTTAGTTTGGGGAGAACATTTATGAAAATTGATCTCAGACTTTTAGGAACAATTGGATGAAATAAACAAGGACTATCAGAAACTTTCACTCAGACAAAGGGTTAAATCAAATACTCACCCATTTTTAGGTTCAAAGAGCATGTAACAACTGTTTCGTATTACTCAGAACAATGCATTCAACGAAGGTCGTAAAGGAACCAAGACAATAATGACTCTGGATCATAATAAAATCAGAAGTAGTGCAATGGACAAGCTGGTCAGAACATACAATACAGAGAGAAGGAGCAAAATGTGACCAATGACATTATTTTATAACACGATTGCAATCTTTGCAATGAATGCATTTAGAATATGGCTTCATCTTACACAAGGGTGGGCAGAAAGTTGTAACTACGAAAGGCGGGCATTCGTCATAGAATTAGGAAACTAACTTATTGGCAGGAAACTGGATGTCATTAGCTCCCCAGTACTCTTACCAAGTGACAGACGAAAAGAACGAGGAAAGTGTCCATTTTATGAAAGACCTGTGGATAAAAATCCACTGATAGGTGTTCAGAATGTGGATGTTCTGTGTGTAAAAACCACTCGGTGATTTCTTGCCATAAATGAAAGGCCTCATAAGTGTCACTTTGGATTTTCATCTAATGTAGTTTCCTCAGAATTTTACTCATATAAATGGTTAAAAATAATTTTACGTTTTCATTTACGGTCATTCTAGCAACATCATGGTTTAGAACGTGAAAGAAAGTGTAGTCTCTACTTATATTAAACACTTATTGAAATTAACTTTAATGAAGAAAAATATAGTGCAGTCACTAGAGACCCGAATGGTACTTAGCGTAACAAAGTATATTCGGTGGTAGCAGTAGTGTTAAGAACGACGTGTAGAGATCTTTATAAAAGTAAGTCCTATATTCAGTCATAAAGTTAGTTAAATATTTGTTAATCCGGTGTTTTGTTCACTAAACAACAGTGTGGAACTGTATCGAATCATGAGTGCTAGAAATAATTCTCTCCTGTGATATCTGCACGGGTGAGATAAATAAACTCTGGTATAATCTCTGATGCAAAATTTACTCAAGCTACAATCAAAGAATTCATTTCATTCCCAGGAAGTTTTCTAGCGGTTCCCCGAACCTCCTTCACGCGTACCACTGGGTTGCCTAACCTGGTGGTGTCGTGGCCTTTGGCGAGCTGCGGCTGGTGGGCATAAAAGTTATTTAGCGGCCGTTAGCGGCTGAACCTGCGTATCTCCCACTGCCGTGTATCCTGGTCCGGACAGGCACTCCGCTGCTAAGTGCTCGACCGTCGGCTCCCCGCTGTCGTTTGCGGGACTCCTGTATCTCACGGCGGCCATCTGCCGCCGTACCTGAGGTTACCGCTTAAGTACGTAGTATTCTTGTTTATTTCCTTCGTTGCCCCAAATGAGGGGTATAACACTTTGTGGAGCTATTATCTGAGAAATATTAGTGCGCATTCCTACACTAGCAAAAAACTGAGTATGAATCAGCGTAGTTTCCTCTTGTAATTCTATTTTCCATTGTTGACCTCCACTTGAATGTGCTATACATGTTGCAATTTCAAAACGAATTCCAATGAAGGAAAAAGTCCTTGTCGCATAAGAAATGTATTTACGCAACATTTGGCTGGGATAACCCTGCTGGGAAGTTCGGCCGCCTGATACAAGTTCTTTTATTTGATGCCACTTCGGTGACATGCACGGCAATGATGAAGATGAAAGAACACCCATACAGTCTCGTCGCAGCTGTCAATGGTCTCAAAAATAGTAAAAAACTTCCAGCCGATTTTTTGCTCTTTACACAATCTACATGCTGCTTAATCACTGTAGTGCTATATTCCTAGCCTCCCTTGGAAGAGAGGCGTTTGAAAATAGGGCTCAGAATTTCTGCATTTGCTTTCCTACTCTTCACCTCAGTATCTGCGTAAGTCATGAGAATCTGGTTACTAACATTAGTGCCACTAGTAGTGGTAACACAACTGGAATTTCTTTGGGTTTTGTGTGAGATTTTTATGCGCGAGTTTGTTGCAGTAGTCGCTGAAAGCCATTTCGATAACATGTGCAGTTCATTTACCATTTTATTCAAAAATGGTTCAAATGGCTCTGAGCACAATGGGACTTAACATCTGAGGTGGTCAGTCCCTTAGAACTAGGAACTACTTAAACCTAACTAACCTAAGGACATCACACACATTCATGCCCGAGGTAGGATTCGAGCCTGCGACCGTAGCGGTCACGCGGTTCCAGACTGTAGCGCCTAGAACCGCTCGGCTACCCTGGCCGGCACCATTTAATTCATTTACAATTTTGCTTATGATTGTTCTCTAATAATATTCATTTCTGTCGTTGTCGATATCGATGTCTTATAGCTCTTACGGCACGGAGAAAAACATTAACAAGGTTTTCGACGTCTAAGTACTGTTACTCGACACCCACGTTCTGTCAGTTTCTCGCAAAGTGTAACTTCCGTATCTGTTATCATTTTGAAAATAAACTCTAGCAATAAATAATAAGATTTATGAATTGATATGAATGAATAATTAAGAGACATTGTAAATTACTTCTGTAAGATTAATGCAATGCGCAATGTAAATGGAGTCATGTATGTAATTCAGTAACAACTACATCTGTCTTAAAGAAATCAGACACATGTCATAAATATTCTTTTTTTGACTGTGACTTTTTAACAAAGGGTTACATTTATCTCGTAGCTATGATACATTGAGGTGTATTTTACGTCCCAGGAGTCTGAAGAGAACTTTTATAAGGTAATAGTAACATTCAAATTATAACGTAGATGAGCGACTAAATGCTCGTATTGATTCTTGCCTGGAAATGTATGCAAAGAAAACCTCAAGAAAAAATAGCTTCCCTCTAATGTCGCAATATGTGAGTACCCAACATTTCGCTCGACAGACGAGACTTTAAAATGCCATCACTACAATTCACAATCGTGAGCATACATACCACTGCCTGAAATGTTTTCCCGTTAAGGACGAAAAACCGCATGGAAATAAACATTGTTCGTTAAGAGACCTGCAAAACACTGGAGTAACAAGCTAAATCTATAAAAATCTTAAATATAGCGCACAAAATTCCGCATGAAGTGCTTTCTGAGCATAGATTAAGGATGGATTTAGTTAAAAAGGAAACCCAATGCCTTGAATTGAATCAAAGTTTTCTTCCTTACTTAACCGATGAATGACAGGAACTTTGGTAACTAAACGCAGCTTTCATAACTAGTCTTAATAACAACCTTTTATGTAAGGAAAATTCTTTTTCATTTTTGGCTTCCCAGGAACTCGACGATTCCGTACCGACATCATGTGTTGCCTCCAGATGCTTCTATCTAGTCCTTTTGCAAACTTAATTAATGTCATTTACCCTTGTAGTCCTGGGTCTCCTCTTTGGTCTTTTCCCAAATGGCTTCTCCCTGAATATTCTTGAATCCACCTGATGCTCCTTCGTTCTCATATGATAGCCTCACAATGAGTTATGTAAGTGAAACGCTGACAAAGCGTTTACGTCGAAGATGTGATCGATAAGTGCTTTCCGATTAAAAAATTTTAGTTTTACAATAGTGGCAGTTGAGTAGTTCTATTCATCCATGGATCACTATTTAGGACGTATCATAGTATTTCACTTTAAGTGCAATACACGCCATTCATATACTCATAACTCAAGCTTGATAAGCGTGGAGAAGGTAACTAACTGGCCGTAGCCTTTTAGTAAAAACGTTTCCGGGATTTTACTGAAGTAATTCATGGAAATCACAGAAAATCTGAATAAGGATGGCTGGATGGGAATATAAATTCCATTCTCTTAAATGTGCGTTTAAATTTAAAATTACGCAGTGTAGTTCGGTTGACACTTAGCGTAGAATTCTGATTCACTTATTTAATCTTGCGAAGGTGGGAATCCGTAATATGAGCGAGAATTACAGTTGATTCATTTAGTGGCGATTACTAAACGAAATGGAAATACATTGTTAATTTTACAAAGCCATTTGTAGAAAACAGATGAACCGTCGTTTATAGGAAATGTTTGACAACTTCTGTTTATATTTGTCTGTATCGTGTCGATTTCAACTGAGAATGAAGTATGAAGAGAAAGGTAGCTGTACCTCTGCAACTTCGTTTTCTTACGTTCCGCTGTGTTATTTTGATTCAGGCTTACTCGAGCAGTATGCATCTATCAGTGTACCTGTGATGAATTGTTTTTCCAAGTTTGATACTAATCAAAATTTTATTTCACCTTTCAAGCTCCGGAAAAAGTATTAGATGTTGAATACTTACACATTTTAAGAGAAATTTCTAAATTTCCTGCTGATTCGTTTCATATGTTGTAGCCATTCGGTTTTTGTTTTCTTTCATAGGGAAAACAATAATTAATAAATACATATTCATTTCAGTATGAGTTTTAGTATCTGTAGCAAGTGTGGGTTACTTAGTAATACTTTGCTCACATGTTACAGTGCGAATTAGAAAAAAAGAGTAGAAACACTACTATAGGGAGGGCCAGAAGACAAGGAGTTCCGGCTATACCAAGGCAACTCTTCAAACGGCAATATCTTCATGCTGCAATATCTTCATGGTTGACTCTTAGGAATGACACAAATGGTTCAGCTGCTTTATATTTCAACATACCATTAACCACTGTTTCTGTTCAACATAATGCTGTATAGAAAGACGAATATAGAGGTGAAAGTAACCACTAGGAGAGTATGGATGACAATGTAATGCGGAAACGACGTTATCTGATTCAAAACTACATTTTCGTTTAAGGTAGGAACACTGTCTTATTAAATGTACTGCGGAACCGATAACTTTATGAAAGATTTGTTAGATGAAGTTCTGCAAATATTGGGTTAGAAGAAGCGATGAATAATGTATTCAAGCTCCTTTGCCGGTGAAGATGAATTCTGTTATTTCAGTGATGTAACTGTATTTTTAAGGAAACTGACGTTCCCTAAATCGTAATGAATGATGTCTGTGTCGACAGTTCATTAAACAATCAGAAGTCTGTATTACTCAATACTGATAAAACCTGTCAAACGCTTGGCTTGCATGATCATCTGCACTACCTAAGGCGACAACCATTTACTGTCAAAAAACATAAATACAATTAGGAAGTTGGTGGAGAATCACGAAAGGATACCTTGATGATGGATGGAGCCACCATCCTTAGATTGCGTGTTAGGGTAAAAAGAGGTACATGACAGTCGGAAATAACGTTAATGTCCTCCAGCAGCGCAGCTCACAAGAAATGCAGCGTTTTCACTTGGACGGAAAGTGCACGGACAGACAATTCGTTACTGGCAGATGAATTAGCGGAATTTTAATCTACGGCACCTGACTGTGGCCTGGCTTATTGTGCGCTACAAACAATTTCGCGATTAATCTACTGACGAGGAACCCGTGTATTGGCTGCTAAAGGAAAGAGCGGGACTGGACGTATCCATTAGTGAGCATAGCATCAGGTTACGCAGCGTAGTTGAACAGCTTAGTGGACGAATAATTCACAAGAGTGTTAGTGATGTTGATACAAATAGCACGATAAACAAAGCAAACATTGCACTGTATCTACAACAGTTGCCGAAGTTGCCAAGAAATTTCGCAGAGTGAGAAAGAAGCATCACATGAAACAATAGCATATCTGCAAGAGGAGTCAGCGGAATGTGTGGTGTCGAAAACACTCGACTGTGGGGACAATGTACGTGAGGAGTACAATGACGCCGATATAAGCTTAAAAAATGAAAACGATACTGAAACAGGTGTCGAGCCTTGTAACATATCAACCTTGTCGGGCAGGGAGTCACCAATCCCATCTCCATTGAAACGTAGTAAGGGACATTCGTTGTCCACGGAGCATAGTTAAGAAAATAATGATCAGGTTTCGAATAAGTCCGCAGCAATATGACCGTGAAGCGCATAAGAAAAACTACGGGTGTTCAAGGGAGGACAAGGTGCAATTGCTATAAAAACTGGTGTTTGCACGTTATAAGCATGCTCGATACAATTTGCAGGACGTGCATGATAGTTATCTGCTATGTTACGCATATAAACTGCGTGCGACGTAGATTGCAGTGATTTCAAGGGAAGCAGTGCGCGATTGCATAACTTCAGACAGTACTGCAGACTTGGAAGAGGTAAAATACGAAATTTCAATCAAAGCGTAAAATGCATGGTACACAACAAACTGTGGAAACAACCAGAAAAATTGTAGATGTGTAACATAAACGTATCCCATCGTTCAATAATGAATCTGTTTTCAACTCCGACCAGTTTGAAAAGAAAATGCGTATGAAAGAAACTCTCTAAATTACAATCATCAAGAGTGTTGTATCAAGGTTAACTAACACCGGTGCCGTAACAAAATTGTTTACAATTGTGCCGACTGCTAATCTGAATCTTAAACTGGCTGAAAAGTTATTTATTGTGCTGCGAGAAGCTTTCTCGTGTCCGTGATCTTGCAAACGCATAACAGTAGGCAACAGATGGAAAACGGGCGTGAGAGAACTGCTGTGGTACGAGCACTGTTTTTGGCCAACATCTGGTCAAAATAACTTGCTTTTGTTTCATTCCTGGCTTACGTACAGAAATCATACTCATTTAGAGCAAACTGTCCCTCCCGAAAAGCTTGTGGCATTACACTTAATGCCACCTGGGCCCACTGGACAACTTCAGTCTCTCGATGTTCATTTTTCCCGTGCCTAAAAAACATATTTTCTCACTATCTGCGCCAGACAAGATGGCCGAGCGGTTCTAGGCGCTACAGTCTGGAACCGCGCGACCACTACGGTCTCAGGTTCGAATCCTGCCTCGGGCATAATGTGTGTGTTGTACTTACGTTAGTTAGATTTAAGTAGTTCTAAGTTCGAGGGGCTGATGTTCTCAGCAGTTAAGTCCCATAGTGCTCAGAGCCATTTGAACCATCACTATCTGCACCAACACCTTAAAGGATAGCCAGTTACACGATAATCTCCATGACAGACTGTTTCGCATTGGGTCGCATGCCAACTCATTCCATTAGTTCTCGTCACCCCATTACACCAATATGATTTTATACTCGTGCGTTCTTTAAGAGTGGATATGTAACTGTGCGTCCTGCACGATTTGTAAGTGTCAAGAAGTTCGCCTTCCATCTAGATGGTGCAAACCTTTGTAATCACTGTGGTCTACCTTTTTCCATTCGGTATTCCAAGTGCCAGTTAACAGCTTGTTTTCAACGTTTCTTGAAAATCGACGATATCCATTTTGTGAAGTGTAATACATACATCCCTTAGAAAGTTGATTTCTGTACTTGCAGAACAGTCAGTTCCGTCGTCCTCATGACACACATGGTGAGTTATAAGTAGCTAATATTTTTCATTTCAAATCGTGTCAAAGTTGTTAACACAACACTTTCAAATGAGCGTTACTGATGATTGGACTAGCGATCTCGCACTCATTGGCTTTATTGTAAGTGTACCTAATGATTATGAGGTACACAGAATAGAATGTATATTCGCTCTATCTTATCCATAAACACACCAAGGGAAACCAGTGATATAAATTCTCTCACTGCAGGATGCGAGTTAAAAACAGATTACACCTTCTATTTCCTCTTACTTCAGTTACGAAATAGCGAGTGAGGTGGCATAGTGGTTACCACAATGGACTCGGGAGGACGACGATTCAAACCCGCGTTCAGCCATCCAGATTTAGGAATTTAGTAATATCCTGAAATCGCTCCAGGCAAATGCCAGGAAGGTTCCTTTGATAGGCCACGACCGACTCCCCTCCCGATTTCTTGACACAGTCGAAGCTTGTGCTCCGCCTCTAATGACCTCGACGTCGACGAGATGTTAAGAGGTGTTAGAACGGAACCTTTTTTCACACTTTCAGACTTTTATCTGATTATTAAATTCGCAATTTTCCGATTAAAATGGTATATATATATATAACTTATAAACTCACATGGGAAGCACTTTGTTTTACATTTTTTTCAGTATAATATACACCGGTTGAAAATGTTTAAATTTTTACGTGATTTACTTCAAGATCTACCAAAATCGGTAATTTTTTTATGTAGAAGGCTGTGGATTGCTTTGTTATAAAGCTAATGTCCAGAAGAGGATGGGCACCAAGTAGAGGAAGTTGAAAGAAAGTTTGAGAGACAAGAAACTTTCTGATGGTAAAACCGTAAGAGGCAGGCTGACAGATAAAATGATTGATGAACTGCAGCAGCATTATTGGATGGTCATTGGAAATAGTACCGAGGATTTGTTGAAACTGAAGCAGGCAGTATGGGCTACCTTCTTCCACAGACTATCAACTGATGAAAAATGAGTACATCACCTCTGCACTCCCGGACTTGATTCGTGGTGCAATTGGCGCAATGCCCAGTACTCAAACAGTTCGTACAGCCGTAGACATTCCATCCCAGCAGCAGTCATGGATATCAAAAAACTTATTGACAGTGACGTGGCCAATCCTGAGTTACTGAAGAAGTGTCTGAATGGTCAGACTCAAAATCCCAGTGAGTCGTTCGATGATTTTATATGGACTCGCTTACCAAACACTGTTTTTGTTGGAATGAAGACATTAAAGTGGAGGGTCAATGATGATGTCATAGCTTTTAAAGATGGAAACATTGTTAGGGTGAAATTTGGAAATGTGTGGTAAGGCCTTATGGGACCAAATTGCTGGGGTCATCGGTCTCTAAGCTTACGCACTACTTAATCTAACTTAAACTAACTTACGCTAAGGATAACACAAACACACACCCATGCCGGAGGGAGGACTCGAACCTCCGCCGGGGGTGGGGGACGCATATGGGAATCAATCCTGGAGCAAACTGCATCAGAGAACCTGAACGGATGGACAAGGTCCGCACTGATAAACCAGAGTATGCAGCACAGTTGACCACTAAGGAGTGCAGAAAGAAGATAAGAAGAAAAAACTTGGAAAAAGATGAAAAGGACGATATACAGTGTGGTGCAGGGTATGTCTGAGAGACTAAAAATAAAAAAATTAAGCATATATTAAGTGGGTTACAGTCTTTTGAAACTTTAAATCCTGTTCCTGAAAATTTAAATTTCGTGTTGCATTTTCTCCTAAATATGGGAATCCACTTCGAGTACAGTATTCAAATCTTCACAAGTAATAACATATGTATCCTGAGTGTACTGAACTAAAAGACGAACATAGTGTTATGTATAATTAAAATTATTTGGGATAACGTACAAAAAGGTACACAAAATGTTATCCACGTAATTAAAAAAAATGTATTTCCGAAAGCAGTTGCTGAAATGCAATTATTGTTGTTCAGTAAATTCTGAACATACAGTCTAATTTCCTATAAAAGTTTCACGTCAGTGGCTACAGTGGTTCCTGAAATATAGGGAAGCCACGTTACAAAATTTAACATTGTCGGGATAGGACGTTCCAACTCCCCTTAAACCCATTCTTCCTTTCTTCCATTAACGAAACGTTATAAGACTGAATATGAAAATATCTACAGCAGGGTCAATAGAATTTTGAACTACGTTGTATTGTAGTCATAACAGCGAGATAAGTAAAATAAAATTTTCAATACAGAACAGATTATGCTCCGAACTATTTTCCAGTGCACAGGCGGCTTGAAAAGATAGCAAATGTTCCGTGAAATTTACAAAATAAATTTACATTCCATTCACATACCTTTTTTATTCAGATGTTGCAGTGTCGTTTATTCCAGAGCCGCAGACGCTGGGTGTGGCTGCCAGACTGACGATCAACGAATCCATTACATCGTCTCTAACAACTCCTTCCAGATAGTCTTTCAGTATGTCAGTGTGACACACACGCTTCCCTATCAACAACGGTGATTTAGTCTTTTGGCACGGATCAGTCTTTCTGTGTCGGCTTCTTTAAACGTAGTATATGAAGACAAGTGCACACACCAGCTGTATTGGATTACATAGCAACGATCAGGAGCTGCTCGTATCGCTCTCTGACCATGTTGCAGAGCTATGGAAGCTATTTCTCATTTTTAACCGCTTTCTTTTGAAATATTAACGAGCTCCAGCCGCTCTGCTCTAGTTTGTGTTTCAATATGTCGTATATTGGTAGTTCACTGCCACGAAAGTATCACTTTTTGCTTTGTTTGTAGTGGGAGGCCTGTGGAGAATAGCACGGTGATAGCTTGCATTTTCCATAAAAATGACGGAGCTTGGGTGCAAATAAGGCAACAGCTGATTCTGAAATCATTCTCGAGATCCTTCTCCATTCCTTTCTGAATGGTGGTGATAGTTGATTTTCGATGTCCTCCTTTTGATACTGGAACTTTCAAGACTCCTTTTCCCTCTGTTGTTTACCAAATATAGTTTCTGATGTGGATTTTATTTCCTCAAGTCTCTTCCATGTCATACACAGTTCACGTTCCTTTTGATCTGACTTCATGCATTCTTGTTAGAAACGTCATTCTAGCAGCATCAGTATTATCTCGCTAGATTAAAAATTTCCATTTATCGTCAGATTTTACAAATTGAAATCCGATGCCCTTTAGTATTCTTTGGATGACCCTGAACTTCCTTCAAACACAGTAGCTTCACGCATAATTTTGAGCAATTTTGCTGCCGGCAGAACTCGCCTCTCTCATAAAATTCGAAAACCTACCGACGTAAGGCATCTTGATCGATGTCGCCGACTCCTGTTACCCGCTTTGGCAAGCTACCGGCTTTGCACATTTTCAGCTGCCTGACGAGACAGCTTGGCGCCGTGCACATATCGCCTGACAGTTCGTACACCAATGTTTCCACAGGCATTCCTGCATCTTGGAAACGACGCCGACCAGCTCGCCTGAATCTGTCCCACGTTTGAAGAACGAGTACATTTTAACTTTGAGGTCCCTTTCGTGTTTGTGGATCACCTGGCGTCTTTTAGGTGTTGCAGCCATTATGAGAAAACTGTCAGAACACATGCAAAACCATAGAGATCAGAAAATCGCACTTTCGCTTACGCAAAACACGATAGAACACTCTAATATAACTTAAGTTTACACAGTACAGAACGTGGGAAAAGGTTAAACACAAACTGGTTAGCTGCGCAGCTGTGTACGGCACACACCCGCCCCCTAGGCCCAGAGACTGTCGTAAACTGTAGTATAAGTGCTGTAGTATAAGTGATATTGCCAAAGCGTTCAGCCTACATATTATCAGTAGTATTCAGTGCCACCTTAACATATCTAGCGAAATACATTGTGACAACTTACGGCATGTAATCCGCAGTGTTAAAGTATTTACAGGATCCCTTTCTAAAGTTTTCAGAAGCAAAGTTCGAAAAGCAGCATATTTAATATACTTCACACCAAGAGAGTCATTCTGAAGAGCTCTCCAATCTTCTTAATGGACAAGAAAAAGAAGCAGGGATCAGTTTAATAAAAGCAGTTAAAAGGCTCCGTTGAAATCAAATCTGTTTTGACTTATTTGAAAGTAATGAGGCAATGCTGTGGCTAAATGGGAGCAGAAATTCTCCCCAAGAAAACAACTTTGATGCCCATCTTCGTGTTGAAGGTCAGTGTGGAGGAAATTAGAATGCTTTCGATAAGATAGCGGATATTATTTTCTTCAGTTTGTAATGATACTTGAATTACGTAACTATTATGGTACCTCACCTGAACCTCTCGATACCAGTAATATTCTACTGTATTTCTGTTAACTACTTAACATATTTCTGAGACAACATTCAGATTTTATTTCACTTTTGATACATCGATATGTTTATATTGCAATGATATTATTCTTATGTGTATTCTTTCTTTGGTCACTATGATCTTTGACGTACCTGTAACTCTGATTTTTGGGCGCGTAAGTGATTAATAGTTAGTTGTTGAGTTGTTAGGGAGTCGGACCTTGAGAAAGTCAAGTCTTGTACGTCATGCACGAAAGACGCGTATTGTAGTCCGCTTATAAAATGTGAACTTTAACAGTGACTGTGAGGAAGATGTTTTCAAGTATGTTTTGTGTTGTGAAGTGATGTTTTGTGTTTAAGTGATATTGCAATTAAAAGGAAGTTTTTTTACATCACCATTGTCCTGCAAAAGTGTAATCTTCAAGAATGATTTGTGAAGCGCATCTACAAAACTTTTGAATATAACAGAATAAAACCTAGGCCTCTTTGCATCAGAGCTTGGAATCATAACCACCTAGATTTTCAACGATTGAGCCATGATAATACGAGACCAGCGTGGGAAACACAAAAAGATGAGTGCCTAGTTTTTTGATTATTACATGAAATTACTTTATTAACTGTGCTGTAATGACACCTGCCACATAATATGACTGTTTTTGCCCGAAAATGCAGTATTTATCAGCGTGAGCAGCACCACAATCGTTATTAAATGCTGACCTTTGCTGTGGTAGGGTTGTTGGAAGTTGGATGCTTATAGTGGGCACATGCTGTGGAACTATCTCTGAAGACTATTCGGCAAATTGGTATGGCATACATAAGCAAATCTCGCAACATTAAAAATTTCTAGTATCTTTTCTATTAATGTCTACATATGTGATTGAATTACACTGTTGGTTTATAAGAATTGGTACGTTTCGTTTCCCTGTCAATGATGCACTTCAATAACTTTCAAATGGTTTGCACTTTATATTAGTTGCAAAATAGCGTTACGAGCTTCGACTTCAAATGGTAGAATTGGTTCTGAGCACTATGGGACTTAAAATCTGAGGTCATCAGTCCCCTAGAACTTAGAGCTACTTATACTTAACTAACCGCCATGCCCGAGGCAGGATTCGAACTTGTGTCCGTAGCGGTCTCGCGGTTCCTGACTGAAGCCCGTAGAACGGCTCGGCCACAGCGGCCGGCGAGTTTCGACTATCCGTTATCTTCAGCGCATGGTTATATAACTCATATAAAATTTTTCATTAGATACAGCGTATCTCTTCAAAATTCTCATTCACCAGACAAGTGTGCACTCGTGAGAATGGTGAGACATATTGAAACTGTGAGTTAACGAGCATTTCGCTTTCTTTTAAGTACGTGTCTGAAAGAGTCAGCCTAAATTGTGAAACGAACCCTGTCGTCCAGAACCAATTGCCACAAACTGCGCAGATTCACCATGAGATGGGGAAACTCATAGGCGTCAATTCTCCATTGAGGCATAAGCGCTGTAGTGTGTGAGTGAGACAGACGAGAACCTACGTCAAAGGGAAACCCAGTAGAAGCCTTTTGTGGCCAGGGAGACGTAGCAGTGTTAAATATGGCGGACCTTCGATCGGCCATGAAGGGAAACATTAATGAAAACTATTTAATTCTGTACTAATGCATCCAGTCAAGCCACAGTAATTTTAATTTGCCATCCTCCATAAAATTTCATGGTGATCCCAATAAAACTTGAATATTGATCATAATAGTTTATGATTAACTGTTAAAGTGAAATTAACAAGTTTTGTTAAGACCTGAATGCTAAAATCTGAACGCTTTGGTCGATCTTGACGATCGGTATTTCATATGGAAGCGCATCATTAAAATGACAAACGTTGTAAATATCAACTCTGTAACATTATTTGTTTAAAAGATGTAGTAAATTTAACTGATCAGTATTTTTAGTTAAGCATCCGATCATCGTTTCCTCCACACTTCGTTGTAAAGGTTAGTGCTTAATAGTTACTTTTGTTATTCATTTATTTATCAGAAAGCACATTGGTGGAAGGCTACTTGCCGTGACATTCAAAGTTAAGAACGAAATTGTATTGGTCTTATGTAAAAGAATTTAATTTTTATTGTGTAATTGATATTACTGTTACTTCATTTAGAACGTGAAAGTGATGAATCTTTGATTATTGAAATATGTTAAAATGTAAAATAATGTAGAATAATCTGTAGCCAATCAGATGGACGACCTCAGGAAAGAGAACTGCGCTTATCAGTTCAGCAAAAATGGTCGGCGCGTGGGAAACGCGCTCGGAGACGGACGGAGGACAGTGCGAGTGCTCGTCTGGACAAGAAAGCGAACAGCGCTGGACGAGTAGTGAAAGCAGACAGTCGACTTTTAGGCAGCTAGGAAGTGAAATGACTTACAAAATTTTGCGTTGTGTGGTATCGCGAGACTTAGTCTCTGAGCGGTAAGCAGCCGCGCGCTTGGTGTGAACCCCAACTTTTCGTGTAAATAACTAGGTGTGTTATTGGACCTGTGCTTCGCGATGAGATTGTGAATGATCGAACTGTGTCAAATGGATATGCACTCGAGTGCAACAGTAACTCTGGATACTACCAGTTTCGCTATTAGTTTGCTTTTCGAATAAATATTATTCTAACCAAGTTGGACTGTGTGGGCTACATTTATGGGTCGTTAATTTAGCTCCCGATATTGTCATTATTGTTGTTATATGAAATATACAATTTCGCAAATTGGCCATCAGCCAGACAATTAAACCAAAAGGTCACAAGTGTCTAATTTAGGGTGTGTAATGCGACACGTGCGGTTCAACCCCTAAAGTTTTTGCCTAGACATTTCGACGACGAGTAACCGCATGTGAGCCCGAACATCTATGGGATGTTAGCTCGCAACACTAACGAACGATTTTATGTGATTGGCATAACACTGTCGTTGAAAAAGACGGATTGTCGTAACGCTTAGGGCGATTTTGGAAATAATAAAATATATGATCAAGACTTCTGAAAGGTATTGAGTGTATCAAAGTGACGGTGTCATCGCAGAGCATTTTCATGCAAACTACAGCTATCAGTGATGGTAGAACGGAAAATGATTTGTTTCGTAAATGTTGGAATTCAGTTTCATTTATGTGGTGTTCAGATTACTAAAGATAAAGTTTTGGGGTTATTAAGTAATGAACTTGATGTGTAGGATGTAAAATAATGTTCCATACCCGCACTACAGTCAATTTAATTAATACGTAATTTGTTATCGATGTATCACCACCGTGTTAAATAACAGAATTATAGCGATGTGCCACATATACGTTTTTTCGTCCTGTTAGGTTACCAGAATAAAATTTATTACCAGGTAAGTCTGTTGCCACTTTCTGTTAAAAATGCCTAATTGGTGGTTGCTTTTCTTATTACAGCAGACAAGAATTTCGCCTAGGGGCCACACTGGTGTCGATATATCTGACATTAATACATAGCTTTAGAAAACTCGGGAATCTAGCTGCAATTGTTCATCAGATTTTATGACGGTACCCTTACACGTTAAAAAAGGTTTCGTCTACGTTGAAGACTGTGGGGAAACGGCAAATGCGTGCAGCTAAACAGATTAATCCAGTATTTGCGGATATTTGCTCCATACTCATCCGGTCAGGTGCTGAATAAACGCTGTTCAGTAGGGAGCAGATGACGCTACAAAGATTTGAAGATCGTGATGGTTTCGTTTTATCCACAAATGAAATAAAATAAAATAAATAAATTGATAATAAAATAACTGAATGTTAAAACATCAATTTTTTTTTAATTTCGAAGGAAAACCGACTCCAGCAACTACCGGACTTCGGAATAATTCGATGGCGAAGGATGAAAATTTGTGCCGGACCGGGAATTGAACCCGTATTTCCCGCCTTATGTGAGTGGTTGCCTTAACTGCCATGATCATCCGGACACAAGTCCTGGCCTTCCCAAATTTTAAACTTGTCTCATGCAATTAGCGTCCATCATCCGTTCACATACTTGTTCGCAGCGAGTTCTGTATTCAACTGTTTCACAAGTGGTTAGAACTCTGTTGTGCGTCAGCACTGAAATTATCAATATATACTATGTATATTTGGTGTCGTTTGTTCTGCTGGACGTATCCGACAGAACAGACACCACACACGCATGCGAAACCGCGCGTGCGCGCGCACACACACACACACACACACAGAGAGAGAGAGAGAGAGAGAGAGAGAGAAGTGTGACACCGTTTCTGGAGTGTTTAAGTGCACTTCGCCCAATTACAATGTACGTATTGTTCAGTTGCACTTCGAGTAATTGCTGTGTAACGTATTCAGTAGCTGACTGTAATTGTTCCCTTGATTCTGTGATTTGGTTTCTTAATATTTTACTGTCACACTTTTCATTTCCTCCAAACAGTTGAATTTGTGATAACCTGCTAAAAGGTCGAAGCAAGCTATAATTACGTTTTTTGTTTCGACGCCGAGGGAGGAGACGTTGGCTTTCCCGGATACTAACATTTAAGTACAACGGAAACACACTCCGATATTATAGCTAAAAATTGTATGCTAAAGGCAAAGCTGCTACTGAATTTTATGAATATACTTTTTCTCATTCCTATTTTCTTTTTAGTTGTTTGAGTCATCAGTCTTCCCACTGCTTTCATCCGGCCATCCACGAATTCCATTCCTGTGTCAAATTATTCATTTCAGACTAGCACTTGTATCATACGTACTCAATTATTTGCTGGATGTATTCCCATCTCTGTGTTTCTCTAGACTTTTTATCCTCTACAGCTCCGTCTACTAATGTATTAAGAAATGTCCTACAATCTTGTCACTTCTCCTTGTCAATGTGTCCCACATATTCTTTTCCTTCCCGATTCTGCTTAGAATTTACTCACTCCTTATCTTATCAGTCCACCTAATTTTCGACATTCGACTGTAGCACCACATCTCAAATACCTCGATTCTCTTCTGTTCCAGGTTTCCCACAATCCACGTTTCATAACCACATAATGCTGTGCTCCAAACGTACGTTCCTTTTGCCAATACTCGTCTGCTTTAGATGTCCTTCTTGCTCGTCCGTCATGGGTTATTTTGTTGCATAGGCAGCAGAATTCCTTTACTTCATCTACTTCGTTACCATCAATCTTGTGGTTAAGCGTTTCGCTTTTCTCATTTCTGCTACATTTAATTACTTTCGTGTTTCGTTGATTTACTCCCAATACCTATTCCGTACTCGTTAGACTGTTCATTGCATGCAGCAGAATCCTTAATTCTTCTTCACTTTCACTGAAGATAGCACTGTCTTCAGGGAATCTTATCATTGACATAGTCTCACCTTGAATTTTAATTGCACTCTGTACACTTTTTTTTACTTCCATCATTGCTTCTTCCATGTATAGATTGAACAATAGGGACGAAAGAATATATTCTCGTCTTACTACACCCCTTTTGAACCGATGACTTCGTCCTTGGGCTTCTACTCTTATTACTCCTTTACTTTTCATATTTTGTGTATTATCCGTCTTTGCCTATAGTTAATCTATATTTCTCTCAGAATTTGGGTCATCTAGCACCTTTTGAAACTGACGAACGCTTTTTCCAGTTCGACAAATTCTGTGAATGTGTCTTCATGTTTCTTTGGTCATTCTTCCATTATCAGCCGTAAAGTCAGAACTCCCTTTCTAGTGCCTTTATCTTTTCTAAAGCTTGATCGCCTAGTAACATATCCACAATTTATTTTCCATTCTTCTGTATATTACTCTTGTCAACAACTTGGATTCATGAGCTGTTGCCGGCTGGAGTGGCCGTGCGGTTCTAGGCGCTACAGTCTGGAACCGAGCGATCGCTACGGTTGCAGGTTCGAATCCTGCCTCGGGCATGGATGTGTGTGATGTCCTTAGGTTGGTTAGGTTTAATTAGTTCTAAGTTCTAGGGGACTGATGACCTCCGAAATTAAGTCGCATAGTGCTCAGAGCCATTTGAACCATTTGAACCATGAGCTGTTAAGCTGATTGTGCGATAATTCTCGCTCTTGTAAAATTTTGTTGTCTTCGAAATTATGTGGGTGATGTTTTCCTGGAAGTCAGAAGATATAGCACCAGCCTCATACATGCTACACACCAACGTGAATAGTTGTTTTGTTTCCACTTCTCCCAATGGCTTTAGAAATTCTAAAGGAGTGTTATTTATCACTTCTGCCTTATCCGATGTTAAGTCTTCAAAATATCTAATTCTGATCCGAATAGTAGATATCCTATCCCGTCTGTACCGACTACTGTTTCTTCTTCTCTCACATCAGACAAGTCTTCTACCAGATAGAGGCCTTCAATATCCTCTTTTATCTATCCAATCTCTTCTCTCCATTTAGCAGTCGAATTCTCTGATACTGTCAGCGTTGTCAATCTCGCTTTTAATTCCGCCAAGGATTTATTTTACTTTTCTATAACCAGAGTCAATCCTTCCGACAATCATTTCTTTTTCGAATTCTTCACATTTTTCATGCAGCCATTCCGCCTTAACTTCCCTGCGCTACCTATATAATTTCAGCCTCAGCGATTTTAAATTCTTGATTTTCCCTAAACCTATTTTCTACTTCCTTCATTACTCGATCAACCGAAGTATTTCTTCTGCTACCCATGGGTTCTTCGTTGTTACCTACTTTGTACCTTTTTTTTTCAATTTACGTGATTGCCTTTTTCAGAGATGTCCATTCCTCTTCAACTGAACTACTGTACCTACTAATTCCTTATCGTAATATCTACAGCCGCAGGGAACTTAGAACATATCCCTTTGTTTCCTAGGACTTCCGTATCACACTTCTCTGCATACGGATTCGTCTTGAGCAGTCCTTTAGGGTTTTGCCTGCTCTTGATCAATACTAAATTGTGATCTGTATATATATATCAGCTCCTGGGTAAGCCTTGCAATCCAATATCTGATTTCAGAAACTCTGCCTGGCCAAGATGAAATACAGTAGAAATCTTCGCGTACGTCCCGGCCGTCTCCAAGTAAACTTCCTCATCCTCCGATTCTTGAACAGAGTATACGCTGTCACAATCTGAAATTTACTGCAGAACAGAGTTGGTCTTTCTTCTCACGCCCTCCTGTTACCAAGCCCACATTCTAGCGTAACACTTTCTTCCGCTCCTTCGTCTACAACCGCATTCTTTTCCCCCGTAACCATTAGATTTTCGTCCCCATTTACATAATGAGTTGCCCGTTCAATAGTCTCAAATATTCAGTTTGCGACGTCGGCATATATAACTGAACTACCATTTCGGTGTTGATTTCCTGTCGATTCTGATGAGAACAACCCTATCACTGAACTGTTCGCAGTAGAACAATCTGTGCCCCACCTTCCTATTGGTAACGGATCCTAGTCCCACTGTATCATTTTCTGCTGCTGTTGATATTACCCTATACTCATCTGGCCAGTAATCCTTGTTTTTTTTCCTGTTTGCGTTACTGACCGCCACAATATCGAGACTAAGTCTAATCATGTCCTTTGTCAGATTTTCTAGCCTCCCTCCTTAAAACTTCTGAGATTCCAGGCCCCGACTCGTATAACGTTTTCCTTTCGTTGGCTGTTCAATGTTTTTCTCATAATCACCTCACCTTGGCAGTCCCCTCCCAGAGATCTGAATGGGAGACTGGTGCGAAATCTTTCGCCAATGGGGTCATCATGATTTAACTTGTACTGTACAGGCCACATGTCCTGTGGTTACAAATTGTGTGTCTTTAATGCGATGGTGCCCACTGCCTTCTGCATCCTCATGCTGTTCATCATTGCTGATTCTTCCGCCTTTAGGAGTTGTTCCCACCCCAAGGACAAGAGAGTGCCATGAACCTTTGTCCGCTCCTGCGTCCTTTTCGGCAAAGCAGTTGGCAGAGTGAGGGTTATTTCTTATGCCGGAATTTTTCGGCCGCCAATGCTGATGATTTTTATTCAAAATTTAAGCCTTAGCAGTTTTGGAACCTGGGACTGAAAGCATTTTGATTAGTAATCTAAAACGCTAACTCTCGATCAGTAGTGCTTTCTTCGTGTCATGTTTCAAATGCTTTATACTTACGTGAGTTTATACAGGGAAACTGAGTAGAAATCTTGAAATTATATAACACCTCAACACGCTGTTTAGCCAAGATAGAGAAGTCAATCTGCAGCGTATTCTCTCGTGTCCAATTCGTCAAGACGCCGATATTAATCGTGTTAGTTGGATGTTTACGACAGAAGCAGTTAACGTTCACATTGTCTGCCGAAACAACCATCTCTTATTCAATTTTTGTAATACCTTTGATTTGCTATAAATTTAGTCTTTCGTCTTTCGACGCAATTAGCTTAGATTCTGCGTGTTTCACATCGAAGTAGTAGGTTCACTGGGTAGATAAGTTACTCATTGATTGCTGTCAGCTCTCTCTTTCTCTCTCTCCCTCCCCCCCCCCCCCATCGCTCTCTCTCTCTCCGTCTCTCTCTCTCTCTCTCCTCTCTCTCTCTCTCTCTCTCCGCCTCACTCCCCCCCCCCTCCCGCTTTCCACATCTGGGGAGATTACTACAGCTGCGTACATAGTTTACGTTGCGAAATAAGTACGTGTCTCTACGGCAGGAAGTATTTACAAAAACACAAGAAAAAACGTGACCTACATGATCAGTAGGTTTAATTCTTCCTTGCGAAGTCATAAAGTTTTTAAATATATTTCCCAAGACTAAATACCTTTATGATGTTTTAACTCTCTAAATAGGTTATTTGTCATCGGAATGCTCCCAATGGTCAGATAATGTCGCAGTTATATTTTAGACCAGAATTTGTTGCAGTCCTATAACACACTACAAATTCAGAGATAACTGTGCAGTTTTTGGAAGGTGGGCACATTAGATTAACAAGCTGAAAGTGTTGGCGCTACCACCGCATTTACCTCATAATCATTGCAAAATGGTACTGAACACATTAAAAGACACCACTGTGTAAAATCCGATTTCATTTCATTATCTATTACAGGCATAAATTGTCACTCACTAAACTGATCATTACCGGGACGGATTAAAGCTGTAGCCAGTTACTTAGTCTGATCCCTCATATGATAATATTCTACTGCTTACGGAAACCAAACATGAGCATTTGAGTCAGTTAACATAAAAGTTTAGAAATTGCGTTAAAGTTTTACAGACATTTGCTGGCTTGATAGGTGTATATGTAAGTAAAAAATGAAATGTCTGTTTGATTATCTGATAATCTCAGTTCAAATTTTCAATTAGCACTCAGTGTGCATACATCGAAGTAACCCACAAGGGGTTAATGACCCCAATGCGTGTGTGTAATTTGTGAAATGAATTTTAATTATTCAGTTGCATTATTGTTTTATAACGGTGTTAGGTCGCCATTTTCCAGTTTCCAATAATAACGTGATAATAAAATAACCATTTGACTACAGTGACAGATTATAATAAATATGTGAAGCAAATTACTGGCTTACTAATTATTTAAATGGCCAGTGCACAGTAGCTGACACCTAATTTATACATTTTAATCTATGTACGTACTCTGAAGTCCGCCATACGATGCCTGGCGGACGGTAGTTTGTACTACTGCTAGTCCACCCATTTTCTTGTTACTTGTAAATGCAGTGATGGACCTGTATACCTCCGTACGACTCTCAATTTACCTGATCGTATCTTCGCGGACCTCATTCGAGTCGTGTGTTTGTGGCAGCTAAATCGTTCTGTGGTCAGCCGCAAATGTCCGTTGACTAAACTACCTCAACAACGTGTCATGGATAGGAATTAGCCTTCCGTCTGGGGATTTGCGTGTTAACTGGGAAAGGGGCCAATGTCGAAGAGTAATATATTAAAAAGTAACTAGGGCTGTAAGCCGGTCGTGGGGATATTTTTTTCAACATTTTCGGAGGTTTTTCAACGCCAATAATGCTTACCTCGATTTCCTCCATAAGGGAATCTGTTGTTGTTGTTGTTGTGGTCTTCAGTCCAGAGATGTATTATAAATACATAGGAATAGCATATAAAATGATTCGTAGAGTTCAGAAGTCGCTCAACGTCACGTTGAGAGTAAAGTAAGCTTTTGACATGGAAAGCGAATTATAACATTCTGTGCGGGTTTAATCAAAAGCCATCTCATTTAACTTGTTCACACACAGTGGCGCGACGCATTAGTTGGCAAAGGAGCAGGGTTCAAATCCTCAACGTGTGACACGAAACACGTGCTTCTGTCAGATTTGCCAGCGTCAGCAAGTAACGTTTCGAATGTTGTTCACCCATAGAGTCGTAGTGATACACACTTCTACTCACGTGTAGCGCCAAACGCTATATGTACACTAAAACACTATTTGCCATAATAAAGAACTCAATGAGATGATTACTTTAGTGTATAGATTGACTATGGTAGAGAAGTATATAATTAGTTATTGAGTGCAGGAGGAATCTCTAATGGCAATAGGTATAATTTATACTAATTAAGCAACAAACAAGGTCGACCTATCAAATGAAAGCCCTCTTCGAGACAAGGCGTATGAGCTAACCATACGTTTGTTTGTTCACTTAATTAGCTAATGAGAAGCGCCTGATTTAAGTGATTATTTACGGTCAGTATAACTCCTTACAGAAAACAGATGCACAACATCACTGGAGCATACACTGTAAAATGTAGCCACATATTTTGAACATCATTTGGATTGCCACGTTTCAGTGCTTAACTACAGTTTCCCATTAGCTAGTCACAATTTTACATAGTTTTACCCATAATTTAAATTCGAACATGACTACCTACGTACATTTGGATTACACCAGCACAAAGAGCATTTCATTTCCTACAGAACTGATGCGCCATTTTTCTGTAAGATACTGATATACAAGGAACAGCGCACTAATGTAGTCGAAACTGTGTGAAAATTTCTTTCACGTTAATTACGATTGCGGGTGAACTAATCATTAAAGAAAAGTGTTATGACAAATTATGGCAACCAGCGCATCTTTTGGTGTATCTAGTTTAAAGGAGAACATGAGGATAATGAGACATCATGAGCGCTGGTGAGTCATTATATTATTTTTTTGTCGAGATTGACGGAAAACTCATGAACATGTAACACCTCCGTTTTTAACCCGACCTGATCTGATCGAATTGCAGCCCAATATTTATCATTAACATGACCGTGAACCTAATGGGGCTGGTAATCGAAATTGACTGCTACGGAAGTTGTTACTTTCCAGTTCGTCCTGTTCAATACTATAATACTGAATGTCTGGTAATAAGGAACACCAACACAGTTTTACTAATTAAGAACTTATATTCATCTCAAAACACAAAAAGGAGACAGCCACTGCCTTCGTCATACATATCTAATTACGGCTAATCTCAGCACAGGCTTTCTTCATTTTCCATTACCGTTACACGCTAATCCATCACTGCATCCAACACTGAAATCCAAGGTTAGGCCGGCGCGGTGGACGCGAAACCAAATGTCGGCACTAGTAACGTCACTGATCACTTTCATAATGATACTTGATCACTTTCCCGGTATTAATTTATGATTTAGGGGCCTAACCACGGCGATGGTGACACCCTTCTCGGTTAAAGACCCTGTATTTCAATAATTGCCTCCACACATACACCATTCCCGCCAACCACTCTGGCGCATCTTGACACCCGCTCTCTCAACACGCCACAATCGATTGTACGCGCTATAGATCTGCGCCGAGGGCAAAGTTATAGTAATGGCCTACAGACCCCTTACAAACAGTCTATAAAAGAAGCCACGCGTATTTGCCTGGGATAGTGTGCTGGAAGCATTTGAAGATGCGATATGTTTGTCACTCTGGGTTGTGGTTTAGCCACTACAGTTTCGGTCTCAGATCTTTAAGCGTCTCTGGACACTTATGATAATCCACGAACGCTGTGAATCTGGACATCAGTTCTGAAAAGCACTGCATACCATGCAGTCGGTTGGACTTGTGTTATTTATCGCCAGTGGATCTCGTTTGTTCTTTGAATTATATCGCAGGTCGTCGAATTGGGGGTTTGTATTAGCTGCAAACAATTTCAGACTTACATGAAATGTATTCATAGTTGCAAATATGGACAACCTTCAGGTGTACAATCGAATACGTCATCGAAAACTTGTACCAGAATGGGACTCAAATCCGGATTTCCCTATTTTTGCGAGCAACCTCTTTAACTACTTCGACTATCCGAGTATGCTTTACAGCCAGACTTACACTTCGATATGTCGTTATCCATGCTTCTACAACTTGCGCTAGTACATTCATTATGTGCATTCCCTTACAGGGGAGACAATTCAAAGTCTATTACCTGTTATCTCAGCTGGTACCATGTGATATTTTGTTTGTAATGTACAATTATGATTTGGATATAACTGCACTGCAATAGCTACACAATAGCTTAAATCTATTTACAATAAACAGATTAAAAATTTATGACCGATGCTGCCTTTGCTCCTATCTTGTTAAGACTTTCTTTAAATTTATAGCAACTTTGAAACTATTTCGGGGTCTGGACCGAGCGAGGTGGCGCAGTGGTTAGCACACTGGACTCGCATTCGGAAGGACGACGGTTCAATCCCGCGTCCGGCCATCCTGATTTAGGTTTTCCGTGATTTCCCTAAAACTCTTAAGGCATGCCGGGATGGTTCCTTTGAAAAGGGCACGGCAGACTTCCTTCCCTAATCCGATGAGACCGATGACCTCGCTGCTTGGTCTCCTCCCCCAACACAACCCAATCCTGGGACTGGAGTCATATCTAGGTCGAAACTATGACAGCAATTAAGTCTGTCGTCTGCGGTCCATTGGTGAGTATGTGAAACTATAGTCTTCATTGATTCATCAAATCTTTAAAACATGAAAGAAAGGCCTCTTTTGTGGTTTACTGTAAAGTCAGCACCGGAAGCTGGAGAATCTTCTCTTTCCAGTACTGATACCTGCCTTAGTATTTTTGTGGCTATGTTACGTAGACTTTCATACTGTGTTGTTTGCAATGCAAAAAAGATGCAGTATGGTACACGTTACTTTAGAAGAAAGTTTATTATTTGTAAAATTTTCCAGTATTTCGTAACAGAATTGTACATTTATTTTGCGTTGAAATGAACGAAACGGAAAAAGTTTGAGCAAAGTATACATGATTGCGCGTCATTAAGGGAGCAGACCAGGTTTAGAGCTTCGACAACGGTATGTGTGAATTTGCACAGGTGATCGGAAGCAGGAACGAAGGCAACGTCCCACCGTTCTCGGATCGATGTTTGTCAACGGGCACTTCTCCTAAGAGTGCTGCATAGATACCTCCGCTAGAAGGCACTTGGCCAGAAACTGCGGTAATTTTAGTTAAGTTAGTGAAAATACCACCGTAGCGACATGCCAGGAGCAACGTAACGGATAGGTCACTAGCTCGTAATATTGTCTACATCTGTCAGCCGTATTCAGGACTATGTGTGAACTATTAACTGAGCCGTTTTTGTCCTTCATATCAAGCTTCAGGCGTCAAGTTCCTGGGTAATTCGAATGTAGCAAACATTTGTTAATGCTGACTGTGTGTAGAAAGACGTCAGTTACAAGAACAGCAACCGGATTTAATTTTTATATACATTTTTCAAAATAGTTTGAAAAATTGTTGCATTCCTTCGAAGTCATTTGTTGATAGCTATGCTTGTGTCACTCTGACAGTTACCGCATAAATGTTTGTCTCATTCAGACACGTCCAAGAGACAGCCGGTTCGATATCAATTTCTGTTAAAGTTTTAATAAGACGTTAGTTTCATTCTGGATTCTGTTTCTACTTAACATCTATATCACATTCTGTCACATAGTTTTGCTTCCATGCATAGTATTATCTACAGATATTCCATAATTATTTACGTTTTTTACCCTTAATATGGTCTCATCGAATCCAGAATTAACACAGAACGCATTTGTTGCAAATAAATACTTCCCAGAGACTACCTGCAAACCTGTTCGCGAAATATTAGCATACTAATTATTCGGCCTCACCGGAGACTCACGACGATTGTTGTCTCAGTTGGTGAGCAAATCACTTAAATAGGCTCATCTAGTATATGAACTTGGGAACCACATAAATACCATCGTAAAGAGGCAGCAAGAATAAAATATTTAATATCACAGAGGATTCTTGTAGGCTACGTTCTCAGGCAACAGATTAGATTGAGTAACGACTAACAACAGTGTTCAGTAAATGGAACAACAGTATTGTCACATCGTAATCATAATGAAGTCCAAATCCGAAAGCAGGATCATCAGTGAAGTACAACACGTAATACTGTAAGCACGTTTATTTTAACACTAACGTGCAGCATGAAGAGAACAGAATTCATGGATTGAGACTACTGCTACCTGTTCAGACATCGAATATTCCAGACTATACAAACATTACAAACATAGCAATTTCAGAGACTCTTTCTAAGATTAACAATTATAAATGAGTAATAGTTACAGGTGATCGGGTTTGAATTGGCGACCTGCAACACGCTAATTGGCAACGTTAACCGGTACGCCACTCTGCCTGCAGCACAGCTGCATCAGTTGCACCCTGTCCTGAAGAAACAGCTGGTGGATCCTCGCTTTCTGATTGAGCTGTCACATCCTCTTCACTGTGACAAACATAGAAGGTAGCCCTCACACCGCTTTCAATTTCATGTAACGAGAAGCCGCCATCGCAGATTTGCGCTTCAGGACTGCGCTCGGGCTTTATAAGGAGGATTTGTTTGTCGAATTATTGTTGATGGTTGATTCATTTTTTGATATGTCCTCTAGTTTTATTTTTATGATTTGTGTATATTCTTATGCTGATTTAAATATAATTAGATATTAATTTGGTATTGATTATATTTCTTTTAGTTTGATTTTGTTGTTTTTTAATTTGTATAATTACTGTACTTGATGAAGAGTCACAATCCTGGACTTTCACAATCCTGGACTTCGTATGAGACAACAGACATGTGCCGAAGGACACGTTGCCACCCAAAGGAACATTGCAGTGTAGCTTCTCCATTAATCCCACGTTTCTTATACGCGTAAAAATCCGTACCACGTCTCCCGGGCTACATTCCACTGACGGGTGCTAAGTGTTGCAATGCTCTAGACCCTACCTCTGGGGGCAGAGCGTCGTTATGTGAGCCAGCTGTTTTGTTTCTTTGGCAGTGTTGATGAGATGTGTCACGTAATCATCCTGTGCATCGTCCAGTTGAAACAGGAACAATGTAGCAATTGTTTCGGCCTCGAGATCGTGGATTAGAAAGACACTGTGAAGACTGTGATGTATTGCTTCACTATGTACTAAGGCAATATTACGACGTTGCCTGAAATAGAAAACCAATGTTCGATTCCGGCAGATTTCTTGTGGGCAGGAATACCCTATTTCCTGTGCCAATTGAAAAGCGAGTTTTGCAGAGCAAGAAGGTATCTGATATATATAGTAACACATCTTGGAAGCCACGTGGATTAGCCGCGGGGTTTGAGGCGTCACGGCACGGACTGAGCGGCCCCTGCTGTCGGAGGCTCAAGTCTTCCTTCTGGCCTGGGTGTGTTTGATGTTCTTGGCATAAGTTACTTTAAGTAGTGTGTAAGTCTAGGGACAAATGACCTAAGCGGTTTGGTCCCTTAGGAATTCACAGATATTTGAACGTTTGTACATCTGGGAACCAAAAACATGTCTCATGAAGAAGGAAAGCTTGCGACTAAGTTCTGCCAAAACGATCATTATGTGGGATGTTACCCAGATACAGATAATTGTTTTCATCTATAACTAGGTTGATTTGATGATTTCGTAAGGCAATTACTGGTATTTATTCATTTGTACTATTACTGTAATGTTTCCTTTCTTTTTCTCTTTTATCTGGTTGTTGTACGAGTTGCACAATTTGTTCCTGCTACTAGTTAGCATAGTACACATCTATTACAAATGAATAACAGAATATACAGAGAACAGAATAGGCTTTCACTCTGATCAGCTTCGATGTAGGACCGCATGATGTTGCAAAATTTCCTCAAAATTTTGTTGCTCTTAGCCCGCTTTAGCCCCGGTAGGCATCCGTTTTCATAGCGTGCTACACGAAATGATAGATGCATTTAGTGACTTTCGACATTTGATGCTGTACCGCCAATTCTGCCAAGGTGTAACTAAGTGCGCTGCTATAGAATACCTTCTGGATATCCTCTGCCTGAAAAATCTGGATTTTATTCTAGTTAGTGTCGTCTAGTATCGATCTGAATTGACCTTTTAGTGTCCGTTCAGGAGAACCACACCAGCACGTTCAAGACGGCTCAGCAGAACACTTTGCCCTCATTTTGTAGAGTCTTTAATTTCTTAGCAGGAGCATCCCCTTGGGGCCACTCCATGACCATAAGATTCTGGTTTGTAGTGGTGATACCAAGTCTCATCTTCGCTGATGACGGGGATCGGAAAATTTTTTTCTTCGACTATTTGCTGGTTCGAAGGTCTCGATTATCTCCATTCTATGATTTCTTTGGACTTTCGTAAGCACCCAAGGGACTCAATTCGCGCATACTTTACAATAACCAAGGTTCCGTAACAGCTTCTGTAAGATATCATAGCACAGGATCCAGCTGATGTTAATTGTGGGAGACAGCAGGTGTGCAGGGTGGACCGTGACGTGATTTGTCCAACACATCCACCACTATTGAATTGTTGAGCCCACCGCCTAAGATTACTTAAGTCTGTTGTATCGTCGCCGTTCAGGTTAAGGAAGTCCCGATGATTTCCAAGTGATGCAGTTCGTTCATCATGGGAAAATTCAGTCAACCATATCTCTTTTATAAGCATCTCAATGAGAGATAGGCTTTGGAAGGCTCGAGAGCTCCTAAAGTCTGTCGAACAGCAACGAAATCCATAGATCATTAGAGGGGAGAATAAAGAATACTACAGTAACGTTATCTAATTCGGACACTCAGTGGCAACACAACAGACATGAAGTATCTACAGGGCTATGCTGAACATTAATGCCTCCGAATTTCTTATTTGGAAACTCTTAATGCTTTGTAAATAAAACACACGTTGTTAACAATCTACATATTCGTTATTCACGTCCACATATTAGCAGCCTTCTGCCGCCTGAGGGCTCCTAAATGCAGCGTGTATCACGGCGGTATGTAATGGAGCTATGTCGGTGCGCGAGACACAGTATCCTGTAGCCGAGTTTTGAAATCGAACAATTTTTCGACATTCGCAGCAACCTATCCTTCAGCATGACAACGCGAAACCACTCGCGAGAGCTGTGACATATGTAAAAATCCAACGCCTTGAGTATACTGTCAACGATTATCCTACACACAGACCCGACGTGGTTCCAGCCGATTTTCAACTGTTAACCAAAACTCTTATAGTAATGAAGTAGTGCAAGCAGAGATGAGGTGGTTGCTGTGTCAATGAAGTGAAATATTCTACCGTGACAGTATAAACAAACTGGTTTGTAGTTTTCAGAAACGTGTTCGTCAGCAGGGTGGCTATTTTGAGAAATAAATATGTAGACATGAATATCAAATATGTAGACTGTTAATAACATTTGTTTTATTTTAAAACTTTAAAAGTGTTCACATTACCTTTCAGCACGTTGTCGGAACATAATTGGTGAGATGTGTGTGTGTGTGTGTGTGTGTGTGTGTGTGTGTTTGTGTGAGTGTGTGTGTATTTGATCCGTTTTCTTTCATCTTCAGTGTTACCTGACTGTTAAACCCGCACAACTTAAACGATTTTCAGCATAGTTGAGTAATTATTCCAGTAATAAACGCTGTTATGTATAGTAGTGATACATCAGTGGGATACGTATGTCTTTGTGTGCACACACTGACATTTGCGTCAGTAAGTAGCCCTGTGTCACGTGCTGTTAGTTAGGCAATTTGGTCACAGTGGAGGGAAGTGGGTGAGTATGGGTGGCAAAAATTATTCACACACATTGTGTTTACAAATAGCCTCCACAATGTTTTGAGTGACGTTTAATGTGTCATTGAGGGAGATAGATGCATCCGGGATTTTCTAGACAGAATTTTTTGAACCGATCTTTCCGGAAAGTTGGATAACCGATAATGTTACTGCGGAATGTAAATTTGCCAAATCTGTGTAATGGTACAAGACTCTACAGAATAAAGTAATCGAGGCCAGTATAATGACTGGCAAAGGGGAAAAGGTAGAGGATAATTATGCCACGAAAACCTTTAATATCATCCGGTTTGCCGTTCGGTTTGAGGCTATTGCATTTTCCAGTAAAGTTGGCTTATAACATGACCATCAAGAAAGCACAGGTCGAGACATTTCGATATTGTGATGTTAACTTCAAGTAATCATGCTTTACACAACATCAATTTTACGTTGCGTGCTCACAAGTGGGACCACCTGAACATTTAATTTATATTCATAGAAATAAAACTACAAATATTGTGTGTAGGAAGATTTATGAAAAAATGAAAATATAAATATGCAAATGCAATAAATATTAACTTTCTTATTAAATTAAATGTCTTTTGATTGTACTTTGTTTTATATCAATAAAAATATTTTATCGCACCGTTGATAAAATAATGTGATATACATTATATTATGTTGTACGTATAATGGAATATACGTCTGTGTATGTATCTGACAGGGAGAATGGTTCTCAAGGCATCAAACGTGTGATGTAGTCTACTGGAACTACAAAATATTGGCCATGTGCGAGTAGGACTCGAGCAATGAAGTTTCCGTGCAGATTTAAACATTTATATACAGAGCTCATTCATTCAGGGAACAGAGATTTCCGTCTGTTGTCGTCACTGTTAGTCGCAAGTTTTCGCTCCTAGGGATTTCAAAACTTTCGAGAACGTTTCAATTTCATGTTCGAAGTGCGACAACAAGTGACAAACGACATTTTTTTTCTCGTAATATGATTAGAAATTAGCAATATTATAATTTTTTTACGTTAGTGTCTTGATTCTTGCCAAATGTCAAGGTTATAGGGCAATGGGAAGCATCCTAGAGGTTTCAAATACAGCATTTGCGAGTATCAGAATATGTGACACAAATTGCCGTATCTTTGAATTTCATTGCCTTTGAAGATAACCTTTATTACACCACCAAGGGACCATGGATATTAGTATGTCACATAAAATTTATCTTGATACTTCTATCCATTCCTGTAGAAACTGTGTTTTAACAATCAGACAGACAGAAAGACGGACGTAAAGTTAGACAGACAGACAGGCGGACGGCTGAAAGAATTCAATTTATACCAATAGAGGTACAGGATCCTAAACAACAGTATTCTCTTATGGTTTCAAATTTTGTGCAGCACTGCTCAAAAATTGAGCAGTAATCCAGGGTAACACAGCGACTCGAACGTTACTAGTGGTCAATGGTAAATAGTGGAAACTGGTTTTGGACAACATTTTTCGTGTTATGTTGTCCAAGGCATGCTACGTGTGCACAAGCAGCAGATCAGCTACTTTCTACAAACATTGAAGGAATTGTTAAGGTATTAATTTATTGTGACGCTTTAATTTTCTTTCCCTTTTATTTTGTCATAAAAATGGCAGACAAAGAGTAAATTTTGAGTAAAATATGTAGCGTTCCTTTTCTTTAATAATTTAGAATGGAAAACCCATTTTATAGTCATATATAAAGGGGGATTTCTTTTCACCATGAACACAGTCTAGGGATTGATCGAAGAGAGGAAACGGCACAATATGTGTCTAATGAATTTATGTGCGGAAATGTTTGGCTTCCACGGTAGAGACCATTTCTTTAGCCATGCTTTGTTACAGAGACTGCAACTTAACTAGCGCTGTACCGTGCAGCCAGTTACAGTATGAAATTAGAATTATATTAATACCTTCAGCTGCTGACGGGCGTTGATATATATCAAAGGGTAGAGATGAAAATATGTGCCCTGACCTGGACTCGAACACGGGATCTGCTGCTTGCATGCCAGACGCACTATCCATCTCACCCACCGAGGGCACAGAGAAGAGCGTGACAGCAAGTACTATCTCGTGCAAGCGTCCCGCGAGACCCACATCCTCACCTTGTATGTCCACACACTACATTCGTAGTATCCCATCCCATCACACTCATTACTCGTGGAAGAGATTCTTACCAAGTCCCGTAAGAGTTCGGGGAATATCTGTGCATCCGCACAGAAGAAGAAGGTCATGGCCGGTGCAGCCAGAACTATATACTTATATGGATATGGTGTCTGTTCTTTCGGACATGGTGTTAACGCCATCGTTCAGTCCACCTACCTCGATAGGATTCTTGCCGATGTCCCTTCACTCTGTGGTAGCAGATACGTGCTAGGCAGTGTTTGGCAGCGTTGTTGAAACAACTACCTAATACCTGCCACACAGATACGGCGTAACTCTAGTTGAAAGTCAGTTCCTGAAAGTTCATGATTAAAAAATGGGGGGTTCGGGATATTCAACCTACTTGCAGAAAAGCGTTTAACATAGATTAACTCTGTTTTTAATTTATATTGAAACACATGAACAGGCTATCTTGTCCGTATTTAATATGATGAAACGTTATCAATGAGAGTTCACTGTCTCTATAACAAAAATTCACTCGAAAAGCAGCCAGAATTTTAGCAAGCCCGATCCGACTATTTTTCACGTTCTACCAGGCACAGACCCACAACTATTAGGGAGTTAAACATTCGGTCATTCCAGTGGTCTTCTTCGTAAAAAGTGCTTTCCAAAATACTCCGTGCAGAGCGCGAAATATGCCACCGTACTACGACCAGAAAGTTCACATGCTCATATCTCTCAAACTATTTAACTTTTTTTTTTTTTTTGGTCGTCAGTCTACTGACTGGTTTGATGCGGCCCGCCACGAATTCCTTTCCTGTGCTAACCTCTTCATCTCAGAGTAGCACTTGCAACCTACGTCCTCAATTATTTGCTTGACGTATTCCAATCTCTGTCTTCCTCTACAGTTTTTGCCCTCTACACCTCCCTATAGTACCATGGAAGTCATTCACTCATGTCTTAGCAGATGTCCTATCATCCTGTCCCTTCTCCTTATGGGTGTTTTCCACATATTCCTTTCCTCTCCGATTCTGCGTGGAACCTCCTCATTCCTTACCTTATCAGTCCACCTAATTTTCAACATTCGTCTGCAGCACCACATCTCAAATGCTTCAATTCTCTTCTGTTCCGGTTTTCCCACAGTCCATGTTTCACTACCATACAATGCTGTACTCCAGACGTACATCCTCCGAAGTTTCTTCCTCAAATTAAGGCCGGTATTTGATATTAGTAGACTTCTCTTGCCCAGAAATGCCTTTTCTGCCATAGCGAGTTTGCTTTTGATGTCCTCCTTGCTCCGTCCGTCATTGGTTATTTTACTGCCTAGGTAGCAGAATTCCTTAACTTCATTGACTTCGTGACCATCAATCCTGATGTTAAGTTTCTCGCTGTTCTCATTTCTACTACTTCTCATTACCTTCGTCTTTCTCCGATTTACTCTCAAACCATACTGTGTACTCATTAGACTGCTCATTCCGTTCAGCAGATCATTTAATTCTTCTTCACTTTCACTCAGGATAGCAATGTCATCAGCGAATCGTATCATTGATATCCTTTCACCTTGTATTTTAATTCCACTCCTGAACCTTTCTTTTATTTCCATCATTGCTTCCTCCATGTACAGATTGAAGAGTAGGGGCGAAAGGCTACAGCCTTGTCGTACACGTTTCTTACTACGAGCACTTCGTTCTTGATCGTCCACTCTTATTATTCCCTCTTGGTTGTTGTACATATTGTATATGACCCGTCTCTCCCTATAGCTTACCCCTACTTTTTTCAGAATCTCGAACAGCTTGCACCATTTTATATTGTCGAATGCTTTTTCCAGGTCGACAAATCCTATGAAAGTGTCTTGATTTTCATTTAGCCTTGCTTCAATTATTAGCCGAAACGTCAGAATTGCCTCTCTCGTCCCTTTACTTTTCCTAAAGCCAAACTGATCGTCACCTAGCGCATTCTCAATTTTGTTTTCCATTCTTTTGTATATTATTCTTGTAAGCAGCTTCGATGCATGAGCTGTTAAGCTGATTGTGCGATAATTCTCGCAATTGTCAGCTCTTGCCGTCTTCGGAATTGTGTGGATGATGCCTTTCCGAAAGTCAGATGGTATATCGCCAGACTCATATATTCTACACACCAACGTGAATAGTCGTTTTGTTGCCACTTCCCCCAATGGTTTTAGAAATTCTGATGGAATGTTGTCCATACCTTCTGCCTTATTTGACCGTAAGTCCTCCACAGCTCTTTTAAATTCCGATTCTAATACTGGATCCCCCATCTCTTCTGAATCGACTCCTGTTTCTTCTTCTATCACATCAGACAAATCTTCACCCTCATAGAGGCTTTCAGTGTATTCTTTCCACCTATCAGTTCTCTCCTCTGCATTTAACAGTGGAATTCCCGTTGCACTCTTAATGTTACCACCGTTGCTTTTAATGTCACCAAAGGTTGTTTTGACTTTCCTGTATGCTGAGTCTGTTCTTCCGACAATCATATCTTTTTCGATGTCTTCACATTTTTCCGGCAGCCATTTCGTCTTAGCTTCCCTGCACATCCTATTTATTTCATTCCTCAGCGACTTGTATTTCTGTATTCCTGATTTTCCCGGAACATATTTGTACATCCTCCTTTCATCAATGAACTGAAGTATTTCTGCTGTTACCCATGGTTTCTTCTCAGCTACCTTCTTTGTACCTATGTTTTCCTTCCCAACTTCTGTGATGGCCCCTTTTAGAGATGTCCATTCCTCTTCAACAGTACTGCCTACTGCGCTATTCCTTATTGCTGTATCTATAGCGTTAGAGAACTTCAAACGTATCTCGTCATTCCTTAGTACTTCCGTATCCCACTTCTTTGCGTATTGATTCTTCCTGACTAATGTCTTGAACTTCAGCCTACTCTTCATCATTACTATATTGTGATCTGGGTCTATATCTGCTCCTGGGTATGCCTTACAATCCAGTATCTGATTTCGGAATCTCTGTCTGACCATGATGTAATCTAATTGAAATCTTCCCGTATCTCCCGTCCTTTTCCAAGTATACCTCCTCCTCTTGTGATTCTTGAACAGGGTATTCGATATTACTAGCTGAAACGTGTTACAGAACTCAATTAGTCTTACTACTCTTCCATTCCTTGTCCCAAGCCCATGTTCTCCTGTAACCTTTTCTTCTACTCCTTCCCTACAACTGCATTCCAGTCGCCCATGACTATTTGATCTTCGTCCCCCTTTAAATACTGCATTACCCTTTCAATATCCTCATACACTTTCTCTATCTGTTCATCTTCAGCTTGCGACGTCGGCATGTATACCTGAACTATCGTTGTCGGTGTTGGTCTGCTGTCGATTCTGATTAGAACAACCCTGTCACTGAACTGTTCACAGTAACACACCCTCTGCCCTACCTTGCTATTCATAACGAATCGTACACCTGTTATACCATTTTCTGCTGCTGTTGATATTACCCGATACTCATCTGACCAGAAATCCTTGTCTTCCTTCCACTTCACTTCACTGACCCCTACTATATCTAGATTGAGTCTTTGCATTTCCCTTTTCAAATTTTCTAGTTTCCCTACCACGTTCAAGCTTCTGACATTCCACGCCCCGACTCATAGAACGTTATCCTTTCGTTGATTATTCAATCTTTTTCTTATGGTAACATCCCCTTGGCAGTTCCCTCCCGGAGATCCGAATGGGGGACTATTCCGGAATCTTTTGCCAATGGAGAGATCATCATGAAACTTCTTCAATTACAGGCCACATGTCCTGTGGATACACGTTACGTGTCTTTAATGCAGTGGTTTCCATTGCCTTCTGCATCCTCATGTCATTGATCATTGCTGATTCTTCCGCCTTTAGGGGCAATTTACCACCCCTAGGACAAGAGAGTGCCCTGAACCTCTATCCGCTCCTCCGCCCTCTTTGACAATGACGTTGGCAGAATGAGGCTGACTTCTTATGCCGGGAGTCTTCGGCCGCCAATGCTGATTATTTATCAAAATTTAGGCAGTGGCGGGGTTCGAACCCGGGCCCGAAGACGTTTTGATTATGAATCAAAGACGCTACTCCTAGACCACGGTGACCCTATGTAACTTAGAAACAACAAACTCCAGACGCTTCCGTCACGATATGTTCGACCTGAAATTAGATCACTATTTCCTGACACATATTTTTTTTTTAAGGAGTGATCTAAGATCATGTTATCCGTAAACTGGGTAGCAAGCGACTCTCCCCTCTGCCCACTCCTCTATTCGCATGGGATCATCTTAATTCTGATTGGCTGTTGATCTAAACGACCAATCAGAACGTTCCTTCCTGATCATTCTCGAGGCAAATCTTGCCTTATCCAATCAATAATTTAATAGTAATTAATGTCAGCAAAACTTATAATTAATTGATTTTTTTCACCGACAACTTTGTAATGGCTTCAAATGATAGTGAAAGTCAACCTGTTATTGTTCCTAACTTTGAAAAACAAGCGTAGGTTTTAGGACTCTCAGGTAATTCTCTTTATCTCTGGAACTATAATAAATAAAAATCGGAAATTTTTACAGCATCATTCCATTAATAACAAAAGGCTGTGTACCAAATTTGAACAAAATCGGATAACAGCTAATATGGATTATTTAGATTCGTAGAGGGGGTATCAATCTTCGTATCGACTCAATATTACGCTGTTCAATTCTCACGACAGGCTGCGTAAGCTGTGCAGTGAACAAAGCGAAAAAAACACAGCCATTCCGCAGCCACCGAACTAGACGGCTGCGTGCCTTATTGCAACGAAAGTTATCTTGTAAGAAGTTCCAGCGTTTCAGCCTCAGCCCATGCATGTAAGTGCCGTATCATGTTCTGTCTCACAAGTTCACTTCGGCCATGCTGATTCCGGACAGAATAAAAGGCTGTATGAATACGCTTCTCCTGTGTCGCCACATCTGGAATTGGCTCTGCATACACGATACTTTTGAGATGGCCCCATAAATCGCACGGGTTGAGGTCCGGTGGACGAGCAGGCCATGCAAGTGGAACCCCTCATCCGATCCATCGACCAGGGAAGACACGATTGAGATGTTAATGGCGAAGTAAGCTAGAGCACCATAATGTAGTAGCCACATAACCCTTCGAATCATCAATGGCACTTCTTCTAGCATGGGAGGCAAAGAAACCCACAACAAATGCCTATAGTTCCGGCCTGTTGTCGACGTGGAGGGAAGACTGGTCCTAAAATACGGTCGCCAATTACTCCGGCCCACACATTCTGGCTACACCGATACTGATGATTCACTGTCACCATACCATTGGTCTTCTGCATACTATTCCACAGGTGACTGGTAAAAGTTGAAGATATCACTCCATGTAAAGGTAGCCTCACCTCGGAATAGGGTAGATGACACTAATCACCGAAGCGTGGTCCACTGGTGAAGAAACCAGTGACAAAATTGCTCCCAATGTGGAAAGTAAGCCCTACACACGCTGTAAGTGATAAGGAAAGTAACAAGTGTCATGGAGAACGTTCTACACGGTCGTCTGGCTTTCTTTGTAGTGGTAGGCCAACTGGTTGGTACTGAGACGGCGGTTGACTTCCCCAGTGTTCATCATATTTTCCTCCAAGTCTGGTGTCCGAACATTTCGGGTAACTCTTTCATGAATTCCTGCTTCCTGTAACAAAAGAACGGCGAAACTTTGTTGTGTTTGTTGTCGGTGGGGATAGGTCTCCTGATACAACCTAGCTGCCCGCTGCTCATTGGCATTTGCTTTTTCGTAAGTAGCCATTTATCACATCCACTACAAAATGAGTCAGCAAGAGAAGTGAATCGGTCACATCACCAATTACTACGGCAGGAGAGGGCGCTAGGGCTTAAAGTATGAAGAACAGCACCACGCTTTAGGAGGAAACAATGCATACAGTAACTGTCGCCGCATGGTATAGCGTTTATAAGATCGCAGTCTCTGTAACAAAGTATGGCTGAATAAATGATCTGTAGCATCGTAACCATGCATTTCGAAACGTAAGTTCGTTAGACATTTTTTGTTCAGTATTCTCTCATCAATCAATTTCTAGAGTCTGTACACGGTGGAATATATATATTCCTTTCATGATAAGAAAAATAAATATGCCCATAGAAAAATTTGAAAGAAAAAATGTCGATAGCAGATAAATATAATATTTACCAGGTACAATTACTCTACAGTAGTTAAGTTGTAGTAAAATTTTAATCCTCTGCCCAATATTTAGTGTCCAACATGTTCATAACTACTTTATCTATAATGTGTTGACCTGTAAGTGGACTTCTTTCATTAGGAACAATACAATTCAGAGATGATATCTATCCTTCTGAAGCCACTGAACTTTCTACCAACCTGAAATGTCTACAAATGACAAGCGTGGCATTTTACTCTAGTCCCAAAAAAAGAAAGTTTCATTGACTGTGGGAAGTAAAGGGAAACAGGCACTTTCTTGTGTCAGCAATGCTGTTCCGATTCTAATGTCACGTGTTTGTTGCTAGTGTCTAACTGTGGGCATTGTTACTAAAATAGTTCCGACCATTTTTCCCTTTGTCTATAACACAGTATTGCAAAGCAACAATTACTGTCACGTCCTGAACTGCATTCTCCTCACTTGTATACGTCGTAATTCTCTTGAAGGTTCGCAAATCTGTTTGGCACAGTCGTTGGACTACGCAAAACGGTTATTACAAGACACCACTAGAGAATGTCACTCTGTGTGGCTGTCGGTCCAGATTCAAATAAGTACTAAAATCATTAACGGTTGTAATCTCAAAATATTACAATACATGACATTTCAGAAACAAATTTTCAACTTGATATTACAGAACAAAATTTTTGTATTGGACCATTGCCCGGGAATCCTGTCCAGAAACTATTGACCTGTCAACTAACCAAGACAGACCTTAAATGTAGTGTCATCTACAAATAAAAAAAAAGAGAGCACACGTCTGAACTCGAAATGACGTGACAAAAAGATTTGTATTCAGCAGTGATTTACAACCAGAACCTAACCTAATTGATTACTATCGAAGCACAAACTAGTGTAACATATAAAATTCTTTCACCAATAATGAGGTAACGGAAGCTGAAATGACGAGATAATGTTTTGTCTCACCGAGATTCGAATGCGAAACCCATGCAATTTGGTCCAACCACGAATACACGTTCAATATTGGTTTATTTCACCGTTATAGAGGTGTAGGTACGTTTGAAATGGAAACAACGTGAAGAAAAGTTCTATGTTCACTGCCATGGATCCCCGCACAAGTTGTCTTTTTTGACTTCACACACACAGAAGTCATCTATCAAATTTTTATTCATCAGTACCTAGGGGTGGCTTGAACCTGAAATTGTGCAATGAAAACTTCTGTGTCTGATTGGTAATCGAAATTATTTTTAATGACAACGCAAGGAGAGCTGTCACAAATTGTAATTACTGTTCACCTGCCGTTTAGTGTGTGTATGAGACTGAATCGACACGATGAAAATATCGGGATTGGCTACCAGACATGCGGCTTTCATGGAAATCTTGATGAATCTGAAATCGTGGAGAAACGGTGAATCGAAGGAACTGTATTGTCCCGGAAGGGTCAAATCCCATGAAAGGTTAATCACCAGAATTTTAAATGTCTCAATTTCAAATTCAATAAGAAAATAATGGTCTGTGAGGTGCAGGACGAATTAATCTTTAATAAAATACAGTTTGTGGTATAATAATTCTTACCCGTGACAGAGTATCTACTTGCCGCGACGTCTGCCGCTGCAGTGGCCCAGTCTACACCGACTGTCTTCCACTAGCCACTCACTGGCGCAGGAACGTCATGTTTATCATGGTACTGGAACTACGGGGACCCTAAGTTCTTCATTTGATGTTACCAGTGCGGATGGGGGTTTGTTAAAAATAACTGCCTGAAGTATGACTCCAACCAAACTTTAAGAATCGTTTTCCAAAAGATATATGTGGTTTTTCTATGGGCCATGTTACTGTACCTGGTAATTTGCAAATGTGACGAACTACGACCATTTAACTTTCGTGAGGCAATGAATTCAGTGGGTGCTGTTGGGAAGAAATGAAAGAAAACAAGATTAGAGGTGAACGACTCGCCGACTAGAGGTAATTAGAGACGACGTAGATATTACTGTTTGGAAGAAGTAAGAAGAAATGCGACAGTGTCGTTTCTGAGTAGAGATGCTAGCATTGGCCTAGTAAGGAAAAAAATCGAAAACCTAAACCACAATAGTCAACGCTGATTTGAACCACAGTGTTTAAACATCATAAAATGTAAATCATGGTTTACAGTAACAGAACATGCCCAGTGTGAGTTCTGAAATGTATCGTGATGCGTCTGGTGTCACAAAGAAGGTGTTTCGTGTTACGAGCTGGAATAAGTTTCCAACACGAAGACGCCTTACCGTTACAATACTCCTTATTGAAATTTGTTGCAATAATACATCTCTATTTCCAACCAATAGCTCAGTACACAGTATCTATGCTAGCAATAAGAAGAATCTACATAAGTGCCTAAAATCACTTACCTTGGTCCAAAAAGGGATCCAATATTCAGGAACACACATTTTTAATAAATTGCCAGCAACCATTAAAAACTTAGTTTCAGATAAAGCACGGTTTAAGCAGAGTTTGAAAGACTTTTTGATAGGCAACTCCCTCTACTCCATAGATGAATATCTTAACAGAGACTGTTAAGTCAGCTTAAGTAAAAATATCTGTTATATTCCAGTTTTGACAACAATTTGTCACAACAGTCAATATTAAGTATTTGCGTATGATAAATTTATTAATAGTGCATAACAATGTTTCATTCTGACAGTGTGTTAATTCTGCAGATATTACCTGTCCCAGTTTACTTCATTGTATCTCCTGACAAATGATCAGCGTAGTAAGTATTATATTCAAATGTTTTATGTTTTTATGTCATACTTTCTGACATAATCCAAACCCATGAGAATCATCTCATATTTTGGGTCTACGAACGAAAACAATCTAATCTAATCTTATGATGAAACCGACAAAGGAAACAGCAAGAAGTATTACTACTGTACCATGGTCGGTAATCAAACCGGGGTCCGCTGCATGGGAGGAAACCACATTACCACTTAGATAAGCATGCGGACCTTACAAAGGCATGACAATAGTAAATCCATTTTACAAATTTTACAGAAATTCGAACTGTCGCTGTGGCGTAACACATAGCGGAGGGTTAAAAATGTTAAAATACTGTACCATTGAATCAAAGAGCTTGTCATTGCACTTGGCCAGAATCTGCCAGTTACGCATAAGCGAGGGCTCATTAAATTCAGGGAGAAAACATGTGTGCAATTACCATACTTAAAATGAACAAACATTGACTTGCACAGCACGTGGTCACGAGTGGACAGCACAACTAAAATCCCAGTTGAATTCAGGCCAAAAGAACAAATAAATATATATTTTGCTGATAGGAACTCGGGAGAATCTTTCCACAAATAACATCGTTCATCTTCACACCACAGAATCTGGCACGGCCTCAGTAGTCAAAGGTCACAATTCGCAACAAAGCATGCTACACAGCGCAGCTAAAAATCGCGTGAAATTAACATAACATTGTCGAATAATCTTGGTTCATGAATATTACGCAGCATTGCGATAAATAATCGATCTAAATTACGAGGGTTGAATGAAAAGTAATGCCTCCACCTTCGTTAATTGGGTTTGGATTGGAATATTTTAATAAATGAAACGCAGAAATAACCCTTAGAATGTGGTCTTTAATTAGCAATACTGATTTTTCCACATAATCACCAGCCAATTGGATAAATTTCTGCCAACGATGAAAAAGTTTTCTGAAGCCGTCACGGAAGAACTCGACATTGGGTTTCCGCAACCACAGTCTCACAGTTCACCCATCGTCTTCATCAGAAGCATACTGATGTCCCCGCAGATCGTATTGCATTATTGGGAAAAGTGGGAAGTCAGACTTTGCTAAATCTCGACTGTATGGAAAATGCTGTACGGTGGTGAGATTCAGTCTCTGAAGTTCTGCTGTGGTGGCACGTGAAGTGTGAGGTTTGCCTTTGTCATGCTGCAGGAAAGCATTTCCCTTTTCCTTTCGGACCCTTGTTAGCTATCATTGCAGAGTTCGCAGCGTTGTTATGTAACGCTCTAAGTTTATTGTTGTTCCACGATCAAGGAAATCAACAGGGATAACACCATCAGCGTCCCAGAACACTGTGGCCATGATTTTTCCAGCTGAGGGCTGCGTCTCAAATTTCTTTCTATGGGGCGAGTCTTTGTGTCGATATAACGCAGACCAACGTTTCGTCTCTGGATGGTAATGGTGTACCCACGTTTCGTCTCCAGAAACAATTTAATGGAGGAAGGAATCACCTTCATTCTCGTAATGCGAGAGGAGTTCCTGGCAAATTTCAAGTCTGTGCGCATTCATTACAGAAGTGCACAGATCTATCGATAGCCAAGCAAAGCAATAATGTGACCCACACGTTCTTGTGAAATGTCGTTTGTGCTTGCAATTTCTCTGTTAGTGACGACGACAGTCCTGAATCAATCTGTCAGCATTCTGCTTGTAAAACATGGTGTATCCCCCCCCCCCCCCTGCGGGCCTGGGGATTACAATAGGCCCGACATATTCCTGTCTGTCATAAGAGGCGACTGAAAGGAGTCTCACACGTTTTGGCCATATGTGATGGTCCCCTGTTGGGTTTGACCACCATTCTTCAAAATTTTCACGATGAGCGAGCCATGTGGGGAGGGGCGCCTTACATAGTGCATTGTGTCCATCGTCCATTAAGATCTTTAGCGTACTTCCTCGTCGTCGCATTGCAGTCCTGCCCATTCTCCATCTCTTGGGCGAGGACACCTTCCTTAGTGCGTTTTCCACCAAGCACTACGCAGTTTCACTTTCTGTGTCGACGATGACCGTAGATTTCTTTGCACCTGATATCCAGCACGGTAGCCAGTCCGTTGTGGTGGGGCCATCGTCTATCCGGTTGGTTGTAGCCCCCTGACCACACAGGGATCGCTCTTCTGATGCCTGCGCCGTTAACTCCGCACGTATGCCAAAGTGTAGATGCCCATCTCCCTGGAGGATTGGGACCCGGGCAATGGCCATCCGGCCATGTGGCCTTTGCTGCGGCTGGGTGGCACCCATGGGGTGAGTGGGGCCATCAGGGCGGATGACAGGAAATGAAGCGTAGTCCATCAGCTCTTGTTGGTGGTGAAACAGCAGCAGTCTCTAAGCTTTCACGGGCTCCGTTCAAAGCACAGAAGTAAGACCCCAAATCGTTACCCTCCCTAGTCACACCATGGAAGGAACGTCAGGCTAAGGATGGCTGCAGATCTTATTTGCCCCAGTACCTCGTACGTTCAAGATCTGATCTTTCATGCCAAAGAATGCTCAGTTTTTTGATGAGCGTTTAGAGGACAAGTTTGGGGAGGTGAAGGGCTTGTCCAAAATGACATCTGGGTCAGTCTTGATCAAAACAGCATCCTCTGCCCAGCCAAGATTATTACCCACTTGTGCCAAGCTGGGTGATGTTTCTGTAACCATCACACCCCATAAGAGCTTAAATATAGTCCAGGGTATCATATTTCACAGGGACCTTCTTTTGCAGTCTGACAATGAGCTGCCTTCCAATTTAGAGCAGCGAGCTATACATTTCGTCTGGTGTATCCACCGGGGTCTGTGGGATAATCAGGTTGCCACTGGCGCCTTCATCGGTGCACATTGCCCGAGAAGGTCGAGATGATGGTCTGCCACTGTAGTGTAAAGCCCTATATCCCTCCCCTGATGCAGTGCTTTAAGTGCTGGAAGTTCGGCCATATGACTTTTTGCTGAACATCCAGCATCACATGTCGAGATTGCAGACGCCCATCACATCCCAATACTCCATGTGCCCCACCTCTCATCTGCGTCAACTGCAGAGAGCGCCATTCGCCTTGCTCGCCAGACTGCAGGATACTCTAGAAAGAAAGGAAAGCCATGGAGTACTAGACCCTGTACCGACTGACTTGCACTGACACTAAGAGAAAGTTAGAATGCCTGCATCTTGTGCATATGACATCGTCTTACACCGCCGCTACAACAGTTCTGGCGTCATTAGCTCCGCCAACCCCAGTCACCTCTCAGAGACAGAAGACTACACCCGCCCCCTTGATGGTGGGGGGATTTCCCTCCCTGTTGCTCCTGCACCACCTACATAGGGAGCAACACTCCCCACTCCCAACCATCAAGGACGTCCATCCCCACTTCTAAGCTGGAGAAGTAAGTCTTCTTCAGTTTCTCCCGCAAGGAAAGGGTCCCTTGGGTCATTCCCTTCCTAGGTTTCTGCTAGTAAAAAAAATGACACCCGCCGGTGGCTGAAGAGCCCAAAAGCAGCTGGTCGTAGGGTTTCACGCTGATCCTCAGTCCCAGAGACTAAGCAACTGACGTTCTACCAACAAGGGAAGCACCAGGAGCAGCGAGAGAATTCCAAAAATAAAACACCTATGACCAAGGAAATTGCGGTGACACCCACACCGCCGCTACAAACAAGCTCTGCATCTGAGGATGGGGTGGAGATTCTGGCGTCCGCTGAGGACCTAGATCTCTCCAGACCGTCAGACACAACAGATATAGACTGCTCAGTCAATAAGTCGGTGGCAGCAGGTGACTCTTAGGCGTAAACTACCTCGTTGAGTGTTCCATGCCTTCCCATACTCAATATGACGTCATCCTCCAGTGGAACTGCGGCGGTTTTATCTACCTCTATGTCTGAGCTACGGCAACTATTGAGCTTCACACCTGCTTTCTGCGTTGCCCCCCACGAAACCTGGTTCTCGGCAATGCAGACCCCTACCATCTGTGGCTATAAGGGATTTTATAGGAACCGAAGTGGCGGTAATCGAGTGTCAGGTGAAGTTTGCGTCTATCTCTTAAACTCATTCTGTAGTGACATGGTGCCCCTTCAAACCCCTTTTGAAGCTGCGGCTGTCAGAATAAGGACGACGCTGAAAATAACTGTCTGGAATGTGTATCTCCCTCCAGATGGTGTTGTACCCCTGAATGTATTAGCTGCACTGATTGATCAACTCTCTAACCCTTTCCTACTTTTATTTTAACGCCAATAACCGCTTGTGGGGTGTCACTGTGCTTGCTGGCCGAGGCAGAGGTGTCGAAACTTTACTGTCTTAGTTAGATCTCTGCCTCTTAAATACTGTGGCCACCCCACATTTCAGTTAGGCTCATGGTAGTTACTCGGCCTTTGATTTATCGATTTGCAGCCCAGGACTTCTCCCATAAATCCCCTGGAGAGCACATGACGACCTGTGTGGTACTGACCACTAATCTATCTTCCTGTCACTGCCCCAGCGCCAGGCTAACGGACGCCGACCCATATGGGCTTTGAACAAGGCGGACTGGGAAACTTTCACCTCTGCTGTCACCGTTGTATCTCCCCCACACGGTAACTCGATGTAATGGTTGAACAGGTGATTACAACAATCGTTTCCGCCACAGAAAACGCGATCCCTCACTCTTTAGGGTGCCCGAGGCGTAATGTGGGCGAGCTCTACAGTGGCATAAGCGGCACCCTTCCCTGGAGCACCTTAAAACCTTTAAACGGCTCTGTGCCAGTGTTAGCCAACTTATCAAACGACGGGAGCAGGAGTGTTGGGAGAGATACATCTCGACCATTGGCTGCCATACGTCACCTTCGCTAGTCTGGGCAAAGATAAAAGGTCTTTTTGGGTACCAAACGCCAACAGGTGTTCTCGGTGTTACCATTAGTGGCGTGTTAACTACAGACGCAAACGCGATTGCGGAGCAGTTCGCTGAGCACTTTGTTTGAGCGGCGGCATCGGAGAATTACCTCCTAACTTTTCGCACTCTCAAACGGCCGCTGGAAGGGAACGTCCTCTCGTTGACTACACGCCACAGTTAATCCTATAACGCCCCATTTACGGAGTGGGAGCTCCTCATTGCCCTTGCACATTGCCCCGACACAGCTGCTGGGTCTCATCGCATCCACAGCCAGATGATTAAAAACCTCTCATCTCCCTACAAGCGAACACTCCTTGTCGGCTTCCAACGGATGTGGTGCGATGGCATCTTTACATCGCAATGACGTGAGAGCATCATCATTCTGGTGCTCGAACCCGGTGAAAACCCGCTTGATGTGGATAGCTATCGGTCCATCATCCTCACCAGCGTTCTTTGTAAGCTGCTGGAACGTATGGTTTGTCGGCAGTTGGGTCACGTGGCCTACTGGCTCCATGTCAGGGCGGCTTCCGCCAGGTCGCTGTACCACTGATAATCTTATGTGCTTCGAGTCCGCCATTCGAACAGCTTTTTCTAGACGGCAACACCTGGTTGCCGTCTTTGTTGACTTACATAAACCATACGCCACGACCTGGCGACATCATGTCCTTAACACATTGTATGAGTGGGGTCTCCGGGGCCCGCTCCCGTTTTATCCAAAACATCCTGTCGCTCCGTTCTTTCCGTGTCCAAGTTGGTGTCTCCCATAGTTACATCCATATCCAGGAGAATGGAGTCCCGCAGGGCTCTGTATTGAGTGCTTCTCAATTTTTAGTGGCCATTAACGGTCTAGCAGCAGCTGTTGAGCCCTCTGTCTCATCTTCTCTGTATGCAGAAGACTTCTGCATTTTGTACTGCTGCTACAGTACTGGTGTTGCTGAGCGTCGCCTACAGGGAGCTATCCAAAAGGCGCAGTCAAAGTCAAAGTCGTATGCCATGCACCTCTGTCAGCGTCGTACCATTCATCCGGACCCAGAACTTTACCTTCATGACGATCCACTCACTGTAGCGGAGACATATCGAATCTTATGACAGGTTTTCGACGCTCGGTTGACTTGACTTCCTCATCTTAGATTAAGCAGAAGTGCTAAGTGCTAGCAGCACCTGAATGCCCTCTGTTGCCTGAGCAACACCAATTGGGATGCAGATCGCTCTACGCTACTGCAGTTCTACAGAGCCCTTGTCCTATCCAGAATAGACTATAGGAGTGTCGTTTATGGCTCGGCAGCGCCCTCAGCGTTGCATTTACTCGACCCTGTGCACCACTGAGGGGTTCGACTAGCGACAGGATCTTTTAGTACGAGTCTGGTGACCAGCGTACAAGTGGAGGCTGGTGTCCCTCCATTGCAGATCAAACGTGCACAACTACGTTGCACACATTCGTAGTTCTCCTGAGAATTCAAATTACCGTCTCCTTTTCCCGCCTACGGCAGTCCATCTCCTGCATCGGCGGCCCAAGTCGGGGCTAACGATTGTGGTTCTCGTGTGGTCCCTTCTCTCCGAACTGGAGTCCTTCCTTTTAGTACCTCTACTGGCGGTCTGATCATGTACGCCTCTATGGTGTACGCCTCGGCCGCAGCTTCGTCTGGAACGTGGCCCTAAGGACTGTGTTAACCCTGCGGCTCTCCGTTGTCACTTCCTCTCGATTCTTGACGTGTTCCGTGGCTGTGAAGTGGTTTACACCGACGGCTCGGTGGCTGATGGTCACGTAGTCTTTGCGTTTGTTCATGGAGGACGTATTGAACAGCACTCAATGCCAGATGGCTGCAGTGTTTTCACTGCATAGATGACGGCCATATCTCGTGCTCTTAAGCACATCCGCTCAATCCCTAGCGCGTCATTTCTGCTGTGTACTGACTCATTGAGCAACCTACAAGCTGTCGACCAGTGCTACGCTCGCCATCCTCTGGTAGCGTCCATCCAGGTGTCCATCTATGCCCTGCAGCCTTCCTGTCTTTCAGTGGTGTTTGTGTGGAGTGGACCCCTCGACACGTCAGAATACGAAATTTCCGACAGGCTGGCCAAACAGGCGACGCGGAAACCGCTTTTGGAGATGGGCATCTCCGAAGATGACCTGCGCTCTGTCTTACTCCGCAGGGTTTTCAGGGAGACGGAATGGCATTACAGTACGCACAATAAGCTGCGTATCATTAATGAGACGACGACTGTGTGGAAGTCTTCCATGTGGTCCTCTCGCAGGGAATCAGTTGTCCTCAGCCAGCTCCACATTAGCCATACATGGCTAACGCACGGTCACCTACTGCGTCTCGAGGACTCTGTGTCGCTGTGACTCCCAAATGACAGTCGTCCACCTCTTGCTGGACTGCCAATTTTTAGCCTCTCTTCGGCGGACTTCTAACGTTCCGAGTTCCTTCCTTCAGTGATGGGCGACGATGCCTCACCAGCAGCTTTAGTTTTAAGTTTTATCCGTGAGAGTGGGTTTTATACTTCTCTGCAGTTTTTAGCGCATGTCCTTTGTCCTTCTGCGTCCTCCACAATAGTGATTTTAGGGTGGAAGTTTTAATGTGTTGCAGAGTGTTTGGCTTCTCATTTCTATTCTCGTGGTCGGCCAGCCACTGGATTCTGCTTTCTTGTTTTACTCTCTTCTGTTTCTAACGTCTCTGTTGTTTTCTTGTCCTCTTCTCTTCGTTTTAGGATTCTTTGCCTTTCCTTCGTTCTTGGAGTTTTTCGTTTCTTTCCATTTCGTCTCGACTGCTACCGTCGCAGGTTCGAATCCTGCCTTGGGCATGGATGTGTGTGATGTCCTTAGGTTAGTTAGTAGTTCTACGTCTAGGGGACTGATGACCTCAGAAGTTTAGTCCCATAGTGCTCAGAGCCATTTGAACCATTTTTGAACACACACACACACACACACACACACACACACACACACACACACACACATACACACATACACGCGCGCACGTGCACACACGCACGCACGCACGCAGATTTAATGAAAGGGTATATAATGTCTCCTTTAATCATCATAACGTATACATTACGAATAAAAGAGCAAGGATGTAACTCAATCAAAGGGACTCAAGTTTTTCTCGCTCATGAGGACTAGCCGGAAACCAAAATCAGGTTCGCATGTGTGACTTTCACCAGAGATGCATGCAAAAATTAAACTACAGCGATACAGCTAAAACACGTTCGACATATGGAAGAACCTTGAGCATATTGCGGAGAAGGAGGAAGGAATACACTGGTGCACACCGTGAATTCTTCATTGCCAAGTATTAAGGCACAAAAATAGGAATCCACTGACGGCGAAAGTTGTCCATATAAGCGCGTAACTACCTCGATTACTATTTCCATTTTTATTATGTGCTACAGTTAGTATTACAGGAGCGCGCATACAGGGTGTTTCAGAAATTATGGTCAATATTCAGGGATACGACAGGAATGATCATTTCAATCAAAAAATTTAAGCAAACATGGGGTCTAAAACGTTTACATTAAGAGGTATGAGAAATTAATTATCTTTGATACTGTGAAACAAATTTCTTCCACTGAAAGCTCTTTACTTTACATGTTTTGGGAAGTGGTAGTATGCACAAAAGCAAGAAAAAGGTGTTGCGAACATATTCTCTAACATGCATACCTTAAAAGTTTGAGCACTTGTTCATTAGAAGAGTTATATTACAAGCTAGCGAAAATGAACAAGTGTTCATAGCTCTTAAGCTAAGCATTTTAGAGCAAATGTTCGCTGAACACCGTTTACTTGTTTAGGTCCAACTACCACTTCTCAAAATACGGAAAGTATAGAGCTTGCAGTAGAAAAGATCAGTTTCACAATATCAAAGATTGAAAATTGCCCATAGCTCTTAAGGGATGCGTATCAGAACCAATGTTTACTTGAATTTTTTGTTTCGAATGATCATTCCTGTCATATCCCTGAGTATTGATCGTCACTTCTGAAACATCCTGTATACACAATAGGTCACTTAGTGGTGGATGAGCATCAATCAGTCAGTTACTCAATCAATATAGACAGGAAACATGAGCTCAGTAAGTCCAGTATGTTGGACCTGTACTGTTAACGTGCCCAAAGTGAACCACTGCTTAACATGACGTCCCTTGCGTAATGAGTGGAGGATAGTTTGTGTAGGCTGGGGATAACACAAATTTAGAAATATTTGGTGAGTTCCTATGGGACCAAACTACTGAGGTCGTCGCACCCTTGGCTTACACACTACTTAATCTATCTTAAACTAACTTACGCTAAGGACAGCACTCACACCCGTGCCCGAAGGAAGACTCGAACCTTCGGCGGGTGAAACCGCGCGAACCGTGGCAGGGCGGCTGAGACCACACGGCTATCCCGCATGGTTGGGTATCACAGAGCCAGAAGTCGCAGCAAGCAGAATGTGACAAGCTCACACTGTTATCCGAAGTGGTATTTAGATAAGTACAGAGAAGACTGTACTCAACATCTTGACCTTATGTTTACACTGCACCAGATGTACCACTAGACCATAAATACATACAACATCACAGCAGCACAAGCACAAAGCGGTAATTCCGGAAAAAACTTTTCGCAGTTTTCCAGTTAATGAAGACGACCGTATGTCATTTTATTTCATTGATTTCAAAATTATGTCTAATGTACCCATCGGGTAAGCAAGGAAAATCGTGAGTGGCATTGTGGACGAACAAGGAAATGAATGTTCCAACAGGCTGTAGTTCGGTAGTCTGCTGGAGGTGCTACTAGCGCCGAATTCTTAAGGTTCGATTCACAAATCAAGCAACCACTTTGAACATGCAGAAAAAGGCGCTTACTTCCTATTATATCTGAACTTGAGATGCTGAAAATCTCGGTGCTGGACTCAGATACGTCCTCAGATCTCTCCTTTCGCTGGATCTGACCCGTTTGCGATGATAAAATTCCACGGTTTCGTTTTTGCCCCGAGATTATAAATTTTTCAAGCTCTCGACAATATGTGTGTGTCTGGTTTCTAATTATGATACAGCACATTACAACATGTCAGTTCTAGCAGTTGCATGTGCACACCAAAATACAGGGGAAAACTGATTACGATTTTTGATGTCTCTGCTGGCGTTGTCAGTAAAAACCATTGGTGCCACTTTCGTCACCCAGTCAGACGCCGAGCTTTTCATATCGTTTGAGGCAAATACGCCACTCCCAATTACTGCTGAAAAAGAATTCTATAGTCAATTTCTCTTTGTCTGTAATCAACAATGATGATATTTCAACGTAGAAATTTTCGTCATGGTATTTCCAGTTCAATTGTATGCACATCTTGCTTGCTACTGGTGAAATAACCAATATTTAACGTCTGTTCGTGGGTACAAAACAAAGGCAATACTGTCAGGTTAGAATCCTGGTACTAGGTATGGCGAAACGTCTCCATCTGATCATTTCAGCTTCCATTACTATACATGTGACCCTTTAGCTATTGTAAATGAGTTAAGCTGATATTCCCTGCCTCACCCCGTCTGCTGAGGATGCATTTAATCATGGCTCCTAGGTTTTCCTTAATTTGCATTTACGTGTTCACGAGTGCTGTTCCACCAACCCTCTCACTGTTACGGACGAGTTCATTGCATGTCTCGATCAATAAAAAGAGTTACTAGTATTTAACATACAATATATGAGTCTCTTTGCCTTTTATAATTTGCAAAAGACCTCGTTTCTATATCTTGAACTGTTTACAAATTACGACGATTGTTGTGGCGCCAAGACATCGGACGCGCAGAGACGGGAATGGGTGCTTTTCGCGCAGCCATCTGTCGGATATAAAACTCAACCCCCCAATAGTGAAATCAGATATCGTTCTGGTTTCGCGATTAAATAAGAGTTCGATATCTACATTTTATGTACAGCAATGTTTGAGCTAAAATTAACCATATGCGTAGCTTACAGAATGCGTTTTTATCTCTGCAAACTCTTACAAATTTAGTGAAATTTAATGCAGTGCATTAACTGTGGCGAGTGACGAAAGGCAATTCTAAACCTTACTGAGCGATGGTGTCTGACTATAAAACGAGCAAAAAGCAAATTTTTCACCAAACAGTTTTCTTAAAATCGGATAACCAGTATTTGATAGTGGTTGGAATGTCGTCTCACAGCACGCGCAGCAAAATTTGGTGGGCAGTACAGAGATAATAAAGCCGCACTCAGAACAGAACGCAGATAGCAAGTCTGTGGTAGTGACAGAGTAACAACAGTTTACAGGCTTGTTTTGAACCGCAGCTTCATAGAACTGTACGTCTTCTCATTTCATGGGTAAACATGTGCACGCTTCTTTATTTTTGAATCATACCATATTTAAGGTCTTTCACGGTTAGTTAACAGCTATAGCAGTTTGTGGGAAGACGTCCCAGTACCCAGTCGAGTATACAAATTTTTGTCTTGTAATATCGTGTTGGAACTTGCTTTCTGCAATGTCATCTACGGTTGAGTTTACAATCATTAATGACAGTGTGTCCGCCACGATAGTTGAGTGGTCAGCGTGACGGATTGTTGTCCTACAGGCCCGGGTTCGATTCCCGGCTGGGTCGGGCATTTTTCTCCGCTCAGAGACTGGGTGTTGTGCTGTCTTCACCATCATGTCATCCCCATGCAGGGCGCAGGTCGCCCAATGTGGCGTCGAATTTAATAAGATCTGCACCAAGACCGCCGGACCTGCCCCGCAAGGGGCCTCCCGGCCGAAGACGCCAGACGCTCATTTCATTGATTTCAAAGACTGTGTCATCCCTATTAATGTGTTTCTTTTTTGTGTTACTAATCTGAAACTGGATTCTAGTAGTAACCATTTTATATTGACCAATGACTGTACAAAGAAGAGATTAAAAGACTTACGAGAAAGTTACGATAATTGAGTTGGATACAACTCAGGTGGGACGCAATTCATCTCATTTGCCTGCTTTTGAATATGAGATAACAGACGTTTGCTGCGAGTCGTCATTGAATTTACTCAATGGAGAACGTCGAAATTTTGTGGCGCACGGGGATTCGAAGCTGGATCTTTCGCACACTAGACAGATGCTTTGACCACTACACCCCCTGGACATTTCCGAAGGAACAGACACCACACTAGTTTTTTAAGTCACCATATTTCTGACTTGATGCGGCCCGCCACGAATTCCGATCCATACATATACGAGTAAAGGCGAGGACAGCCAATGAGGTCTTCGTCCAGATGCACATAAGGACCGAACTCCCATGGGAATCGACAAAATGCCGGGAAGAATGAGACGAGGGGAATGGGCCAGGGGCACTGCATTAGTAGTGTGAAGATAAGCTGAGAATTTGGCTCTGATGGGAGGGACACTACGGTAGTTCGTGCAGTTGCAATAACCACTGCTTACATACCAGGAGACCTGGGTTCGAACCTAATCCGCCATAAATTTTCATCTTCCCCCATTGATTTAAATCAATAACTACGAGCAGCTAAATGTCTGTAATTAATTTGTGCCTTAATCCATAGCGGCTGCTGAATAAAAATAGGTTCCGTTCTTTCAGACATGTCCGAAAGGACAGACATCACATATATACTTTGGAGTATGAATGATGATAGCGATAATATCGACAATCTACTACATGGTGTTAGTAGTGAAAATAAAATTTTGCTATTTGATGTGTTCATAGTAAGCAGTATTGGCTCCAAATGCGACGATAATAACCTAATTTCGAAGGTTAATGGTACTTACTCTTGTGTGTAAATATATCACCATGTCCTCCATTTTTAACTATTGAATAAAGTACAATTTCGTTTGTACTGGAGTAAGAGTGCGGAAAACTCATCGAGGCTGACCTGTGGTTGATCCGTACTTTCTGAAGCACCGACAACCTCGATCAAAATTGGCCGTTTCGTGCTCGGGTAACGGGAGCTCTCAGTTTTAATAGCCGGAGAGCACTCTAGAAGCAATATCTGGTCAACAGTAGGGAGTCTGAGTAGGGCAGCAGACGTTTATTTGCTGCGGGTCAGGTCGGCTCGGGCAACAAGTTTGGCGGCCGCTGATCCGGCTGAGCAGGCAATAACAAGGGGCCCTGGAGAGAGGGGAATCCCCCACCGCTGCCCTGCCCGTATTTCATCAAGTGGCGGGGAAACCCGGCTCCAGGCCGGATAACGAAGCCCGCACCGTGACCGTTCGGATGCAGGCTCTGCTTCTTAGTTCCTGCGTCACCAGCTATCTTCCAACAGAGAGTGTAGCACCTACGTCAGTGTGATTAAACCCTTCTGGAACCATTACCCGTGAACGTTATCAGATATCAGCACTTAACACCCACTCAGTTTACCACCTGAGTATACTACAAATAAAAAAAAAAATACATATGTATGGCCTGCACCTGAATGTGAAGGGGAAAGATAAGTTAGCTTCTGTTCTAGCAGATACTGTTAGGGGAGTCCACAGTCATACAAGGGATGATCTCTGTGGTTAATGGAACCAGACAGCCAAGTATTTTTTTTAGCTTAAAGCCAAAATTCAGATGGACAACATTCAAGAAAAATAGCATAAAAGAAGCTTCATGTACACTAAATAGGGATAGCATAAAAGAAGCTTCACGTACACTAAATAGGGATAAAGCTATGGGTGGTATCAATTTACTTCCCCAAAATATCAGGGAATAGAAAATAAAGTCGGTGAACAGTTAGTGTATTTAGAACATCTCAAAAATAAGAATGAGACTGATGTACTTTGTCTGTCTAAACACCATGTAGCTGTGGGGGTGGAATGTGTCAGAATAAATGGGTATAATTTAGCAGCTTACACCTGCAGGTCTAACATGGATAAAGGAAGAGATGCCATTCACAAAAAGAAGGGTACAAGTACAAAACTGGAGAAGGAAGCAAATTTTGTGTCGATCAGCGATTTGAAGTTTGTGCATGTGAACTACAGCTAGCTAATGTAGTATTGATATTAGCAATATGGTACAGCTCCCCTTTAGGAGATTGGGAGCTCTGCATAAAAAAAGTTTAACTCCGTATTGTGCTGTCTGTCAGACAAAAGGAAGTTTTTAATCTGTAGTGATTTCGATGTAATCCTTCTAAGCAATTATGATAGAAAACCTGAACTAGGCGTGTTATTAATGGTATATAACTTAAAATCAGTGGACATCATCCCTACACAAATAGCTCAAGGCCATATCACTCAAATAGATCATATATTTGTACAGCAAGAAGATGAAAAACTAACACATGTTTTCCCTGTGATAAACGGATTATCAGGCCACCATGTACAATTGATTAACTCACAATACCTATCAGGGTGTACAGTTCAGAAGCCATTAACTAAAATCGTAAGGCTGGTCAAACTGGTATCTATAGAGCACTTCAGAGAAAGTTTGAGAATTGTTAAATGAGGAGAAGTATATAATGAACTAAATGCTAATGATAAATGCAACATACACTCCTGGAAATTGAAAGAAGAACACCGTGAATTCATTGTCCCAGGAAGGGGAAACTTTATTGACTCATTCCTGGGGTCAGATACATCACATGATCACACTGACAGAACCACAGGTACATAGACACAGGCAACAGAGCATGCACAATGTCGGCACTAGTACAGTGTATATCCACCTTTCGCAGCAATGCACGCTGCTATTCTCCCATGGAGACGATCGTAGAGATGCTGGATGTAGTCCTGTGGAACGGCTTGCCATGCCATTTCCACCTGGCGCCTCAGTTGGACCAGCGTTCGTGCTGGACGTGCAGACCGCGTGAGACGACGCTTCATCCAGTCCCAAAAATGCCCAATGGGGGACAGATCCAGAGATCTTGCTGGCCAGGGTAGTTGACTTACACCTTCTAGAGAACGTTTGGTGGCACGGGATACATGCGGACGTGCATTGGCCTGTTGGAACAGCAAGTTCCCTTGCCGGTCTAGGAATGATAGAACGATGGGTTCGATGACGGTTTGGTTGTACCGTGCACTATTCAGTGTCCCCTCGACGATCACCAGTGGTGTACGGCCAGTGTAGGAGATCGCTTCCCACACCATGATGCCGGGTGTTGGCCCTGTGTGCCTCGGTCGTATGCAGTCCTGATTGTGGCGCTCACCTCCACGGCGCCAAACACGCATACGACCATCATTGGCACCAAGGCAGAAGCGACTCTCATCGCTGAAGACGACACGTCTCCATTCGTCCCTCCATTCACGCCTGTCGCGACACCACTGGAGGCGGGCCTAACGGTGTGCGGGACCGTAGCCCAGCTTCATGGAGACGGTTGCGAATGGTCCTCGCCGATACCCCAGGAGCAACAGCGTCCCTAATTTGCTGGGAAGTGGCGGTGCGGTCCCCTACGGCACTGCGTAGGATCCTACGGGCATGGCGTGCATCCGTGCGTCGCTGCGGTCCGGTCCCAGGTCGACGGGCACGTGCACCTTCCGCCGACCACTGGCGACAACATCGATGTACTGTGGAGACCTCACGCCCCACGTGTTGAGCAATTCGGCGGTACGTCCACCCGGCCTCCCGCATGCCCACTATACACCCTCGCTCAAAGTCCGTCAACTGCACATACGGTTCACGTCCACGCTGTCGCGGCATGCTACCAGTGTTAAAGACTGCGATGGAGCTCCGTATGCCACGGCAAACTGGCTGACACTGACGGCGGCGGCGCACAAATGCTGCGCAGCTAGCGCCATTCGACGGCCAACACCGCGGTTCCTGGTGTGTCCGCTGTGCCGTGCGTGTGATCATTGCTTGTACAGCCCTCTCGCAGTGTCCGGAGCAAGTATGGTGGGTCTGACACACCGGTGTCAATGTGTTCTTTTTTCCATTTCCAGTAGTGTATATCTTAATAAATTTATATCCCATTATGAACATCGTTGCTACAAAAAAATTACTAAATGTAACACTTAACAGTCTTCAGAAAGATAAGGAAAATTGTTTGAGACACGAAGAATTAGTAAAGACACAGAAGATATTTTTCACTATAAAATTTTTTGTAACATACTTAGAAAAGGTGTCAGAAAATAAAAAATTATCTATATTAGAGACGAAATTAACAACTCTGGCAATAAAATCAAATCAGTGTGGAATGCTGCTAGAAGAGAGAGAGGGAAAGTAAGCTCATGGGTAGGTAGTATTACTATTAAAGAGAATGGGATCGTCTTAACGATCAATACACTAGTTGCTTTTATATTTAACAACCATTTCTTAAGTGTGGGAGAAAAAATAGGTGAGAATAGTTCAAAAGAAAACGTCAAGCAGTACGTGGAAGAGTCAGTTTTGAGAAATCCTTGTCAGATATATTTTCATCTAACTACCTATTGTGAAATAAGGAAAATCATTAAATCTTTGATAAATAAATGTGCAGTTGGAGTAGATAACATCTCTAACAAGATATTAAAACAATTTGGAGGAGTTGTTGCTGATGTACGTCTGTAATGTATCACCAACTCAAGGCATTTTCCCAGACAGGTTAAAACTTGCCATTGCCAAGCCTGTTTCCAAAGAGGGGCATCACAGGTGTCAATATTTACCGGCCAGTATCCTTGCTTACAGCATTTTCAAAACTTGTCGGGAAAGTAATGTACTCAGGAGCGGTTAGCCATCTCAACAGTAAGGGCATATTTAGTATATCACAGTTTGGATTTCAAAAATGCTGTCGTACTGAAACAGCAACATACAGTTTCATTGCCTACATAATAGAGTCTGTAAATAATAAAATGTCCCCAATAAGAAATTGCTGTGATTTATTGAAAGCGATTGATTGTGTGAACCGTGACATTATGTTACAGAAATTACAATTCTACAGCTTAAATGGAACAGCATATGAGTGGTTTAAGTCATATCTACAGATAAGGAAGAAAAAAACTTTTGTATATGTTGTTTAATGATTAAAGGAAGTTTGCCACTTCATCTAACTGGGTTGAAATTACATCAGGATTTCCTCAGGCTTCGATACTGGGTCTGCTTCTGTTCTTGCTATATGTAAATGGTCTCCCTTCGTATCTAAAACAAGAAGTTAAACTAACACTGTCCGCAGATGATACAAGCATTATTATTAATCCAGTAAGCGAATACCCAAAAGAAAATGATACAAATAATGTCTTTGGAAACGTTGTTGATTGGTTTTCTGCGAATAGGCTTGCACTGAACTTTGACAAGCACATTACATCCAATTTTCAACTGCAAGGAGTATAGTTCCTTATATAACACTCAACAGAAGTCAGTTGCCAGGGTAGAACGTACTAAGTTTTGGGATATGCATACTGTATAGATGATAATCTTAATTGGAAAATCCAAATTTTTGATCTTCTAAAGCGACTTGGTTCAGGAACTTTTACAATCATAATAATTGCTTATTTTGGCGATATAGAAATTACTAAGCTAATATACTTTCCATACTTTCACTCTCTAAAGTCACACAAGATAACATTTTGGGGTAATTCAACATTTAGGCAATAAGTATTCACTGCTCAGAAGAAAATGGTTAGAATAATGTGAGGAACTCATAGACGCACATCTTGTAGGCATCTGTTTAAAAGGTTAGGAATTCTTACCACAGCCTCATAGTGCATTTACTCAGTAGTGAAGTTTGTTCTCAACAACGTGGACCAATTTGAAAACAACAGTGACATTCACGATTATAATACCAGAAGAAGGAAAGACTTACACTGTCCTCCACTTAACCTATCTTTGGCACAGAAAGGCTTAAATGCACTGCTGTACAACTTTCCGATAAATTACCAAATGAAATAAAATGTCTGTCAAACAGCAGTAAGAGTTTAAAAATAAATTGTAATCATATCTTCTTGACAACTCCTTCTATACCAAAGATGAATTCTTGAGTACGAATAAACAAATATATAGGAATAATATACGCGTTTGAGCCATTAATCTGGATGGGGTAGGTAACAAAAATTTTAAGCTTTTTTTTAAAAAAAAACCCTTGGTGCATGTGTGCATCTAACTAAGAATGAAATTAAAACATATTAGTCGTACTACCAAGCCTAACTCAAGTGCTCTGCTGGTGTTTCGTTATGTCGGAAAGCTGTGTTATTGTATCAGTTGGTATTGCATACTTCTGACTTTCTCTTTAACATCTACATCTACATCTACTTCTACATTTATACTCGGCAAGCCACCCAACGGTGTGTGGCGGAGGGCACTTTACGTGCCACTGTCATTACCTCCCTTTCCTGTTCCAGTCGCGTATGGTTCGTGGGAAGAACGACTGTCTGAAAGCCTCCGTGCGCGCTCTAATCTCTCTAATTTTACATTCGTGATCTCCTCGGGAGGTATAAGTAGGGTGAAGCAATATATTCGATACCTCATCCAGAAACGCACCCTCTCGAAACCTGGCGAGCAAGCTACACCGCGATGCAGAGCGCCTCTCTTGCAGAGTCTGCCACTTGAGTTTATTAAACATCTCCGTAACGCTATCACGGTTACCAAATAACCCTGTGACGAAACGCGCCGCTCTTCTTTGGATCTTCGCTATCTCCTCCGTCAACCCGATCTGGTACGGATCCCACACTGATGAGCAATACTGAAGTATAGGTCGAACGAGTGTTTTGTAAGCCACCTCCTTTGTTGTTGGACTACATTTTCTAAGCACTCTCCCAATGAATCTCAACCTGGTACCCGCCTTACCAACAATTAATTTTATATGATCATTCCACTTCAAATCGTTCCGCACGCATACTCCCAGATATTTTACAGAAGTAAATGCTACCAGTGTTTGTTCCGCTATCATACAATCATACAATAAAGGATCCTTCTTTCTATGTATTCGCAATACATTACATTTGTCTATGTTACGGGACAGTTGCCACTCCCTGCACCAAGTGCCTATCCGCTGCAGATCTTCCTGCATTTCGCTACAATTTTCAAATGCTGGAACTTCTCTGTATACTACAGCATCATCCGCGAAAAGCCGCATGGAACTTCCGACACTATCTACTAGGTCATTTATATATATTGTGAAAAGCAATGGTCCCATAACACTCCCCGTGGCACGCCAGAGGTTACTTTAACGTCTGTAGACGTCTCTCCATTGATAACAAGATGCTGTGTTCTGTTTGCTAAAAGCTCTTCAATCCAGCCACACAGCTGGTCTGATATTCCGTAGGTTCTTACTTTGTTTATCAGGCGACAGTGCGGAACAGTATCAAACGCCTTCCGGAAGTCTAGAAAAATAGCATCTACCTGGGAGCCTGTATCTAATATTTTCTGGGTCTCATGAACAAATAAAGCGAGTTGGGTCTCACAGGATCGCTGTTTCCGGAATCCATGTTGATTCCTACATAGTAGATTCTGGGTTTCCAAAAATGACATGATACTCGAGCAAAAAAAGATGTTCTAAAATTCTACAATGATCGACGTCAGAGATATAGGTCTATAGTTTTGCGCATCTGCTCGACGACCCTTCTTGAAGACTGGGACTACCTGTGTTCTTTTCCAATCATTTGGAACCCTCCGTTCCTCCAGAGACTTGCGGTACACGGCTGTTAGAATGGGGGCAAGTTCTTTCGCATACTCTGTGTAGAATCGAACTGGTATCCCGTCAGGTCAAGTGTACTTTCCTCTATTGAGTGATTCCAGTTGCTTTTCTATTCCTTGGACACTTATTTCGATGTCAGCCATTTTTTCGTTTGTGCGAGGATTTAGAGAAGGAACTGCAGTGCGGTCTTCCTCTGTGAAACAGCTTTGGAAAAAGGTGTTTAGTATTTCAGCTTTACGCGTGTCATCCTCTGTTTCAATGCCATCATCTTCCCGGAGTGTCTGGATATGCTGTTTCGAGCCACTTACTAACGTAAGACCAGAACTTCCTAGGATTTTCTGTCAAGTCGGTACATAGAATTTTACTTTCGAATTCACTGAACGCTTCACGCATAGCCCTCCTTACGCTAACTTTGACATCGTTTAGCTTCTGTTTGTCTGAGAGGTTTTGGCTGCGTTTAAACTTGGAGTGAAGCTCTTTTTGCTTTCGCAATAGTTTCCTAACTTTGTTGTTGTACCACGGTGGGTTTTTCCCGTCCCTCACAGTTTTACTCGGCACGTACCTGTCTAAAACGCACTTTACGATTGCCTTGAACTTTTTCCATAAACACTCAACATTGTCAGTGTCGGAACAGAAATTTTCGTTTTGATCTGTTAGGTAGTCTGAAATCTGCCTTCTATTACTCTTGCTAAACAGATAAACCTTCCTCCCTTTTTTTATATTCCCATTAACTTCCATATTCAGGGATGCTGCAACGGCCTTATGATCACTGATTCCCTGATCTGCACTTAAAGAGTCGAAAAGTTCGGGTCTGTTTGTTATCAGTAGGTCCAAGATGTTATCTCCACGAGTCGGTTCTCTGTTTAATTGCTCGAGGTAATTTTCGGATAATGTCACTCGATGCTCTGTCCCTACCACCCGTCCTAAACATCTGAGTGTCCCAGTCTATATCTGGTAAATTGAAATCTCCACCTAAGACTATAACATGCTGAGAAAATTTATGTGAAATGTATTCCAAATTTTCTCTCAGTCGTTCTGCCACTAATGCTGCTGAGTCGGGAGGTCGGTAAAAGGAGCCAATTATTAACCTAGCTCGGTTGTTGAGTGTAACCTCCACCCATAATAATTCACAGGAACTATCCACTTCTATTTCACTACAGGATAAACTACTACTAACAGCGACGAACACTCCACCACCGGTTGCATGCAATCTATCCTTTCTAAACACCGTCTGTACCTTTGGAAAAATTTCGGCAGAATTTATCTCTGGCTTAAGTCAGCTTTCTGTACCTATAACGATTTCAGCTTCGGTGCTTTCTATCATCGCTTGAAGTTCTGGTACTTTACCAACGCAGCTTCGACAGTTGACAATTACAATACGGATTGCTGCTTGGTCCCCGCATATCCTGACTTTGCCCCGCACCCGTTGAGGCTGTTGCCCTTTCTGTACTTGCCCAAGGCCATCTAACCTAAAAAACCGCCCAGCCCACGCCACACAACCCCTGCTACCCGTGTAGCCGCTTGTTGCGTGTAGTGGACTCCTGACCTATACAGCGGAACCCGAAACCCCACCACCCTATGGCGCAAGTCGAGGAATCTGCAGCCCACACAGTCGCAGAACCGTCTCAGCCTCTGATTCAGACCCTCCACTCGGCTCTCTACCAAAGGTCCGCAGTCAGTCCTGTCGACGATGCTGCAGATGGTGAGCTCTGCTTTCATCCCGCTAGCGAGACTGGCAGTCTTCACCAAATCAGATAGCCGCCGGAAGCCAGAGAGGATTTCCTCCGATCCATAGCGACATACATCATTGGTGCCGACATGAGCGACCACCTGCAGATGGGTGCACCCTGCCCCCTTCATGGCATCCGGAAGGACCCTTTCCACATCTGGAATGACTCCCCCCGGTATGCACATGGAGTGCACATTGGTTTTCTTCCCCTCTCTTGCTGCCATTTCCCTAAGGGGCCCCATTACGCGACTGACGTTGGAGCTCCCAACTACCAGTAAGCCCACCCTCTGCGACCGCCCGGATCTTGCAGACTGAGGGGCAACCTCAGGAACAGGACAAGCAGCCATGTCAGGCCGAAGATCAGTATCAGCCTGAGACAGAGCCTGAAACCAGTTCGTCAGACAAACTGGAGAGGCCTTCCGTTCAGCCCCCCAGAATGTCTTTCGCCCCCTGCCACACCTTGAGACGACCTCCCACTCTACCACAGGTGAGGGATCAACCTCAATGCGGGCAGTATCCCGGGCAACCACAGTCGTAGTCCGATCGGGGGATGCGTGGGACGAGCTGGCCGTCCCCGACAAACCCCCATCCAGACCCCCACAGTGATGCCCATTGGCAACAGCCTCAAGCTGTGTGACCGAAGCCAACACTGCCTGAAGCTGGGAGCGAAGGGATGCCAACTCAGCCTGCATCCGAACACAGCAGTTGTAGTCCCTATCCATGCTAAAAACTGTTTTACAAAGAACGTCTGAACTAATCTACAGAGAGCGCAAACAAATCGACAAAATTTAAACGGTTATTAAAATACAAGATTGCCTAGAAAATGCAGTAATGCTGCTACTTGCGCACTGCTGACACTGCTCGGCGGCGGAAGGAGACTACGCTAATTACACTATTCAGGTACTAAAACGCGATGCTACAACTCTCAAATACTATAATACGCCCGAAATTCATGAATTAAACAATGCAAGTACCAAAAACACGCAAAGAAATTAAGAGTTATACTATGTAACAAATGAGTGAGCTGGGAGTATACGACTTGCTGCTGCAGCTGCTTATCCAACGGCGGCAGGGAGCACACTGACTGTGACCAACCGACACTGGCCGTTCAAAACAAAAACAGAAGACAAACGACTACGCGAATTTACACTATTCAGGTACTAAAACGCGATGCTACAATTCTCAAATACTATAATACGCCCGAAATTTATGAATTAAACATTGCAAGTACCAAAAACACGCAAAGAAATTAAGAATTAAACTATGTAACAAATGAGTGAGTTAGGAGTATACGACTTGCTGCTGCAGCTGCTTATCCAACGGCGGCAGGGAGCACACTTCGGTTTGGTTTCAATTGATGCTCACCATTAGTCTGTTTTCACGTTCGTTCCTTTCTAAGACCTTTTTGTTGACGCTACACGTAAAAAATGAGACCGGCAATTTATCTTAAGACTTGAGTAAAACATCAGGTGCGTAATTCTGAAGACAGCAAGACCAGCCAAGTTTGAGACTGAAACTTCCTGGAAGATTAAAACTGTGTGCGAGACCGAGATTCAAACTTAGGACCTTTGCCTTTCGCGGGCAAGTGCGCTACCAACTGAGCTACCCAAGCACGACTGACGACCCGTCCTCACAGCTTTACTTCTGCGAGTACCTCTTTTCCTACCTTCCAAACTTTACAGAAGCTCTTCTGCGAACCTTGCAGAACTAGCACTCCTGAAGGAAAGGATATTGCGGAGACATGGCTTAGCCACAGCCTGGGGGATGTTTCCTGAATGAGATTTTCACTCTGAAGCGGAGTATGCGCTGAAATGAAACTTCCTGGCAGATTAAAATTGTGTGCCGGACCGAGACTCGAACTCGGAACCTTTTCCTTACGCGGGCAAGTGCACTGCTGACTGCAAGGTTTGCAGGAGAGCTTCTGTAAAGTTTGGAAGGTAGGAGACGAGTTACTGGCAGAAGTAAAGCTGTGAGGACGGGGCGTGAGTAGTGCTTGATTAGCTCAGATGGTAGAGCACTTGCCTGTGAAAGGCAAAGGTCCCGAGTTCGAGTCTCGGTCCGTCACAGTTTTAATCTGCCAGGAAGCTTCGTATCAGCGCACACTCCGCTGCAGAGTGAAAATCTCATTCTCCGAGTTTGAAATTGATCATATAATCAGCTTAACGACACACTCATTTTTGCTGACAAGAGTAATATACAGAAGACTGGAAAAGAAAATTATGGATCTGGTAGCTGACGATCAGTTCGGCTTTAGAGAAGGTAAAGACACGGGAGACGCAGTTCTGACGTCTCGGTTGATAAAGGAGGCAAGACTGAAGAAAATTTTAGATAAGTTCTTAGCATCTGTCGAACTTGTAAAAAGAGTTGGACAATGTTCAATGGCGAAAGATCTTCGAAATTATGGGAGAAATTGAGCCTAGCTACAGGGATATACGGGTAATACACAATATGTACAAAAACCAAGAGGGAACAATAAGACGGGAAGACCAAGAACGAAGTGCTCGGATTGAAAAGGGTGGAAGGCACGGATGTAGTCCTTCACCCTTCAGTTCAATCTACAATCGACGATGCAAAGCTTGAAATAAAGGAGAGGTTCAAGATCGGGATTAAAATTCAGGGTGAAACCTGCTACCTTCAATGTTTTAAGTGAAGAAGAGTTACAGTTTCTGCTGAATGGAATGAACAGTCTAATGACTACAGAATATGAATTGAAACTTGAGAACTGAGAGAAACTTAATATCCCATTTTGTGACACACGAAGCAGACGAAGAAATTCTGCTTCCTAGATAGCCAAAATAACCCAATATGGACCGAGTAAGGAGGACATAAAAAGCAGATTATCAGTGGTAAAACGGGCTTTACTGGCTTGCAGTTATCTGCAAGTTTGAACAGAAGCTTAAATTTGAAGAAGAAATTTCTGAGAATGTACATTTTGAGCACAGTATTGTATGGTAATGAAACATTGGCTGTGGGAAACCAGAACCGAAGACAATCGATCCATTTGAGCTGTAATGCTACAACGCTTCTACCGCTTTTCTTCCACGTTTAATTTGCTTTGTTTAAACATTTACTTTTGAAAATAGTGAATTCCGAAAATTTTTAATTTAATAGTAACTATCAATACGATAACTAAAAGCACTGTCTATCAAACCCTAGACAGAGTCTATGTCCAATATTTAGTGATTTCTTGTTTTATTCCTGTGGAGGCAGCTGTGTATTCGTCGAAGCTTCCTACCTTTTTAACGTGACCGGCTACATCTGTAGGATGCTGCTTGATGTCTGCCCCTCGTCTGTCATAGGATCGTTGTCTGCTGCCCGTAAACATTCTATTTGAATAAATTACTTCGAAATCTAAAAGCAGCAAACCATCGCCCCTAAAAATCGTCCATTTAAATATTAAATGCTGATAACATTTGAAATGTGGACACAGTAGTACGCGATGTGACATGTTAATCTAACGAAAATACAGTATTCTAGCAGCAGGTAGCACACGTCAAACTAGATTTGTGAATTTTGCTGCGTGTACGTTTATTAAGGATTTTGCTTCGCATAAAGCTCCACGCTATGTTCTCACAGCTATAATAAGCTCTAATTTGGTTGTCTTTAATCAGATATTCGTATTACAATTTACATTTCCAAAAACACAGTTCATACGTTTGCGATAGTCCAAAATTACGTCCTTACGTAACGTTTGCTAACAATTTAATCATTACTTCACCTCGTTCCAACCGTGCATCTTGCTGTAGTGTCCAGTGGCTGAAAAACTTCTCCCGTTATCTTCCATTAACGTTTCCAAAACTAGTGTGTATCACGTTATTTGCACAAAGCAGCTTGGATATTATTTGGTCCTCCTAGCGACGCTTGGTCCTATGAGATGACGCTAGACAGCATCCGACGGATTCACGCCGCCAAGAGGACAGTGAATATTTTCAGATCACAATTAAGATGTGTTAAGGGACGATGATAGTGATACCTCCTTTCAGTTTCGGGTTAGGAATGGTCATCCTGTCAATGAAGGTAGCGGGAACTGACGTCTCCGTTGACAGCAGGTCTTGGATCGCCAGTGGCATGAGAGTAAGTACTGCCTCCATGGACAACATGTCTAGGATCGCCAGTGCTATGCGACTAAATAATGGAACGCTCGACAGAACTCCATAGCATCCAAACCCGGTGTTTTATGGGTCTCGCCTTTACTGATGGCATCAAATATTTCCTTTTCATAACGTCCGTCATCAAGGCGTCAGCCACAGCGTGGGTTGACGTACCGTAGATATGCTGTATGACTTCCATCATCGTCAGTCGGTCTTAAGCCGAGTCTTCGTAGATGGCCATTCTGATGTCACGCTGTGTAGACAAGCGCCACTCGTCGGCTGCATCAGCAACATGGATCAGTACTCGTTGGCGTCATCGACTTTGTCTGCTAACGTGATAAATCGATGCCTTACCAGCATAAATCTATGAGGCGTCCGTGCGCGAACGACTGCGCCCTCTAAGTGTCGTCATATGTGTGCCATGATCTGTACTTTGGCCTTGTTTACAGCTGTCGATTTCTCTGGTGTGGGCGGCATTGAAACATAGTAATAGAAGTCGAGTGACCGCCGGTTCCATGAAGTAGCGTCGCGAATATACGCAATCAAAGTACGCTGGATAATCGGCCAGCCACGACCAATCCACTACTGTAGCATTGTGGGACATGCTCCTGTGCGGCAGATACGTCAGTCCCAGACATCATCGAGAGCGAGTTTGTGGTCGGGGAAAGTCAAATGAGCAGTGTTGAGCTGTCCACACCTGCTGGCCGCGGTGGTCGAGAGCGCTTAAGTAGAAGATATGTTCTGTAAAGGTAACTGGCCACAACTCTGCATCTCCCAACGCATATATTAGGGGACGATAGACATGTATCCTGTCAATGCGGCTAAATGAATGGTTCTTTTTAAATGACCAAAGTATCAACAGTCTAAGGTTCCGAGCAAGAGACCGGCGCAAGGAGAATGTCGTGGCAGCGGTTCCTTTGGAACTAGATCACTGTTAAACTAGCCACCAAGAACGATCTCCCTTGTCTGCACTGAAAAAAACTGCAACTTCCTCCGTAATTAATCGCGCGCGGTGTCGGTGGAGTGTGGAACCACACGGAGTCTATAAATTGATAAGTAGCACACCTACCACTTCGAGCTTCATCCCTCTGGCGTTGCAGAGCGTCCTGAGTAGTATTACGACGCCACTGCCGGTGGGTGAAGCTTGGGATGTAAATGCATTGTAACAGTATACGTTAGGGCAGACTGCTATGCTGATCCCTCGGAAGGAGGCTGAACCGGCGTCAGCTGCTTAAAACATTCTCTGTAACATCCGTAACTTTGGATGGGTGCATACAGTGACCTGATTTACATCTCCTCTGTGGAATGTCACCATCAGCTACAAAGGTGCGCAGACGACTCACGAGCTTTGAGGCAAGCACGACTTCGTACGATTGCAGTCGTTGTCCCCGTGTAGCATGGTGAGCACCCTCATGCTTTTCATCGTCGGCCATCAGTACAGTCCAACAAGAGCTATGAGCGGGCTGTGGTTGTTAGGAGGTATCTTCCGTAACGGCTTATTGCAGGGTCGGAGGCATCTACGGCAAAGGGTCGGCTGCAGAGGTCGGCTCGTGTGGCTAAGACTTGGCTGGGAGAAGGAAGTAGGTGCTGTGCTGTGTAGCGCCTTGTTCTCGTTGGCTGCAAGAGTACATATTCAATAGTTGATGTTCATAAGAGACAGTCATCGGAGGGTATCCGACGTCGCTTTTATGCTTGCGCAGCTTGTGTTGCTTGCGGACGTCTGGCACAGAACCGGAATGCGGTTGTCTTTCCGTAAGGCAGAAGTTGGCACAATCTTACCCTTTACGTCCATCCCATCAAAAGCTTGAGCTGGCACGGACTTTGTGTGACGGCCTTCTGCTGTTGCTCTGCCTTTGGCACGTCATTGTTCAGATCTGTACTTGGCGCGGTGTCGGAATCTGGTTTTTCGGAGAGCGAGTTTTTCCTTCGTCTGGCGAAGATTTTGGCCTCATTGCTGCGAATAAGTGACGGTGTGGGTCACACGTCGACCTGACGCGACGTTCCTGGCAACTCCCGGAACACGTGTGTGGCTGTCCGTAATACGTTATTATTTCTCGGCAGCTACCAACGTTGATATATGACGACAAATGTTTTGTTAGCCTCATCTTCACGTACCTGACTCCGTTAAGGACGGATATGTTGTGAACGTATTCCATTTTTCGACTACGTGGTTGATACGTTTCCATATAATGTGAGAGAGCAACGTTAACACCAGGTGGCACTTCAAAGGGTAGTTCGATGATGCGCAGAGAGCATAGCCAGAACTCCACGTGATAGACGATGACTGCTCCAGTCCGTCAGCGTGTTTCAACTTCAGGATGCTGGCGTGTCTGGACAGCACGTCATGACAGACGGCATCAGTTGTGATTCTTACATGATCGACGCTACTACTGATAGAATGGTGTATGTCTGCTTTAGTTGGGATGAAGGTGAAATTTGTCACGAAGGATGAACTCAATTTCAAAAGCCCCGATCGTGCATAGTTCGACTGAAAACTGAACTTGATCGTGTCTTTTCGATACACTTGAGCCGTGGCACGTCTATCAACTGTCGTAGCCCTAAGCGGCGGCGAAGTTCTAAACAAACTGTTCGCGCTCGCGAACACTGCAGACGGGACGCAAACATGACGTCCTCGCCGCTACGCTTAAGGCAAACTGCTATTAGGCCATCCGGACGCAGTGGTCATTGCAGCTGCACAGGCCACCCTAGCTCGCCTCCCGTCCGTCATAGATTCTCATCTTATACCACGCACTACTAATGTAGTCTCCCTTGCCCATTATCCTCGTTCCTCGCGGCATTTCAACGATTCCCATAAGAGCTCGAGTGTGGTGTGCATCTAAACTGATCAGATGGTCGTCATCACATTAATTATATGTGTAATGTCTGTTCTTTTTGGACAAGTCACGTAACGAACGATTAATATAGAAAGCATTAAGCCAGTCTTCATTTTAATTTAAGAATGTGAAATGTAATTATCCATCTTGTCTTTTTATAAACAGTCTGGAAGGGAGCATTCTGTAGACTCTTGCTCAGCAGCTACAGCCCAGTAGGTGTCTCCTCAACACGGGGAAATGGGAGACGGAGAGGCTGCTCCATTAATGAACTCTCCCATGCTACTGCACAAGAGGGCCCACCTCAGCTGACACAAAAGCTCATAGACTGGATGAATGGGAGAAAGTGACTTTCATATTACTTTCTTTGGCACATTTGCAATGTACGTCCTCAGTTCCTTGCTGCATATATTCCACTCTGCCTCTACAGTTTTCTATATACAGTATTCCTTTCCCCATCTATTCTGGGGAAGACTTCCTTGTTCCTTACTGTATCATTCCATCCAATTTTCAGTAGTCTTCCGTACCACCACATCCGAAACACTTCCATTCTCTTCTTTTCTGATTGGTCCACAGTCTCCTTATACAGAGGTGATAAAAGAAACTAGGTCCAAAATCTGAAAGGTGTTTGATTTATCTCCACGAATTAAAAAGGTGGAAGGTTTCACTGTAATCTCAGAAAAGTCACGCAGCCAGTGTTCACAACTTTCACCAGGTGTCTTACTGTTAATGAAGGCTGTACTAGGGGCACACTCCATGTTACATTGGCATAACGACAACATTGTTCCTACTGAGTTCAATATTCCTGTGTTATCGACGACATAATGTATGAATCTGAAAACAAGATAACTTTTATCCCACCCGCCACACGCGTCACTGAATATGTCCAGGTGCTTAAAATCACGTGCCATATTTGTGAATGTGAAGTCGTGCAACACGAATATAACTTCGTCATATCCTTTTCCTCCTATGATCTCTTGACAACAGTAGAAAAGTCACTATGAGACAGAACAGGAATGTCAAGGGAATACAGAGATAATTAGTGCCTATAAAACACGTCACTAGTGGATATATTTGGCATTTTTCTAAAAATTTGTCACAATACCTTCATAATCATTCTTTTCCGTGGCCATGATTTTGGGGCTTTCTTTCTTCTATAGAACGTTTCTGCTTTCACCTTGTATACATCATTTTCTGTCTTTAGCTGCATTTCTTCTCTTTGAAGTCTCAAATCAAATGGTTCAAATGGCTCTGAGCACTATGGGACTTAACTGCTGAGGTCATCAGTCCCCTAGAACTTGACCTACTTAAACCTAACTAACCTAAGAACATCACACACATCCATGCCCGAGGCAGGATTCAAAGCTGCGACCGTAGCAGTCGCGCGGTTCCGGACTGAAGCGCCTAAAACCGCTCGGCCACCGCGGCCGGCTTTGAAGTTTCATTTTGCCCTTTTATTTGTAGTGCTCTTTCACCTGTGGGTAATGACTCATTTCTGCTTGAAATGCTGCAGATATCACATCTATAAAAACTGAATTTTATGTTGAATTTAGAATTTAATAAATTTCGATTAGATACATCAGGTAACCCCTTTCAATTGTACAGATGATGATTTTTTCTAACATTCAGATCTGAAGGAGGGACAATTTCTGACTTAAACTCTCGCTTCAATGATTTGGCCTGTATGTGAAAGATGTAATGTGGTTATTAACTGCTTCAGACACCTCTGACCCTTTTCTTTTATGTATATGGTAGTATTTTCCACGAATATCTTTCAGTGCTGCACCTAGAGTCTACATGGTGTTTGCAAAGTCCGTACTTCTCGCGACGTGATACCATTTACAGCAATAAAGGCTTTCACAAACTGGTATCTTGTTCACCTTTTGACCATCTCTAACACACATTTCATTAGCATAAACCAATTCATAGAAACTGCAGCTCCAGATCTTGTCTAGAACTACGCTGCTTTATGGGTTCATAGAATCATTCCAGCTAAGTTGTAGTTCTGCCCTCTATTTCTTCAAATACTTGAAAAATTTTTGATTTATGTTCAGGACCCACATTTTCAAAACATTTTAATCTCTTACACTTACAGTTTCGACCGAGCTCAAGAGATGATAAACACATAGTTTTCACAACCGCCAACATTGTGCCTTGGGCTGCTCTCATCTTAGAAGACTTCTCTGCACAAGAACAATTTCGAATGTCATTTACTTCACCTTCCACACTTTCCATAGCCCTAGCAGAAACACCACTGCAATGACAACGACCAGTAGCTTGCGAACTGAAGCCACGAAATAATCATTTTTAAAACAAGAGACTAACAACAATAACAACAGGGCTGCCAACAGAGCTTGGAAACAATAAAAGTTCTGAAACATGTGGGAATGAAAGTCATCAGTTTTTCGTACGCCTAAACTGGCATCCAGCATTATTCCCGTACATGTATAATTTTCAGGCCGTTACTATACAGTGACGTCACTCCTCAGCTATGCACTGCCACTCATCTCGTTTTCGGCAGAAAGGTGACGCCCATCAATTTCCCCTGTCGTTCTTCAAATGTTAAAGTCTCATATACGAACTGCCTTCGTTTACTGACGTGCCTGAACCACATTCTATATGCTGATGACAATACACAGCTAGTCTTTAACTAAGAAAACTCTGAACGTGGAAACAATACCCGGAAGAGAGCATGTTTAAGGATAACTTGAAATTAAACTACAATAGTACCAAATTAATGTACAATGATCTCATTAGAAAGGAAGTAATATAAGTTATTAGTGAAGGGAAATAATTATTTTATGAATTTTTTCTTTTAGAGGCCTTCAAAATAACGGCTGGCCGAACAGCAAAAGAATGGGAGGGAAGAGACCTGAAGATCTCTTGGTAAAGGGAATAAGTTTTCAAAACAATCAATAAGTGTTTAATGGGAAGAGTAGTATATGTGCTTAGTAAAAGTAAAGATTGCAATGTCGAGATTCATGCTGCGAATTACAAGGGTGCACTGTGCAACAAGTATATTAGTCAGGGAAAAGGGTACGTGATGACGACTGTTGCGGGCGCCACATCCACCTTACTGGCTGGTAGTTGTGGAATACAGTTTCGTAACCAGTTTGAAAAAATAGGAAAGCACATGACTTTGTCGCTATTGAAATCTTTCGATGAACCAGTCATGATTAAACCATTACACCTGAAGTGCAAGTTATGTGAAACAGGAGAAATACCTCCAGACTGCAAGAAGACTTCAGAGTTCGAGTTCCCAAGAACCATCAGTTCATTATGTCATGCTCCCAACATACTGACACGAATTGTTTAGAAAAACTGAAAAAAAATTGAAGTAGCTGAACTCAGGGAAGATCAGTTTGGATTTCAGAGAAGTTTGGGAACATTCTACGCAATACTGGTGCCATGATTTATCTGTGAAGATAGATTACAGAAAGGAAACCTATGTAGATAGCCTTTATAGATATAGAGAATTTATGAAGGTAGTAGTTAAGAAAATCCAGTGACTGCAATATCATTTGACATTTGTAAATAAACCAGACTGTAATTGTAATTGTCGAAGGACGTTACAGGCAAGCAGTAGTTGAGAGGGGATCCCACATGTTATTTAGTATGTAAATTGGGCAAGTAGTAAAGGAAACCGAGAAGAAATTTGAAAAGGAAACTAGTGTGAACGGAGAAGAAAAAAGAACTTTAAGGTACTGACAGAAATAGATTATGAAATGAGACGCTGATAGTAGTTCATGAGGTTTACTGTACGGGTAGCAAAACAGCCAATGTTGCAGAAAAAAAGTATATAAAATGCAGACTGTGTATTGCACGATATGAACATCTGAAAAAGAAAATTAAGTACATCTAAAATAAATCTAATCACCACGAAATCTTACTTGAATGTTCTCTGCAGTGTACCCATTGTGGTAATATTTACCTTGAGCGAAGCTTCTGCAGAGGTGAAATGTGGGAATTTAAGCTTTAGGAAGACTTTCTTGAAAGTTCAAGGTATTTGTCTGCAGTGAATCCAGTGTAGAGTTATTTCCATGAAATAAAGTCTTCTAGATGAAACTTGAAAGGTAAGCAGTTCTGAAAACCAGACAATAGAAGCCTTCGAAACGCGTTGCTACAGGTGGACGCTCTAGATTTTATGGGTAGAGCGTAAAAATAATTGAGGTATACTGAATCGAGTTTGAGGAAATATAAATTAATTGCAAAACAACGGATTGGTTGACAGTATAGGTCCTAAGCCTTGAAGGAAGTGTTAATTTCGTAATGCATGCAAGAGTGGTGGGTAAAAATCATAGAGGGAGACCACGCGATGAACACAATAAGCAGTATCAAATGGATGTATTGTAAGTAAATGAAACATCTACAGCCGTCCTTATGGTGTCATTTATTGTGTAGCTACCAGTTTCGGCGGTTCAGTGCACCATCTTCAGACTTTAGTGGATGTGGAAGGGGCTTTGACGATCCATATATACGATGCATCTGTTGCCAGCATAATTGGTTTACGCAGACTGCCTGTATCTATGATGTCTTCTCTCCAGTCAAAAGGATGGACGTACAAATGGATTTAGGTTGCAAATCTAGCAAATGAAGAAGCTTTCACTGTGTGGAGTCGTGTTGACGGCTGGACCAGACAAGTCGTGGGACTGGACTACTAAAAAACACAACTAGAAAATACCGAACAGACGACCTATGACTTCGGTGAAGGAACAGGATGGATCGCCTTTATCCAGGTATGAATACCAGTGCTACTGGTTACTTCTTGTGGGAAACAGATTCATGTGAAGTCTTTCGTCCAATCACATAGTGGATGGGTTCATCTACTGAACAGTGCGGAGCTGTAACGAATTCTTTCCGCAAGTGAATGAACCAGTTATCTACAGGCTTAAGGATGACAAAGAGGTATGGAAAAGGGGGTCGTTACTGATGCCACTACGGTTGCTTTTCAGTGATGATATATGTGATTACATACTACTCATTATATGTGACCACTAGACGTACTCTGCTCCCTTAAAAATGATTAAATTTTGCTACATGATGCTACGACAATATGTGGACAAAATAACCACAAAAACATAAATATTCAGTCGATAGCAATACTTCTCTCCTCTGTTGACGTATCAAATACTATGTCTAGAATGTGAATAATTTATTTCGCAGTATCTGTAACGGATCCCATCTTTTACTCAAGCGGTGCTTTTAATTTTCATTCACGCAGATTAATGAATTCAGTATCTCTCTATTCATTATTCGATCTATCAATCTCAACCTCAGCGTTCGTTTGCTACCACATTTCGAAATCCTCTACGCTCTACCTGTTTATCGTTCATGTTTTAATTCCGTACAAGGCAACACTCCACGCTTTTAGTATGCCATAGCGAAACGTGATTCCCTGAGGATTGTCTGATCTTTTTAACGTATGTCTTGTTTTCAAGACAGCATGCATTCCGTTTGTTTGATCCTTTAAGTCAGCACCCACATCTACATAAACATATATATACATGGCTACTCTGCAATTCGCTCTTAGGCGTTTGGCACAGAACCCCTTCCAGACAGTTACTTGACCGTTCCATTCTCTAAAGGGCCTAGGGAAAAATAAACACAAAAATTTTTCAGTGTAAAGGCGATCTCAGGACTTATGATGGTCCCAATGTAGTTGGGAGCCAATGAAACTATACCGTCATTCATAGGAGGAAGCTGGTGACTGAACTGTTGTGAAAAGATCTCGTGGACAAAATCACTTAGTGTTGAGCATTGCCACCCTCAATTAACTTATCATATTCACGAAATTGTGTCATCCATTTCATGGTAATACAAAACTAAAGCCAATATTTCAAGTTTTTCTATGTATTCCATCAACATTATCTGGTAAGAATCTAATGCCTAGCGGCAGTACGCCGGTAGAGGAAAGAAAGACGTGGTACAGACATCTTCTACAGTTGATTTCTTTTTGAAGTGTTCTACCAATAAAACGCGGACTTTAGTTGACCTTCCCCTGGATACTTTATTTGTAATAGTTTCTGTTTACGTTGTTCGCAGTTGTAATCCCTAGACCTTTAGTTCAGTAAATTTTCGTGTAACGTATATTCTAGTGCTCGGATGGTGGAGAACCTCATACTTTTCATTGTTTTTAATTTTCTCTTTTTATTCCACAAAGATATCTCGACTAAATAATTTTGCAATTCGCTTTCAAATTATCATGGTCCTACGGGGTGCTGAGGGACATTACCCTCACACAACTTCACACAGCTGATTGGATTGCCCCCTAATAGATTTATATAAACTGAGAGAAAGCAGGTATTATTTAAGTTTCATTGCATGACTTCCTGTGAGTTGGAATGAACTCTGATTTTTAAATTACAATACGATGAGTATACCTCAACTTCTTCGTTTCGCATTAAATACCTTTCAAAATTTATCCTTTCCTGCTTGCTCAGGAGACCAGTGTACAGACTGAACAACTTCAGAGATAGACACACCATTCTCAACTGCCTACACCCTTTCGTGTTCTTAGGTTCTTCTAGTTTCTGTGCGAGTCGTAGTCAACTTATCGCTATCTGTGTTTTCCCCCTACTACTTCCATAATTACAAAGAGTGCATTTATAACACAGAAATGACTCATTTCCTACTTTGCTTTCCGTGTCTCTTCTCGGCACATTCGAGCATCTTTGGCTCGGGGTGGTGGAAGCAGCTGTAGTCCATTCCGCGAGGACGTGTCCGGAGCAGGGAGAAATGGGCAGTATGTTCTGAGTCGGGGAGCAGCGCAGTTACGCAGTTAGCAGGCACAGCTACGGGAAGTGTTGTACTCTGGCTTGCCAACGGCTGCGGCTGCTGGTCGTTGAGTGGCATCGGTATCAGACTCCGCATTGAAGTCCACTGTTGTTTGAATTTGAATGAAATACGATACCGTGGTGGACTAAACGAACACCGTTATATCACAAGGAGAGGAGTTGTTTCCTTATGGAGCCACGTCAATGAAAGGAATATTGAATTCACCGGAACCTATTTCAGTAATTGCTATTTAAAGTTCTTTTTCGAGCCTCACTATTCAGTTAAATTAGCAACTCCTTTAGAGCTCACTGGTGGCTCCTCCACTTTGACAATGGTCTTTACTCACCTAACTACTTAGACACTGGGGCTTGTAATTTAGAACGTTTTGTTACCGTGTGGGGTTGGCGCTAAGATCGAGAGTCACCAAGTCTAAGAAGTCATACATTTACTGATGTTTACCGTTGATGTTTGATATGCTGACTGATTTAATATTGCGGACCACACTGATATCCGGGAAGAATGATAGGAGGAATTCTATTATTGTTGTTTAAGAATTAGTTTTGTAATTGTTACTGTCTTGAATATTTTAGTTGTTTCATATTTAACGCGTTGCCGAGATGTTCCAGAAGATACGTGGAACTCCTTACGATAGTGATTTGTTGAAATATAACCTCAGCATGTTTCGCTGTCGGAATATTAACTTTTCAACACTTCTAGTGTGAGTGCATCTCCTACTTTGTACGATATTAACTTTCAGACACTCGTTGTAAATTTCTTACAGTAACTTCTCGCGGCGTTGGATCGTTAAACATAGGGCTGTGGCACGGTTGCACGGAATATAATAGCCACAGGTCGAAATGGGTAGCGTAAGAATTGTAGTTGTTGTCCCATGAATGCTACTAATGGTATTTATTTTTCAGATGATAAGAACTATTTTGGTATTTAATCAGTTAAATGCCCAATGCGCAAATTAAGCATTGACGATTGTATCCCATGTGTGCACTCCGTCTGAGTAGCTTCTAGCGAAATTTGTTGTGCTCTGTTGTTACGCAGGAAACAAAAGATAATGTACATAGAGAAGCAGTATAAATATTGAGTCAAAATGCAATATATTACAATTTAACTATATCTGCAAATAATTGAAATATAACGGCTTTCAAAGAAAGGAGTCCAGTCAGATCAAAAATAATAATGAAACAGAAAATTTTAGTACATGTATCACACTTCAGCTATTTAGAAAGTGACATTACATGTAACTACGACAAAGATATTGAGGGGCAGGTTAATATGTATCTGCGGAACAATTGGGAGAACTTTGGGAAGGAAAACAAGAAAAGATACATATAGGAATTTCTCTAAAGTAGTTTCTATACCTTCTCTGCTATATGGTTCCGAATCATGGACAGTAACAAGAAAAGATAAATCAAGTATACAAGCAGCAGAGATGAAGTTCTCGAGATATGTAGGAGTCTCTAATAAAAAGGATAAAATAAGGAATTAAAAAATAGTATCAAGTTAAAAAATCTTTTCTGTTGATGACAAGGTAGAAGAGAACAGAAGGTAGTGGACGAATAGTGCTGATAGAATGACAGGAAACAGGTTGCCAAAAAATACAATGTAATATCGGCCGACTGGAAAAAGAGAACTAGATAGACTTCGCAAGAGATGGATGACAGAGACCGGAAAGAGTTATTACACCTAATCCTTGGAAGGAGATGATGATTTTGCTGTACCAATTCTGTGCTGGGTTCATAAAATCAATTTATTAGCTAATTGTGTGTTTTTGGCTACTATTTTGCCCAGATATACTTGTTTCAATAAATTACTTTCTTAACCAATTGTATATTTTCATCATCGTCATCATCATCATCATTTAAGACTGATTATGACTTTCAGCGTTCAGTCTGGAGCATAGCCCCCCTTATAAAATTCCTCCATGATCCCCTATTCAGTGTTAACATGGGTGCCTCTTCTGATGTTAAACCTATTACTTCAAAATCATTCTTAACCGAACCCAGGTACCTTCTCCTTGGTCTGCCCCGACTCCTCCTACCCTCTACTGCTGAACGCATGAGTCTCTTAGGTAACCTTGCTTTTCCCATGCGTGTAACGTGACCCCACCATCTAAGCCTGTTCACCCTGACTGCTACATTTATAGAGTTCATTCCCAGTTTTTCTTTGATTTCCTCATTGTAGACACCCTCCTGCCATTGTTCCCATCTACTAGTACCTGCAATCATCCTAGCTACTTTCATATCCGTAACCTCAACCTTGTTGATAAGGTAACCTGAATCCACACAGCTTTCGCTCCCATACAACAAAGTTGGTCGAAAGATTGAACGGTGCACAGATAACTTAATCCTGGTACTGACTTCCTTCTTGCAGAAGAGAGTAGATCGTAGTTGAGCGCTCACTGCATTAGCTTTGCTACACCTCGCTTCCAGTTCTTCCGCTATGTTGCCATCCTGTGAGAATATGCATCCTAAGTGTTGTGGACTGGCAAGACAGCCAGTCCACAGTGACGGGTAACCGAAAGGCACGCGCTTAAACTCACGCAGGCTGGCGTGAGATCTGAAACAGGATACGTAATGAATGCTATAAAGAAAAGTACGTAGCTGCTGGAATACTTAACTTAAATCCACAATTGGTGAACATTGGTCTTGTTACTGTACATGCTTCATTAGATACATAGCAAAGGATAAATGGCGCCTTGCTAGGTCGTAGCAATTGACTTAGCTGAAGGCTATGCTAACTATCGTCTCGGCAAATGAGAGAGTAATTCTCAGTGAACCTTTCCTAGCAAAGTCGGCTGTACAACTGGGGAGAGTGCTAGTAAGTCTCTCTAGACCTGCCGTGTGGCGGCGCTCGGTCTGCAATTACTTACAGTGGCGACACGCGGGTCCGACGTATACTAGCGGACCGCGCCGATTTAAAAGGCTACCACCTAGCAAGTGTGGTGCCTGGCGGTGCCACCACACTAAGTACTTGAAACCGTCCACCTGTTCTAACTTTGTTCCTCCTATTTGGCACTCAATCCGTTTATATTTCTTTCCCACTGACATTACTTTCGTTTTGGAGATGCTAATCTTCATACCAAAGTCCTTACATTTCTGATCTAGCTCTGAAATAGTACTTTGAAAACTTTCAATCGAATCTGCCATCACAACTAAGTCATCCGCATATGCAAGACTGCTTATTTTGTGTTCACATATCTTAATCTCACCCAGCCAGTCTATTGTTTTCAACATATGATCCGTAAATTATATGAACGACAGTGGAGATAGGTTGCAGCCTTGTCTTACCCCTGAAACTACTCTGAACCATGAACTCAATTTACCGTCAACTGTAACTGCTGCCTGACTATCCTTGTAAAGACCTTTAATTGCTTGCAAAAGTTTGCCTCCTATTCCATAACCTCGTAGAACAGACAATAACTTCCTCCTAGGAAGCCGGTAATATGCCTTTTCTAGATCTATAAAGCATAGATACAATTCCCTGTTCCACTCATAACACTTCTCCATTATCTGCCGTAAGCTAAAGATCTGGTTCTGACAACCTCTAAGAGGCCTAAACCCACACTGGTTTTCATCCAATTGGTCCTCAACTAATACTCGCACTTTCCTTTCAACAATACCTGAGAAGAATTTACCCACAACGCTGATTAAAGAGATACCTCTGTAGTTGTTAGAATCTTTTCTGTTTCCATGTTTAAAGATTGATGTGATTACTGCTTTTGTCCAGTCTGATGGAACCTGTCCCGACTCCCAGGCCATTTCAATTATCCTGTGTAGCCATTTAAGACCTGACATTCCACTGTATTTGATGAGTTCGGACTTAATTTCATCCACCCCAGCTGCTTTATTGCACTGCAGTCTTTTGACCATTTTCTCCACTTCCTCAAATGTGATCCTATTTCCATTTTCCATCACCATTCCTATCCCATTCTACCTCGAAATCTGAAACATTACTGATCGCATTTTCACCTGCATTGAGCAACTCTTCAAAATATTCCCTCCATCTGCCCAAGGCATCCACAGGATTCTCCAGCAGTTTTCCTGACCTGTCCCAAGTTCTTGTCATTTCCTTCTTACCTCCCTGTCGAAGACTGCTAATTTCACTCCAGAATGGTTTTTCAGCAGCTTGACCCATAGTCTCCATCCTGTTTCCAGAGTCTTCCCAAGATTTCTTCTTGGATGCTGCAATTATCTGTTTGGCTTTGTTTCTTTCTTCAACATAACTTTCTCTGTCTACCTGAGTTCTAGTATGTAGCCATTTTTGATACGCCTTCTTTTTCCTTTTACAGGCTGCCTTGAGTGTGTCATTCCACCAAGCTGTTTGCTTCATCCCACTTTTACACACTACTGTTCCAAGACATTCTTTAGCCACTTCTAGTACTGTGTCCCCGTACCTTGTCCATTCCATTTCCAATGACTGTATTTGACTACATTCTGAGATCGCTGTTATGTACTTGTGCCTGATTTCCTTATCCTGAAGTTTCTCCACTCTTATCCTCCCACAGATAGACCTGACCTCCTGCACTTTCGGCCTCACAATCCCAATTTCACTGCAGATTAAATAATGATCGGTGTCATCAAAGAATCCCCTGAATACACGTGTGTCTCTCACAGCCTTCCTGAATTCCTGATCTGTTATTATATAGTCAATGACAGATCTGGTTCCCCTGCCTTCCCAAGTATACCGGTGAATGTTCTTATGTTTCCCGTTCCTGTTGGCCTCCATATCCCCTCCAAATTTACCCATAACCTTTTCATACCCCTCTGTTCGATTTCCAATCCTGGCGTTAAAATCAACCATGAGCAGGACACTGTCATTGTCCTTTACTCTAACAACTACATCACTGAGTGCCTCATAAAAACTATCCATCTTATCTTGATCTCTCCCTTCACAATGCGAATATACTGACACAATCCTAATTTTATTGCTAGACACTGTCAAATCTATCCACATCAGTCGTTCGTTTACATACCTTATTGCAACTACGCTGGGTTCCATTTCTTTCCTGATGTAAAGCCCTACACCCCATTGTGCTGTTCCTGCTTTGACTCCTGACAGGTAGACCTTGTATTCTCCCACTTCCTCTTCTTTCACCCCCTTACCCGAATGTCACTAACAGTTAAAACGTCCAGTCCCATCTTACTTGCAGCCTCTGCCAGCTCTACCTTCTTCCCAGAGTAGCCCCCATTGATATTAATAGCTCCCCATCTCATTACCATTCGTTTTTAATTAATAAATTTTTCAACTTGCCATTCTGCACGTCATTCACCCAGATCTTGCCCCACGCATCCCTGAGCTACACCTCTTGCCGCGTTAGTACCTACATGGTCACAAAAGAAACATTTACAGTCCATCAGTGTGCAATTACTCCGTTTTACAGAATGAGTAGTCATTGAGCAGAAATTTATGGTGAAAACTTTCAGTAGTTTTCTATTTAGCTGAGTGGTTCTAATTTCGGTCATAAACCATTGTCTGGTTAAGCAGGCATAAATGGCTAGGTTTGAAAATGATCTATGACGGAAACTAGTAGGAATGTGCAAAATAAAAGGCAACTGAAGGTTTCCACCAAGAATTTCGACGATTATTTAGCAGCTGATTTTCCCAACCTATATGTATGTAGATTGCTCCATTTGGTTATGGGAAGGGGTGCTTGCTGACGACTTCCGCGTCCAGCACTCCCTCCGGTGACCTGTGCAAGGTCAGGGCAGCGCTCCCACTTGCTGTTGGCGGCATCCGCTGCGCGGGTCGTGATTTCTCTCGGGCCACTGGTGCTGCGGATTCATCACCGCTATCTGCGCCAGGCAGACGCAAGAGGGCAACCCGAGGAGGTCACACCCACAATTCATTTCTTCACTCGACGTATTTAAGCACATGCTCCGACCTAGTAGCACAGAAGTACATTCCGCTTTTGCCCCCTTTATGACAGAAAGTTGATGGAAGTTCCAGTAAGTACAATACGATTTCCAAGACACTATCTTTTACTGGAATGTAAATTTGAGTCATTTTCAACTGCTTTTTCGTCAGTTTTCTGAGTACTTTGATGCGGTCCAATCGAATTCCTTTCTTGTGCCAACCCCCAAATTTATAATAATCGTTACACCTAACGTGACGAACTTTTTCTTTGAATTTATTCCAAACTCTGTCTTCCTACACCACTTCTTTCCTCAACAGGTGCATCTGTTACCCTTTAAATTATTCCCCGGCGACTTAATAGTCCTTTCGTGCGGTCATTCCTTCATCTCAGTGTTTTCTATATGTTTCCGTCTTCTCCGACTTACTGGAGAACCTCCTTCGTTTCCCACAGTACATGATCCAATATGATACAGTGCTGCGCTCCAAACGTACACTCCGAGAAACACTTTCCTCAAATTAAAGCCGATGTTTGATATTAGCAGAATTCCTTTGGGCAGAAATGCCCTCTTCGTATGTCTAATTTGTTTATTATGTTTTTTCTTCGGCCTTCATGCATGATTTTGCTTTCAGGGTATCATAACTCCTTCACTTCGTCCTGACCCCAATTTTGAAGTGAATTTATTGCCTACACTTACATCTCCTGCTTCCCACTACCTTTGTGTTCTTTCGGTTTACTATACGTTCGTACTGGGTACCCATTATGCTGATCATTATGGTCAACGAGTCTTGCAATTCTTCTTCCTTTACGTTGAGGATAACAATATCAGAGAATGTTATCATTTAGATAGTTTCATCCAGATTTGTAGTCTCACCGTTGAGCCGTTATTTTCATTGCTTCTTCAACGTACAGATTGAACAGGAGTGGCCGATGGCTATATTCGTGTGCATAAAATTATTCGGAAAAATGTGGCGTGATAGTTTCAAAGAAATATTGCTGTGTAACAGTACCAACATAGCTTCGTGACGTAATTTCTCAGGTAGTGCTGCGGATAAAATGGTATAAGAACACGCAGAAGCAGAATAGATCATGCCCTACTGATATTATCATTAACCTATACATCGTTCTAAAATGTCTGCCCATATCATTCACCTGTCATTGTTTCTGATTTCCAACCAGATGATCTATCTCTTTTGAGACTATTAGCATTTGTATCTCTTCCCTTTGCGACAGCTCTCTCGTTCCTGTTACTAGTGCAGCGAGTGTGGGTGAAAGCTGATTCTCTTGCACCCTTCAAATAGAATATTATATTTCGTCTCTTTCAACTTTCATTCGTTTGTAATTATGGCTCTGAAAATCCATATTATCTCCTGTTTTATCAATGCCACTTGCTATTTGTCATTGTATATCGAGTAATGTTGATCTTCCGCTAAGGTCTGGTGTTACTGGCTAGAGGAATGTCATGAAAATGTTGACGTGTTTTTGAACTTTTCTTCTAGATACTGTACGTGAAAATGGTGCTTTACTTGTCTGTTCCCTTGTTTTGTCTCAATCTATACACAACGCTGTTCAGTAACCACAAGAAAAAGAGCAAAACATGAGCTAAATGACGGAAATATTAAAATGAAGGAAAGTTGTGGCAGTTTTGTAAATAAGAATTTCCTTATACCTGAATGTAAACAAAAGGTCTCCAATACTGAATTAATTCAGCTTTTAAGTTTGACATTGTCAGTAGAAGACAAAATCATTTTAATTAGTTGTTAACGTAGTTTCCGGTCTACTGCTAAATTGCATATTAATATTACGACTATTCTAGGACACTGAATCCTTGACTCGGATTTCTAATTGGACTTAAATTGGATAAAGAATCTTAAAAATCCTCAGATAAATTTCGTATATATTTACGAGGATTTACGTGACGTTCAAAGTAAACGATTTTGGGACACTTAATGGCCACTCATCAGAATTTAACTGTGGGCTGTGATGTGAATAGTCTCATAGTATAAGTTTCTAATTTTTTGAAAAGGTATGTTCATTTATTTTTACAAATTCCCAACAATCACAGCCTGGACAAAACAATTCAGAAACCAATCAAGCGCCAGAACAAGAAACATTGAGATAATGACAGCATATTTTTCTGTGAAGGTAAATTGACATTTTAGTGCTCAAAGATGTCAAGCAACGACTTGATATATTTGGTTGAATTTCGTGCTTGACATCAAAAAACCAACGAAATGACTCTACTTTCCAGGTTTCTGCAGAAAACTGAAAGGTAATTTTGTGTTATTTTGCTGCAACTTGTCTGTTGGCATTGGTGCTCTGAATCCAAAATCGGTAATTATGTTACTAGTTTAGGGATAACTAATTGAAAAGAGCTTATGGTTAGCGCAGTCCTTTCGTATTAATAATAATAATTACTCTGTATCATAGAGTATTGAGTACAGGTTCGAAAATGAACCTCAACAAAATACGAAACAAGGGGTAGCAAAACAAGGAAAACTTACAAACGTATTCGCAATGCAAAATAAAAGGAGACGCTTTTGTTTCGGACTCTGGCAGAAACATACTTCATAAAACGAATTCCTATGTTTTCACTTGTAAGTGCAATACAGAATGTTAACGAGAACGTCATAAATGAAACGTAGAAATATTTGCATTGCCTTGAAAATAAAAACTCTGAAAATATCTGTGTTCAGGCATCAGTAGAGGCTACTGAAGTGAATCTTAGGCGGGGAAAACAACGGCTAAAAAAGTGATAGGGCTAATGAATGCACTTTTAAATGACATCAGTCATACAGTTTAACTGGAAGATTGGCTGTATACTAATGCATGTTTGAAAGAACGTCTATATTGTAATACATAACAGATTAAGGAGAATCTTCCAGTTATTGCTTGATAATACTACACCTAAGGCGCGAACGGCCAGAACAACAGTGGTAGTGTTATTTCTGGCAATATTTATATTCGTATCCATGACCGTACTGTAAACTTTGAAGTTACGAAGTTCATTTTGGATGATAACACAGAAAGTGCTCCTATGGTCATTGAAATAACATAAAAGTTCATGAGGTATTTATTAATGACAATTTCATAAGATGTTCTTTAATGACAGTTATGACTTGAAAGACGTCGTCAGGTACCATTTTACATGTTCTTACCTTCGTGAAAACTTTGGGTATTAATTCAGTTGACAACAAGTTGACGTATATAATCAATGTAAAAACCTAAAATCGATGTATATGGAGGAGTCCTTGTGTATCATGCTAATTGTACTGAAACAGCAGAATGAAGTGTACATAAGAGAGGAGCCAAAATGTTTCATACAAGTATGGAAAAGCATCTAAAAATTACGAAAATAAAGCTGCCGATTTGGTTTTGATTATGTGAAAAACTTCCCGCTTCCGAATATTCCTGTACAGGAAAGTTTTTTCCAGGCAGTAAGTTTGTGTTAACGTTTTTAGTATCCATGATCTGAAAAGCAACAAGCCCAAAATCTATCTTTATCTTGAGAGCAAAGATCTTGAATCTTCTGGAGGTAAAAGAAGCCTTCATTTTAGTGACATTTCGCCAAGACAAAACAAGACCCAAGCAGTTGATTTTTGTTAATGTCTGCTGTTGAAAATATAACTCAGAAATTCCCTGTTCGTGGTCACTCGAATTCACCGTGTGGCAGTGATTTTGATGCTACAAAGCATCTCCTGAAAAAATAGATCGAATTTATGAGACAGAGAAATACGTGGTGCTTATATTGAAAGCTACTAAAACAGATCTTTTAACTATTAATTAAGTTTCCTTCCAAGATATCATAAGTTTCAGAATTTGGAAGGCTCATTCATACAAAAAACTTAGAAACTCAGTCGGAAACTCTGGTAGAGAAGAACTACATGATATACTCATACAAACAGCAAGAACACTCCCGTTACAGTGATAGTATAGTCACATGTTAATGGAATCATTCCGTCAGCTCTCACTCTGAGGAACACAAGTACCTCTCCAAACTTATCCACCAAATTGATCTATCTTTCAGAAAGAATAAGTTTAGAAATATAACACAATAGGTAGATCTACAAAAATTATACTCCGGGTTATGGACAACAATGTTCACTCATTCAAAATCGTCAGTAAAGCATTGTATTGCGCCTGAAATGCGAGCACTATAGTTCTAGGCACCCTCGACTCATGTTTCTGTTTCAACCATAATTCCTTCGTTGTGGTTTTAGGTTCTCGTCAATATCAAGGACCTGCGAGTCCTACCGTCCTAAAGCCTTACTTGGTGGGGTGCGAAACCCTTTATTCCCGCATGTCTACTATTTCTACTACCCTGAAGTTGGTTTACAACGACAGCTTAGCTCCTACCGTGATGAATCACCATATATGTTTATTTCATCGTTTTGTTTAACTTGCCTTACCAGTGCAGTCTAAATCTAATTAAAAATGCTTTTATTAGAACATAAAAGAACGACAATTATGCTATAAAAATTGGGTTGCTCCACTACTTTACTGCAGAAATCGGTTACCGGTAAGTAAAAGTATTTTTAGTTATTATTCAGCAGCAAAAAAATCGTAAAAACTATTTTTATTTGACAAAACGGCTTGAAAAGTATACTGCTTAAAGGAAAACATACGACGAGCAGAACCAAAGCCTTTAATCTGATACTAGACAGTTTTTCTCTTTTCCCAAACTCCGCAAACTTGCTGCTTTAATGTTTTCTGGAATAAACGATTCCCTGTGTGTGGGCTTAGATCGGCGTTCATTTCAATTACAGTTTCCGAGCTGAGAGTCTGTAGTAGCAGTATTAAACAATTCGTGGAAGTTTCGTTCCCATCAGCGCGAGAACTCTTCCAGTTGTCGATTGTGCTCTAAAGATACACCGTCCGTCCTAAATATTCCGAGTCTGTCTGTATTCCTGGCTTGTAGGCGACATCAGTGCATTACGTAAGGTGGCAGCAGTTGTAAACACCAGATGTGCATTCGACAAGTCAGTTGCGAGTAGACAGTGTTATCCAAAGGAAGTGCGGAAGTAGCATCTCTGTGTTGATGTGTCGCCAATCCCAATAGGACAAAGTCCATAAATCAAGTTTTCAAGAACGTTTTTGCCCTCCCACACCTCGACTCCCGTACAAAATTAACAACGCGTGGACGCCTGCCGCGACTTGATTGAAATGAAATACACGGATAGTTCATTTCCGGAAAAAAGTCATCATGGGAGCGAGAATTGGTGTTATTAATCGGAACCTACCACAAAACGGTAAGGTGTAGAGGTTAACATGAGTGGTCAACGCTTTCACGTGATAACCTACGTTCGAGCGAATTTGACGTGTGAGGTGAACAACCACCCAAAAAGAGGCTTTTCTGACGGTGCCATATCGGTCTGCACACCACTGTAAAAAAACCGTGTGAAAATGTGATTCTTCAGGGGATCATATCTCGGGTTCTATTGATCACTAATATAAGGGGTGGAGTTTTTGGAGAGCCGTAGGTCTAGCAACTATTTGTATACCTACCGGAAGAGTGGTCATACTGCAGCTATCCATCAGTACAGGATAAAAATTTAAACATTACAAACTTCCACCAACCCATGCAAATTGAGCAAATCTGTTGGTTCTCTTGCATTACGTGTGGTCTAAGATGCATCATTTGTTCGTGGGCGGCTTCAAAGGAAACCCCTGAAAACCATGATGTTGCTGTACAGACATTACCGATCGTGGAGATGATCCTTCTTTACTTTCCACTCTTGGAAAATTGTCTAAATTTTGACCACATGATCATACGATGAGGTTCCCGGAGAACCTTGAAACTTTTTCCGATGTCGTTATCTGTGACCGTGGTCGAGAGGTTCAAAATTACCGTACTTACGCACAGAAAACATGCACGTAATATACGGTCTGAGGTCTAAATGTTGTTTAAGCTGACTAATTGAACACAAGTCAAGGATTCTACGGTCGTCGCAAAGGTTATGTGGATACAAAACCATGATTTCAGTTAGCATGTTTCACCAATAAAACTTTATGACGCATTGTTTCTATATAATGGATATTTTCCGAAAGTGATATAGCAGTGACAAAAAATGACTAAAAAGGACCTTAACATGCATGAAATTTATATAAAGCGATTGCCATAAACGATGTATATCTGCAAATACTGAAAATTCAGTAAAATGTTCTTAATAACCTTTTCATTCTTTTAAGAAACGAACTATAGGACAGGCATTTTCGTTGAATTGCGATAAATGAGCGAAGTAATCAATAAAATTGTAAGGCAAATGATTTTTAGTTAACCTTACTTCAGGTGTACGTATTGGTTGTTTACATGTGTCAAGGTATAAAAATTTGTTGAAATATGTGAATAAACTGTCAGACTTTACTGACATATGGAATTCAAAAATGTTTCAAATGGCTCTGAGCGCTATGGGACTTAACATCTATGGTCATCAGTCCCCTAGAACTTAGAACTACTTAAACCTAACTAACCTAAGGACATCACACACATCCATGCCTGAGGCAGGATTCGAACCTGCGACCGTAGTTGTCACGCGGTTCCAGACTGAAGCGCCTAGAACTGCACGGCCTCACAGGCCGGCTATGGAATTCGTTTTATGTAAACAGCACACCTTAATAAAAAGGGAACAATGCTCCTGTCGGAGCATAAAAAAGGTGAATATGTTCCCATGAAAGGACGCTGACAGGAATGTGGGAAACCAGCTGTCTCATTGCTCTTTCCACATTCTTCGCCAGACATTACGGCGTATGCACGCGCTTGTGTGCTGAAAAAAAGTAGGAGAAAACTTACGGTGGAGGAGACAGTAGAAAGAGACTGTGAAGATGAAAGAGAGAAAGGGGCAGTGAAAGACAAAGAGAGATGGATGAAATTGCAGTGTGAGCAAAACAGAGAAGAGGTATTGATGGTCAAGGAGAGACGGTGGCAGTAAAAGGGAAAAACAAATGGCTGGAGATAGAAACAGTCGGAGAAAACGAGGTTGGAGGCAGTGGAAATGAAAAATGAACGTGTGTGGGGACCAACCAGAGGTTGACAGGGTGGGGATTCCAGCCCTCACCCCAGAGCAACCAACGTTAACAGATTGCTGAAGCGGAGAGCACAATTGGGACCGAAATTTTAAACATGTGGGTGCAGAGGAAAGAAAATACGTTGAACCGTCGAGGCAGTGGGTAAGACAGAAAAAAGGAGACGGTGTAAGTGAGAGTCCGCATACATTGCTGAGCAGTTAGCACGCGTGACTGTCATGCAGAGGTCTGGGCTTTGATTGGGTGGGAGATTTTCTCCGCTCGAGGACTGTCGTGCTGTCTTCGTCATCATTTTATCATCATCAATACGCAAGTCACCCATTATGGCGTCAACTGAAAAGTCATAAACACGTTTGCTGAATTTCTACAGGTGGCGATTCCCCGCCATCGGTGTCATACGACCTCCATTATCAGTTCAGGTGACAGAGGAAACTGTGGCAGTGGGAGATATTGAATGAATATCACTGGTAGAAAAAGGAGGCAGTGGAAGAGAGACATGTATAAATATGGCATGTGAGGGGGAAGTGGTGATTATGAAGACTTAACTACAGAGAGAAGCTGGGTAATAGGATATAGAATTTTCTACGTTAATAGAGCGCGAGTATGTTCAGATGATAAAATCTTTATTAATCAAATCTAGAAACATTTTGGACTGATGGGTTATATCCCACCAATACGATCAAAGTGGATGCGATCATTTCTGTAATTCGACCACAATTTCTCAGCCTGGACTTTCGACTTAGGAAATACACAACAATGTAATCGCTGTACAATGATCGGTCGGAATGACTGCCGACCCTCTATCTATATAAAGTCGTCCAGGCCATAGCAGTAGCTGCTAGTCTGACATACACATGGCGCATGTAGTTATCTGTGAGCGTGTAGAATTTGGAAAGCGTTCGAGTTTTATCGAGCTGTCTGTGATAGTCTGAAGGCTCGGCGGAAAACGGACATCTTTTCGGGTATTCGAGGAGTGCTGTGGTCAGTGTCTTCAACACGTGGCGAAACCTATGTGAAACCTCGTCCTGAAGTCGTGGGATTTGACAGCCAACGCTCATTACAGATGTCGGACGTTGAGGGCTGGGCAGATTGGCGAAACAATTCAGGCAGCGAACTGTGGCGAAACTAACATCATACTTTAACGTTGGACAGAATACAAGTGTGTATGAACACACAGTGCACCGATCACTAGTAACGATGGGTCTCCATAGCCGACGACATCGGGAACATCGACTAAAATGGGCACAAGACTATGAGCAATGTAAGGTGGCGCTATGGCAGAGTGTTGCCTCATCTTATGAATCCGATACCTTCTTCATCATGCCGGTGAGAGGGCGGAAATCCGTCGTTTTCCAGGGGAACAGCTCCTTGACTCCTTTACGGCGGGAGGGAGACAGTCTGGCGGCGGCTCCATTATGCTCTGGGGAACACTCACGTTGAGCTTGTGCAAGGCACCATGACGGCCAAGGAACATCATACACTGGTTGCAGACCACGTACGCCCCTTCATGACGATCAGGTTTTCCGATGGCAGTGGAATTTTTAAACAAGATAATGCGCCAAGTCACAGGAACAGGAGTGTCACACGGTGGTTCAAGGAAGACCGTGGCGAGTTTAAACAGATGCGCTGGCCCCACAACTCTCCACATTTGACCCCATCGAACACATCTCTTATGTGATTGAACGTAGTGTTAGAGCTCATCACCCCCCCCCCCCCCTTTCCCCCGCCCTCCATCCCCCCGCCTCCCGCCCACCACTCCTTCCCAGAATTTACGGGCGTTAGGAGACTTGTGTGTGCACTTTAGGCTATTAGGTAAATTGTCATAATGTTCTGGCTGATCAATGTGGATGACAGCATCACACAAAGAGGATGCTAGTTGAACGTCCTGCGGTGCTAGAAAATCTTCTGCTAAGCTGCACCAGCCTTTGCTGAACACGTGGATTGCATATCAAGTATAAATGGCCTCTTTTTTATAGTGATACACACGAATTCCTCAGGGTCCACGTTCCAGCTGAGCCTGCAGTATTCAGCTAGCAGCGCATGCTTTGACTGCCGACATCAAAAACAGCAAAATTCCAGGCTGCAAGGAAAATTGTTCGTTGCATCGAACAAAAAATTGGCAGAGAGGAGGGCAAACACGCCCGCTATCCCGTCTGCGCGTCCCCCTCTTCCCCACCCCACTCTCGTACATTCTCCCCACCCCACCCTCGTGCATTCTACTCTGTACAGCGGCGTAGTAGCAGACGTGGAGACACGTCATTTGTTCGCGTTTACTAGCAACTGTTATCTTCGACTAAGCATCGAGACAACCGTCGGACACGCACTAATTCCTTGCTGATAAACAAACATTATGCAAGACATAATGTGAGAGCATTTTCCACATTTTACACTACGCTGCATTAGATTACAGAGCGGTCTCTTATCAAAAACCGGCTGCCTGAAACCTTCTTATCATCTTAATCGTCATCAGCTATCCAGTCTGTCCATTAACACGTCGTGGGCTACGATGCATTTCACATATCTCTGGTCCTGCAACACTTACAGTTGACCTATGGAGTGTTCCAAGAGGACTGCATATCGGTGTTCAGACATTTCACGAAGTAGGTTGCTCTCATGTAAACAATACAGAACTTCGGGATGGCTGAGAAGAGGTATTATTTTAATAAAATTATCTACTATGTAAGTAGTTTCCAAAACTCAATTGTCGACGAACCCGACCAACACACTGACGTGCAGAATGAAATGGAGGTTGTACTGTAGTGCAGTGGCCTACTGTCAGAAGCAATAACCTTCGGAGGGACAGATACTGCGGTGATGATCAACAGCCTCGTTTCAATTAAGACATGACTCGCAAAATGCGATTATGGTCCGGCATTAGCTACAAAGCAGATATCTGTACAAAATTGGGGCCGCTCCGGGAAGTGTGTTCGGATATCCGAAGTAGCTAAAGCGACCGCTCGCGACGTCCTGGGGACTGGGTGTTTGTGTTTTTCTCATCAGTTCATCATCATTTGTGAACGTGGAGAGACTGGACTGTGTAAAGACTAGGACTTCGTACGGGCACTTATAACCGCGCAGTTGAGCGACCCTCAACCCAAACATCACCATCATCATCATCATCATCATCATCATCGCTCACGACATGTGAAATTCCGGTTCGAGTCCCAGTCCAGCACAGATTTTCTTTTGGTATGTGGTCCCACAGATACGGCTGTTGATCGTGAATGGAATGTCCGTTTGAACGTGCATCCATGTCCGGGTTCGAATCCCAGTCCAGCATAAATTTTCATTATTTCTAAAATACTCTAATCATTTCATAATTGAAGCGAGGCTGTTGATCATGAATCCAGTTTCTGCTCTTTCGGACATGCATTCATTTTGCTTCATATGTACTACAACACAAACACAACACTTGAGTACAGCATTTCACGCCATAGCAGGGCAGAGTGACGACCGAAAAACAGTGTCTCAGCCTGTGCGGAAGTCATCGTAGTGGAGTATGAAATCTAGGGAATGTTGACACCAGGACAAATGGATGTCGAACCGCTCTTGGAACCGTGCTCATATAGCCAAAATCGTTATTGCGACCGATCGCGACAAGTGAAATATTCGCATGGAGTCCCGTTCCAGTATAAATTTACATTTGTTCTAAAATATTCTCCAGCTGATGAGAAATCCTACGAGCGAGTTCTGATTCATTTCATAATTGAAAGAAATCATGTTTTGTAGCCTGGCCGTTTGCCTTATTTCGCTTCGTTAAGTTAATTATTAATTCCAGTCAGAAGCAAATGCAGTATTTGATAATTAACACTAAAAGGAAATCAGAGAAAAATTAATCATGTTACACTAATGTTCGCCAAGATCTTGCGACTTGAGTAAGCAGAAGATTTCCTGAATCAGATTTTCACTCTGTAGCGGAGTGTGCGCTGATATGAAACTTCCTGTCAGATTAAAACTGTGTGCCGGACCGAGACTCGAACTCGGGACCTTTGCCTTTGCGAGAAGTTTGGAAAGTAGAAGACGAGGTACTGGTGGAAGTAGAGCTGTGAGGGCAGGCAGTGAGTCGTGCTTGGGTGGCTCAGATGGTAGAGCACTTGCCCGCGAAATGCAAAGGTCCTGAGTTAGAGTCTCGGTCCAGCACACAGTTTTAATCTGCCAGGAAGTTTCAGAAGATTTCCTTCTTCGTAAGATGCAGGAAGCAGTTTCCAATGCAGTAGGTGTTCCAGGGTATGTTTTTAACCGCTGTTATAGTTGACGGTACTCACAGAGATGTGCCGTTTATGGAGGTTGCTCGTGGATTTTGCAGCTCCAGATTGAAGACGGTTGTTTGACCTCTACACGATACAATTCTTTTCGTGCCCTGGTTGGAGGACTGTTGAGGCCAGGTAGACATATTCATTTTGAGGTATCCAAAATCTTTTCCTTGGCGTAGTTTCAGTTGATTGCAAGACAGAAGCGGTCTTGAGCAAACATCTTCAGGACTTCAGCCTAAGGGCTGCTGCAACGTCCCCATGTAGTGGATCGTTTTCCTGATGAGCTTGATTTGTTCTCTCTGCTTTGGCAGCCGCTTGCTGACGAATGTCTGCCGGCGAGTTGGTAGAGTTTTACAAGTGTCGTAGTTCTCAAACAATCTGTAATAAGCCTACACGTTCCGTTTGGCGCCTTGTCAGCTGTGTGTGCGTGGATTTAGAGAAAACTACTTCTGTTCGCTGGAAGCGGTTAGTAATCCACATCTTTTCCTGTTGAATCCGAAAACTTTCGAAGCAAATATCTCTTAAATGCTGTGCAAGCTGAAGTGGCACGTCTGAATGAAATATCAGAAGGACGTTTTTGCACAAAAATTTGCATGATCACCAAGGTTTCTTGCAAACGATCAAATTCGTCCTTTTCGTCTTTACAGTTATGCTTTTCTTTTTCTTGTTACGCTCGCCTTTTTCATTCGTTCTTATAACGCTCATTTTCCCGATTAATTCTTGGTGTCTTTAAAATTTATTAATGACTGATATTCTGTGACATATAAATCTCTGTCTGCACGAGTTGACGAATTTGTGACTTTTGTGATGAAGTCATCCACCCTCTCTTTAATCGTACTTAACTGTTTCTTTTGTTCTCCGAAAGTAGGTGTTAAGGTTTCTAAACGATCGTGATTTCATTACAATTTGTGTCAAGATTTTTCCACAGTTCTCTCACCTGTGTCACTTTCGCACTCGAGATTACAATGTTCATTTTAGCTAACAATTCGTCCTTATCATATTGCTGATTTGTTTTCAAGTTTCCACAGTCAGTCCACAGGCTACATAATCTACGTAATCTGGTATTAAGAAGAACTGAAGATCATTTTCAATTTCTTCTCTAAGCGCTACTCTGTTCTCTTTCTGTAATTTCTTGATTTCATTCTGCGATTTTTTTATTTCTTCTCAAAGTGATTTAGTAATTTCTTCCAGAAATTGTTCGAACTTTTATCCATATCATTCTGTGATTTTTGCAACTTCTAACAAATTCATTCTAACAAATTTACCATACCCACATCATGTTATACGTATTATTCCTCACTGAAGGAGCTGGGTGTACTGTCTGTTCAAAAGAATTTGACGCAGAACAGTTTCTGATGCATCTTCTACTAGCAGTAAAATTTCTCGCGGCCATGGCAAGTTTTTGCTAGCTTGTGACGTCTTATTGCCGGCCGACTCATCTTGAGAGTTTGCGTGTTATATACTCTTCATCTGATCTGTTGTCCGACCCTGGTAGCTCAGTGGTAAGCACGACGGAATGTCATACCTAACGGCCCGGGTTCGATTCCCGGCTGGGTCGTGGATTTTCTCCGCTCAGGGACTGGATGTTGTGTTGTCCTTATCAGCATCATTTGATCAACATCGACACGCAAGTCGCCGAAGAGGCGTCAACTCGAAAGACTTGCACCAGGCGAACGCTCTACACGACAGGAGGTCCTAGCCACACGGCATTTCTATATCTGTTCTGTTTCATTATTGTTTGGTTGACTATTGTGCAACCGCGCAGTTTCCTGCAGTCTCATGACGTACACAATTGGTTGTACCTATTTGCTCGAAGCGGTATCTCATCTTGTACCGACTCGCTATTTTGTAACGCCCTCTGTTGCCTCGTAATTACAATGAACTTTCATATTGTTTCGTGTTGTACCAAATATGAGGAAACACTATCTCTTGGAAAAACAAAATTGATACAGCGACCAGATTAAAAAACAAAACTATACTATCGTGCACGTAAATAATCAACAATGAATGAAATCCACTCAGAACATATACTAATATACTACCATGCAAACAGTCTACGTAATAAAGCAATCGATATACGCATACTTTCCACACTGAACACTAAATTATAAATGGATTGCCTCAAAGAGAAGTACAACATTAGTATAATTAGCGCCGCCGTATTTTTTGATTTCGAGAGATCCAACACTATCTGACCACATTTTACCAGAACATAACTTACTCTCTCTCGGACGCGCACATCGATAACTTACAAAAATCAAAATGACATGCCCACCTAACAAGTGCAGTGCCTCACCGAAGCGAGAGATGGTTTGCAGGCAGAGCAGATGGAATCTGATGGCCGGGAAGAAATGAGCCACATTTGCTGGAGCCAGTGTTGGGCCGTCGTGGGCAGCGGAATGCAAGTGGTCTAGTTAGGCGTCGGGCCTGGTCATTTGATGTTTCCAACGTGGCTGGCGTCCCAATGGAGATGGTGGTGACCACGGTTGTCATCAGGTGACCAGCTGTAGTGGTAGAAAGTTCTGGGGTACAGAACTGAGGCGGAAAATTCCACATTGAGATTGCACTGGACCACTGTTGGCAGTGGCTATGGAGGCTTTTGTGCGTCGCTGGGGCCTTGCACCGCACAAGGGCAGAGCTAGTTTCAGTACGACCATGGCTGGTCCAACAAGTGTCGGTGTCAGTGCTACTTCATATAGAGGACAGGCCCCGGTCGTGTCGAGGGCTTAGGAATCCGCCAGCGAGGAGAAAACAGCTAACAAATAAAATAATACACCGTTCTGGCTGGAGAAGGGGCCGGTGTTTGATTTCATACTTACAGGGAACGAGCGAGGAAGTACTGGTTGAGGTGTGTTTTCCATTGTGACAAGTCGAATGAAGTGAGTAACAGTGATTTGTACTATATTCTCGGGCAAAGCGTTGAGCCTGTGCTGGCGTACTTAACCTAGCGAAAGGTTAACATTATTGAAACATAACGAGGCTGCTGAAAGACCTGGAATTTTTCGTAAACAGTGCCATATATTGTTGAATCGTATTTTTGGGATAAGTTACGTTGCTTTTCCTTGTGACCGTGTTATAGGATGTGCAATTGGTTAATGTGATTGCTTTAGGTGTAGGCTTCGTTTGCATGCATTTTATGATAACATTCTGGAGCAAGATGCTTCGTTAACTGTCTTTGTCCTCTTGTACGTACATTGTTTCTTTACGTGAAAATTCGTGCTCCCTTTATTGAAAAGTTTTTCTCTCAGAAGAGCGGCACATTAATATTTGAGGCTGTTTATTAGGTTAAGGCAGTCTGATTTTGTATTTACACTCCTCCTGTAAAGCTGATTTTCCCGGTGTGGCAAGAGTTGTACCTGGTATCAAGGTCATCTGATAAACTGACCGCTTTTTACTGGTTTGTGATTTCTCATGCATGGGCTATGACTTATTATCAGTACTCGTAGATTAATAAAATTAATTTGCATTGGGTTGAAAGTATGCGCCCGCAGAACCCCCATCCACTTTTGACTTTCAGCATTCTCCTACACCACAATGGTATTTACAACAGATACCTAAAGTGGTACAGGTGAACGATTGCCCAGTTGGTGTACAAAGAGAACGTACTACCATGAAGACCTGTTTTATGCAGTCTAACAGCGCCTTTCACTTCATTTGACAGAGAGAAGTACCATCCATAGAAAGCAGAATCTCATCGTATGGTTGTACACGTTATCACAATTTTCGCTACTGCGTCGGTATAGACTTATTGCGATTTGCCAGCATATCGTTGTCTGTATGCTGCGACGAGATCAATTTCCGTGAAGGTTTGAATAATTAATAATTGTTGAAGGAAAATTACTTAGCTTGTTGATTTCCTGAAGTACGCAATCGCTCGCTTAAAATGGTCAACCGATTACTGTGACTAAGACGGCAAAAGGTCATAGGTCATCAGAAGATAAAGGGCAGCTTGAAGTTATCATTTAGGATTTGATGATTAACACTCTCATGTCTGTGCCGTAAAGTAACAAATAAATATGATTTCATCATTGTAACATTTATTGTCATTTTTACCGGTGTACGTATTGCTAACATTTTATTTATTAATCATAACTTTTAATTAATTATTTTTGTTTGTTCTAGGTAAGTTCCTGAACGAACCCGGCTCGACTTGCAGAGCATAGGTAAGTCCGCCATCTCTCTCATTAAATCTTAGCTACAGAAGTACTGGAGGACATCTGAAGGAGAAAGAAACTGAAATACGATTTGATACTAGTTTAATTCAATATCATTTTGGATCCACACAGAAACTACATGCATAATAATGGAATAAATTTTCGAAGATGCGTAGGATTATTTGAAACATATCACTGATTAAGAAGAAATTAAATCGTAAACAAATAACTCCGTCGTAGCAACAGCTGTTATATTTTGAAGTGAATTCTGAGACTATTCATTTAAATTTGGAAAAATGATAATTCCTGAAAAACAGATCAGGTATATATTCCACAAACTGTGCCAGTCAAGATTTTCGTTATCTGCCTTGTCTCATGCATTTGTCGTAAACACCCCCAATTACACTTCTTTAGACTATTTATTTTATATATGACAGTTTTCAGTCATATTATGTCTGAGTGTGGATCGTGGACGAGATAATCCGGTAATCGCTAGGAAGTACATTTTGGGTCACGTACGTTTATGAGAAACTCGCAGTTACCGTCATGGAATTCATCGAAACAACACGACAGTGGGGTAAGAATTGTAACTGGTTGGATCCAACTAGAAGTCAAAGGCTGATGTTACATGAAGTTTACACTTACGTGCAAGGATAACATCAATTTCATTTTAAGAGGTTTATTATTGTGGCCGTCGCAAACACATCGTATGACCTCACTGCAAGAAAAACCCAATAAAGAAAGGGTTTTCATAGTTTCAGTATCTAGTCGGTCTGTGGAAAGTGCTTTAGAAACCATAGTTAACCACGCCTAACACGCTGCAGGAAATTCGTTGGCTTTCAAAATAACTTTGGCTAATTCTGGTATTGAGGCTCGACATTACGGAGAACTAGTGACTGTGGTGGTCGCTGGCCAGGGGGTTGGGGGGGTGGGGAGGGGGAGATGGGGGAAGCGACAGTTACAGTTCATTCTCATGCTCACAAAACTAGTACTGGGCGATGCGAGCTGTGGGAACAAGGAAATTGTCGTCTTGCAAAACAGCATCACCGTTGGGGAACAAACGTGGGACATGATCAGCCTAAATTGTCACCGAATTCTTGGAAGCAAGGTGACCATGCAGAGTAATCATGGGACGCATAGAATACCATGATATGGCTGTCCAAATCGTCGCCGAACTCCGACCATGTTTCGTTCCAGAGACATAAACGTGGACGCAAGTTGGAAACAACGTGAAACAAGACTCATCGGACTATATGACTTTCTTCCATTCCTGCATTGAGCATTGTTCTGGTACCACGTTTTCTTGTTACAGGCATTTTCATCACTCATTAGTGGTTTTGGAATTACAGCCCTGCTGTTTAAGCTCTCTACGTAGTCTTTTGTTGCTGACTGTGTTCGTTTGTACGACATTCCGTTCTGCAGTGAGTTTTGCAGCTGGCATACTCTTGTTTTTCTTCACAATTTACTTCGGTGACCATCACGATCACTCATCACTATCGCCACCGCTATGCCTCAGCGGAAGATGTCTTCCCGCTTTCCCAGTATGTGGTGTAAATCTTCGATTTAATGCCTGTTGAAACACATAACACTTTGGCTAAAGACTTCAGAAGCGCGGCTCTCTAAACAAACAATATCGTGTGAAAGACATAAATTATATTAATTGTGAAATGGTCAATATTTGCATGAAACAATATATGCTAACACGTTCACTACCTACAAAGACATATTTCGCATATAGATGTGAACGAAATGGAGAAACGGAGAACCAGTCGCTCTCTACACTATCCTCAGTATTTTCCACATCGATAATTCTTGTCAAGACCTCCTCTGGGCAACTATTAGCTCTAAAGATAATTACACGAGGTACTGTCCTTAAGTCGACTACACTTTTAATGGTGCGCGTCAGATGCTTGCGTATAAATCGACCGCCAACCTCGTCACAAGTGGATCAGTGACGTCAGTGAATAACTGACTGTACCAACAGTGGAGTTCAAAAGTCTTGCGTATGCTGCAGATTGTTCATGTTCGGGAACAGGGGAATTCGGCGTTGTCTGCTAATATCGGAAGTTAACATATTCTCGCCTGGATTACTATTATAACGAAATTCGTGATTTATTGTCTTGTCAATTTTTATGTTGTTATTTGTTTTGTTACTTTATTCGTGACACACAGTGAAGTTTGCACTAGGGATATGAATTTTTCCGTCCAGCGTTCTCACACAATAAAGGCGAAATATCTGAAAGGAGACAGGTATTTCAGTTTCACAGTATCTGGTCAAAGGAAAGGCCTACACTGTGCATAGATACGAAAATAAATAGATAAAATATTTCTAACAAAATTATTGCAATGCTAAACATTCAGATCTATTTACAGAAGAAAATTAATTTTCAATAAGCAAGAAGAATAAATAACAATGCATTCAGTCAAAACTTTTCCCTATTTATCGAATCACAGGATGTATTTAGAACACTGTGGGTCCATCATCGGGTGCAAATCGTTTTGTTACGTTACTTACTTCTTCTCTTAAGTTAAATGATGCAAAATGTATGTCCCTTGAGTGATATGACGTGCAGTTACGGTGACGTGCAATTACGGTACGGCTAAATAAACGTCTGCTGGCAAGGAAACGTTAAAACTATTGTTCCTGGATTTCTGGGAATATATATTACGCATCACTTCACAAAAGTACTCTTTGCATCCAATGACGAACCTACAGAATCCGTACTCCAAAGTGTGATACAACTAAACACAAAAAAATGTTGACTGGAGGAGTTCTTACCGTACTTCATCTGTGTTGCGTGGATTCGAGTTACAGCTTTGAAATATCGTTAAAAATAAAAAATTTCCGATCTTCTTACCATAAATAAAGATAATATGGTACAAAGGGTGTAATAGAAATACACTTTTTATTGTGTTCCAAATGTTGTTTGATAAGTTTATAACCATACCAGAAAATCCCCGATGTTTAATCAGCTTTAAATGCCTTATTAAAAACAATAATGTGTTCAATAATTGGCGTTATTATGTAAGCGAGGAATGTTTAGAAAATGTTTGAAATTGTGGTTCATTTTTGTTTGAACTTTCTGTCATTATCAACATCTGGGTGCTTATGGTCTGTGTAACTGGCGTTCCGTTTTAAGCAAATTCTTAGTTCACACATATCAATGTATATGACGTCATATCTCCAACCTATGGGTCGTGCAGGTACATTCATTAATTTATGTGGCTACTGTCTGCAAAATTTGTTGCGAATAGCCTCAGTAACAAAGACGCAATAAATTGATAAGTCAAGCTTGATGTGACAGTTTTGCCGTATGAAGAGCGGAAATATTATAAGCGATAAACTTCGTTCCTATCATAATTTTGTAGAGGGCGTCAAGGAAAAAAACATGGTGTCAAGTTTGTTGCAAGTCACTAAGTAATCTCATGGTGATTGTCGCTGCATCACCGCTTTGGCCACAGTTTCTGACTGTATTAAACCTTTACCAACAGATTTTATTTCTTAATGAGTTTATCTCACAATTTTATATTTTCTACTGCGGCCAGTAGCGTGCGAAATATTGAAAATAATGTTTGTTGCTCTTGAAAGTCAGAAAGGCAACCTGTGAGCAATGGAGACTAAGATAGACATTACCTCGAGCAAGTCTATCTAGATGTTTTAAATTTTAGGACGACAGTTCACCTATTATTTCAGTTCTCCGTTTACCTATGGGCCTTTTTTTGGTCATTATCTTTACTTGTTCCCGCACTCTGTTGCTACATTTAGAAACTTTCGTAAAAGAGATAGTACTTCATAACGTCACTTCCACCTTTGGGATTCCAAACTCTGACAGCTCTCACGGCATGCGTTATATTGTCGCTGACGTTTAAACGAGCACTCGTGACAGGCGAGACTCAGAACAGAAATAAACAAAAATGGCCCTGCAGTACACTAACTTGCCACTAGTAGTCGGCTCAGACAAGAATTTCGCTCATTTAAAATGGGCTAAATACGAAACTGCCGCAAAGTAGTAAACCAGCTTGCGCTGGATCACACATAGTCGAGTTTGAGAAACACAATTCCTCGGTATCTGTAATTTCAGCAAGGCTTCCACCAGGAAATGAACAGATTACAGCTCTCGTAAGATGTCCCTCTCGAGAATGTTTAGCAACTGTCACAGGCTGAACGGATCAGCCTACAAGGCTTCGTGTCTGAGAAACTGTGGTATGGACTCTCCAGTACTTCAGCTAGCGACGACTGCGACTGCTTTTTCAGCAGGAACGTCAATATAAGTATTATGAATGCGGAAGTATGTTCGTCTGTTACCTTTTCACGACTAAACGGTGGAACCGATTTTGATGAAATTTCGTACAGAGGTGGCTCGAACCCCGAGGATGAACACAGGCTACTTAAAAAAGAGTAATCGACCCATATCAGTGACCAAATACCTATTTAGCAATGAAAAATCACTAAACAGATGCACTTTTCAGAAGTTGCCATTTTATTTAGACGACCAGTTTCGTCATCCCATAAATGTCATCTTCAGGGCTCTAAGCAGTAAGTGTAAAGAGAATCAGATACATTCACGCACAGTAAATGGGGACATCAGTACCTGGACTCCGTTAATATTTTGTAATCCCTACATTCCAGCGGTTTCTCTATTTCCATTCTTCCCCATTTCTGCGTAAAACCTACTCTTTCATTCCTTTCCACTTAACGTTCATCATCTTCTTATAGCACTAGATCCCAAATGTCTATATTGTCTTCCGTTTATTCTCTTCTGTTCCAGTTGTTCCACAGCGCATGATTCACTTTCGTACAATGCTGTACTCGAAACGTACATTCACAGAAACTTCTTCCTCAGATTAAAGCTGATATTCGATGCTAGCATACTTCTTTTCCTGTCATTGTTTTTGATGTCCTTGACTCGTCCATCGTATGTTGCTTTCCTTGTAAGGTAGTAGAATTTCCTCGTTCCATTTGAGTTATGATAGCCAGTTTTTGCCGCTAATATCATTTCTGACACTTTCTTAGGTTGACTCTCAGTTCATAACGTGTAATACATCGCTCATTCAATTTTACACGTCCCACAATTCTCTCTCATTTTCGCAGGTGAAAGCAAAATCATCAGCTAACTTTATCACTTTTCAAGAGGAAATTTAATCTCACCTCTGAACCTTTCTTTCGTCAGAATAGGATATATAAAATTAAAGTTTATAAATACAGCTCAGTACCGGTACAATGCACATTCGCACATAGGCTCCAGATACTGTGGTCTATAGTTAGTGGTTCCAAACAAATTTACAATACAATTAATACATTAGTACACAAACAAGCAGAATCATGTGGTAAGCTGATAATACTGAAATAATCTTATTTTTCATTTAGTTTAAGTGTGTCTCTTGCTATCGCAATTTTGTTGTTCATACAATTCCCATAATACGATTTTGGCACATGATACACCAAAATGACTGTGTCCATGAAATACATACTATATAATAGTATGGATTAGCATGTCAAAGTCATTGAATACGTACAGTATTCCTGTATCTTTACTTTGTAATGTCTGTTTGTCGTACACTCTCAGACAAAATAAACGACGCGCAACGAACCAACTACCCGAATGTGCAATTATCCAAGTGGGACGGAAATCGGTAGATATGATGTACTTCTACAGCCAAATTATTACAATTTCAGAAATCCTGGATGGTTTATTCAAGAGAACGATCATTAGAAACTAAGAAAGTCAATAACATATTGGTCCACCTCTGGCCCTTGCAGAAACAGTTGTTCGTCTGGACATTGACTGATACAGTTGTTCAATGTCCTCCCGAGTATATCATGCCGGATTCTGGCCTTTTGATAAGTAAGATCACCAACATCGTGAATTGGTTGGAGGGTCCTTCCCATAATGCTCCAAACGTTTTCGATTGGCGAGAGATACGGCTACCATTTTGCCCAGTGTATAGCTCGATAAGGAGAAGACAAGCAGTAGAAGCTCTCGCCATATGCGGACAGGCTGTATCTTCCTGAAATGGAAGCCCACTGTGACTTGGTCCAGTTCGAAGCAAGAGTCACAGCTGAAGACAATTCTACTGAACTTAATGAGATAACAGGCCAAAGACCTATCTGGTGGCGGCCCAGCAGCGGCGGAATACCACCTGACAGTATGGCCCGACATCCAGGAGTGATGGTCTCGGGTGCCATTTCTTTCCATAGCAGGACTCCTTTGATTGCCATCCGCAATGTCCTTAGAGCACAGCGGTAGGTCGATGACATTCTATGTCCTGTTTCGTTGCCCTCCGTAACCGGCCTTCCTGGGCTTACATTTCAGCAACATAATGCCTGCCCGCACACAGCGAAAGTTTCCACTCCTTGTTTTCGTACTTGTCAGACCGTACTTTAAGCTACAAAGTCGCTGCCGGATCTCTCTCCAACTGAGAACGTTCTAAGGGCAGGGCTCTCCAACCAGCTCGAAATGTTGACAATCTAACGTTCCTATAAGACAGAATTTGGCGTGTCATCCCTCAGGGGGACATCCAACAACTCTGTCAATCAATGCCACCTGCTTGCATAATGGTCAGAGGTGGACCAGCGAGTTGTTGAGTTGCTCAATTAGTGAGGCTCGTTCTCTTGCACATATCATCCAATCTTTCTGAAATTGTAATGAGATGTTTCTCTGTACACGTTCATCACATATACTGATTTTCATTCAAGGTCGGATTATTCCTTCGTGTTGGGTCGTTTACCTTCTTTTCTTTTTTTTCCTTTTTCTTTGTCCTTGAGTGTATTTGTAACTTTTCTTTTAATGTTTTTTTTAGTATTATCGACATAACACTTTGATCGACAAATCAATGTGGATTTGGCAGTATTACCATTGTGATTCTGAGTGAGTACATTACAAAATAATTTATGTACTAGCCAAGTGGGTGCATGACTCTATTAGTACCAGAAGTGGTGCGGAAAAGCTACAACTGGCTCATCAGAATGTAGTGCAGCGAGGATCTTGGTTTTAGGTTGTGGTCTGAATTACGTATATTATATGAGCTACCATTATCCTAGAGCCTAGAAATTAAAATATTTTATCGTGACATGTAGTTTTTAGGATTTTGTAAGGCGGTGAACAACTGACAGTTACTTATTTATGAACATTTACTAGCTGATTCTGGAGCTTACCATAAACTTTTACACGATCGGTTAGAAGACTTAAAATATTCTCGCACCAGACTTGTAATACATTGCTGCTGCTCAGTGTACACATAGACAAAACGATGACAGAAATACAGGAAAGGTTCAAGAGGAAAATTAACATTCATTGTGAAAGGATATAGATGTTAAGATTTACTGATGATATTGCTATCCTCAGTGAAACTGAAGAAGAATTACAGGATCTGTTGAGTGGCATGAACAGGTCTAATGAGTACAGTGTACGGATTAATAGTAAACAGAAGAATGATGAAAGTAATGAGAAGTAGCAGAAATGAGAACAGCGACAAAACGTCATAACTGATGATCACGGAGTAGGATAAGATCAGGATTTCCACTACCTTTGCAGCAGACTACCCCATGACGGGCGGAGAAAGGAGTACATAAAAAGCATACTAGCAGTGACAAAAAGGGCATTCCTGACCAAGAGAAATCTACTAGTACCAAACGTGGTTCTTAATTTGAAAGAAAAATTTCTTATAATGTACGTTTCGAACATATGTAACATGGACGATGCGTAAACCTGAACAGATGAGAATCGAAACATCTGAGAAGTGATGCAACAGAAGAATGCAGAAAAATAGGTGAACTGATAAGGTAAGGAATGTGGAGGTTCTCTGCAGATTCGGCGAAGAAAATAATATGTGGGAAACACTGACATGAAGGAGGGACAGGATGATAGCATATCTGTTAAGACGCCAGGGAATAACTTCAATGGTAGTAGAGGGAGCTGTAGAGGGTTAAAACTGTAGAGGAAGACAGAGATTGAAATATATCCAGCGAGTAACTGAGGTCGTACGTTGCAAGTGGTACTCTAAAATGAAGAGGTTGGCACCGGGAGGAATACGTAGCAGGCCGCATGAACCCAGTCTGATGACTCAAATAAATAAATAAATAAATTGATGTGTTGTGTAGGCGTACGAACAAATTCATTCCACAGCAGTTAAAGATTTTTTATTAAAATTAACGTGCTATTAGTATAAACTGCCGACAGTGAAATCATTTACTGTCTATGATCTGTACCAAAATACCTTTCATAGTAACCGTTCGTAAAGATCTTGTTGTGGTAAAGTGTCACGAAGGACCATGCGCAAAAAGCGGTGGAGACGTTAACAAGTTATCTACAGATGATTAAAATTCTTCTGTGTGTTTTTCGCGTATATTGATTCACAAGATAAAATTACGTTTCGGCGTTATTAAAACGGTCTTCCTCAAGGCAAGACCGGTTAATAAGGAGAAAATGTCATTTATGCTGACTATCAACCACCAGGGTAGCCAAGAGCACTAACGCGCTGCTTCCTGGACTCGGCTACGGGCGCCGGCTCCAGATCGAATCCGCCTGGCGGATTAACGGCGAGGGCCAGCGTGTCAGCCATCCTGGATGTGGTTTTTAAGCGGTTTTCCACATCGTGCCAGGTGAATACTGGGCTGGTCCCCACGTTCAGCCTCAGTTATACGGCTCGCAGACATCTGAACACATCGTACTATTCCATGGCTTTCATTAGATGGACAGTTGGGGTACACTAATTCCTTCCCGGGTGTACGGGGCGGCGACAGGAAGGGTATACGGCCACCACTTAAAGTTAACATGCCACATCCGATTAACCAACAGACCCCGCATGTTGGGATAAATGCTTGGTAAGAGAGAGAGAGACTGCAGGCTATCGTCAGTATGTCATATTTCATGAACGTTATCGCCTGTAGAATGTAATAATCTACTCGTCACCTCATGACGAAAAAGAGAGGGTAGGAACGAGGCTATTCGTGGACTATCCGGCTTGTCGATGATTGTCCCCATCCTACAAATGAACGCTTGGCTTTGGGTGGGCGTATTTTCATCCTGGCGAGCGTGGAAATGCACTGACATTCCCTGCATAGATGTTTCATTAGGGTGTCGCGTCCTTTTCGGGTAAAGGTTTCGGCCCGTCGGTAGTGATACGGGCTGCCAGGATGCCAGAATTTCCTAGCCGTTCTCAAATCTACAAATGTGTGAGTTTTCCAGGACCAATCTGCCGAGGTTATCGGTCCCCAGACTTACACACTGCTTAAACTAACTTATGCTACGAACAACACACACACCCATGCCCCAAGGAGTACTCGAACCTCCGTGGATAGGGACCGCACATTCCGTGACATTTCGCGTCTAACCGCGCGGCCACTCCACGCGTCTAGCCATTCTCTCTATTAAAGTTGTCAGGAAGCCTCCTAGAGGAGGGCTATATATCTCTGCTGTCTTTGCTGCTGGCTATACCTGCTGACGGGCCGCAAACGGTCGCGGTGAAGAATCCTTTACCGGGCAAGGACGCCACATCTTAAACAACAACCGCGCACCTGGACGAAAACATGCCCACCAGAAGCCAAGCATTCATTTGTAGAATGGCTCCAACCATCTATAAGCCCGTCGACGAATAGCCTCCTTCTCATGATTAATGTTTTACATCCTCTAACAAATAAATTTGCAGAAATATTACGTATTAAGACATGGTTTGTGATAAATTGAGGCACCTTGATGCAGTGAGGCTAGTATTTCCCTGAGGAAGACGATGGTAATACGGCGGAAAAGTTGTTTTTACCGTTTATATATTTTAAAGCATTCTATAGATAATAGAATGACGTGGTAAAAACCCCAGAAGATTTATAATTGTCTTGACACCGGCCGCGGTAGCCTACGTTGATACGTACTTTCCAGATTGAAATGTGTATCGAGTGATTACTCTTACGGCAACCTATCCCTGTCGGCTTGAAGAGCTACGTCACAGTGTTGAAATATAAATAGAAATCTTTCTTCTTCATGTCTACGTATTTATTTCTCAACATGATCAATACGGCGACGAACACATTTAGCCCAATGAGAGACCAGTTTTTCATACCCTCACCCTCTGCTTGCACCGATACGTCACTGTGAAAGTGAAGTTCTCGAAGGTGTTCTTCGTTTTGGCAGCAAATGAAAATCGTATGGAGCCGGTATTGTATGGAGGATAATCGATGACAGTGAATCCAACGCGTACGATTGATGCAGATGTTCCGGCGCTTGCGAGTGGTCTGGCATTGTTTGGAGCGTCTCGCCCATTAGGGAGACACATCGTGATAATGTTATTTAAGCTTTATTGCTTACTAAATAACCTAAGTTTACGAGATCGTCGGTGTCATATATAGCAACAAAATCAAAAATTTGCCACATGTGTGTACTGAAAGCGTAAATGACACGCGTATGTTACATAATAAGCAATGCAGCATAAACAAAACTGTGTTATATGTCTCGCTGATTATAACATACACTAAAAAACAAATATTTGTGATCTGGAGATGGCTAATTAATATAGCCGAAACAGGCTATCAATAAAAAATAGCGATTACTAGATCTATTCTGTCTTGTTGAAGGTGATCTTTTATTAATTGTTAACGTGTCTGGCTATAATGGTCGTTGTGATGCTACTGTTTGTGCTAATGTGAAATGAAAATGGCAATTTAAATTTGCTGAAACTAATCATCACTGTAAAAACAACTGTGATCTAGACAAATGAAGTGACTTCCGCATCTGAAAAGATTATAATTACAATGGTGAGTCATAAAGGATTTTTCTGAACCCACAGCTTTTAATATAAACAAATCACTAATCGCCATATAAGAGTGCTAATAGCGGTTGACCCAATAATATTTGAAATTACTTTCAGCTTTGTTTTATTTTTTTAAAGAACTTCTAATTTTAAGAGTTTATTTGGTTTGGGGAAGGGGACCAAACAGAGGGGTCATCTGTCCTATAGGAATAGGGATGGTCGCTGAAGGAAATGGGCTATGCTCTTTTAAAGAAATCATCCCGGCATTTGCCTGAAGCGATTTAGGTAAATCACGGAGAAGATTAATTAGGATGGCTGGACGCGGGTTTGAATCGTCGTCCTCCCGGATACAAGTCCAGTGAGTTAACCACTGCGCCATCTCTCTCGGTCGTATGTATAAACTGAACGACCCCGTACATCTACGTATGTTACTAGTGAATCTTGATCAGTGCGATAAATAATCAGACGTGATACGCTAGGGTATCAGATATTCTAAATGAGGAATAATTTTTTTATTTACATCAAAAAATAACGAAGATTACTTTAGAATATTTTGACATTGACACATGATTAATATTGCCACGGAAATATGGGATCTGGATGCTACAGAACAGATAATGTTGTGTCTGGACAAGTAACAGCGGAACTATGAAGGCTAGTGAACTGCGGCGAGATATCCGATACGTTAGGTGTGAACTGCCGCTGTCTCCCGTCTGGGACAAAAATACCAGTTCGGCCGCTGGAGACCCCTGCTAATGAAATGTTTGATCAGTATTCCTAGCCCAGAGCACACCGACAGGGTAGTTTTACGCTTTAACAGAGCACAACCTGACGAAGGCATATTTTCCCGCAGTTTGCACTCACATCAGAAGACGAAAGATTAAGTCATTACTGAAGAAGCACAAGGTCAAACCGGACAAGAATCAAGAAGGAAAATCGCTAGTATCTTTCTCGAAGCAATCACCACTCATTACCCTTATGCGATTCTTTCATAGGTAATCGTGTCATTATTTTACAACCGTGACATACACTGAGGCGACAAATTCGTCGATACCTCCCAATATCGATTCGGACCTCCTTTTTCCCAGCATATGCAGCATCTCGAAGTGGAGTCGACTCAACAAGTCGCTGGAAGTTCCTGCAGTAATATTGATCCATGCTGCTTCTATAGCCGTCCATAATTGCAGAAGTGTTGCCTGAGCAGGATTTTGTGCATGAAATGACGGTCATATGCCTTAAATACTCGAAAAGTTTGATGACTGGAGATCTCGACGGCCGAATCATGCGCTCGAATTCTCAAGAATTTTCTTCAAATTAATCGCAAATAACTGTGGCCCACTGACATCGCGCATTGTCATCCGTAAATATTTCATCGTTGTGTGGGAACATAAGGTCCATGTATGTTTGAAAACAGTCGCCAAGTAGCTGCACATTGGTTCAATTGGTCCAGAGGGTCCAGTTCATTCCATGTGAACACAACACACACCTTAAAGGAGCCATTACCAGTTTGCCAAGTGCCTCGTTGCCGGCTTGGATCCATGCCTTTGTGGTGTTTGTGCCACACTCGAATACTACCATCAGCTCTTACCAAATGAAATCAGGACTCATCACACTACAGTTTTCCCGTCGTCTAAGACACAAATTGCATACATGAGAAAAAGTTTTGAAGCATCGCAGTTCCCAGAACTCCTGACGATAGACATGGTTCAAATGGCTCTGAGAACTATGGGACTTAACATCTATGATCATCAGTCCCCTAGAACGTAGAACTACTTACATCTAACTAACCTAAGGACATCACACAACACCCAGTCATCACGAGGCAGAGAGATAGACATTAACTGACGATATTATATGACAGACACAGACCCTTAGACTATTCAGAGATGTCACTAAACCCGCCCAAAGGTGTAAACAACCATGTATGAGAAGCGCCTATTAGACGGAGGGAGTCCGACAGCCGATCAGTTCTAGTAATTCCACCAGGAAGGAGGTACACGGCTCATGTTGTATGTAGTTCAACCATGCCTAGACGGTCAATACCGCTTGTTACTATGTGGCAGGAAGAGCTCTCAACAAGGGAAGTGTCCAGGCTTCTCGTAGTGAACCAAAGAGATGTTGTTCGGACATGTATGACATACAGAGAGACAGCAACTGTCGATGACATGCCTCGCTCAAGCTGCCCAGGGGCTACTACCGCAGTGGATAACCGCTACCTAAGGATTACGGCTCGGAAGTACCCTGCAAGCAACGCCACCATGTTGAATAATGCTTTTCGTGCAGCCACAGGACGTCGTGTTACGACTCAAACTGTGCGCAATACGCTGCTTGACGCGCAACTTCACTCCCGACGTCCATGGCAAGGTCCATCTTAACAACCACGACACTATACAGCACGGTCCATGGGCCCAGTAACATGCCGAATGGACCGCTCAGGACTGGTATCACCGTTCTCTTCACCGATGAGTCTCGCATATGCCTTCAACCAGACAATCGTCGGAGATGTGTTTGGCGGTAACCTGGTCGGGCTGAACGCCTTAGACACACTGTCCAGCGGGTGCAGAAAGGTGACGATTCCCTGCTGTTTTGCGGTGGCGTTATGTGGGGCCGACGTACGCCGCTGGCGGTCATGGACGACACCTTAACGGCTGTACGAGACGTGAATGAATGCCGTCTCCCAACCGATAGTGCAACCACATCGCCAACATATTGGCGTGGCATTTGTCTTCATTGACAACAGTTGGCTTCCCCATCGTGCACATCTTGTGAATGACTTCCTTTAGGATAACGACAATACTCGAGTAGAGTGGCCAGCGTGTTCTCCAGACATGAACCCTATCGAACATGCCTGGGAAAGATTGAAAAGGGCTCTTTATAGGCGACGTGACCCACCAACTAGGGATCCACGCCGAATCGCCTTTGAGGAGTGGGACAATCTGCACCAACAGTGCCGTGATAAACTTGTAGATAGTATGCCACGACGAATATAGATATGCATCAATGCAAGAGGACGTGCTACTGGGTATTAGAGGTACCGGTGCGTACAGCAATCTGGACCACCATCTCTGAAGGTCGCGCTGTATGGTGGTACAACATGTAATGTGTGGTTTTCATGAGCAATAAAAAGGGCGTAAATGATGTTTATGTTGATCTCCATTCCGATTTTCTCTACATTCGGAACCGAGGTGATGCAATACTTTTCTTGGTGTGTGTACATTGTAAAATCCCCAGGAGATCACTGCAAACGGTATCGTGCTGTTAGCGAAGGCTCTTCATTTCGTTGTCTACTGACTTCGCCCATTAACGAAAAATTACGTCACACTATCATAACTGATACTTTCCGTTCTGTGTACTAACGTAGTAGTGAAGAGGCTCCAACCACGTGGCTTCCACTGGCTGTCCTGTATCACAGCGTCAGGGGGTGCTCATTGTATGGAGCTGCTGGAGGTGTGTCTCAGTGGACGCGTACCATTGCGTCTGCTAGATCCTGCGTGACCACATACTGGTGTCAGACCCAAGCTTGCCAATCTATTTTCCAACTTTGTGAAGGCCATGGTGTGGTGTCGATACATGGCACCACATTAGTGATATATCCCACGTTGCTTTCTGCGGTTATTTCACGCAGTGTTCCTTCTCTGTTAGCACAGAAAACTCTATGCAATCGCCGCACCGCTGCTTTCAGTCGTTAAGTGAAGACCGTCGGCCATTGCATTGTCGGTGATGAGAGGTAAAGCCTGATATTCTCGGCTTACTTACGACACTGTGGCTCTCGGAATATTTAATTCTGTAACAATTTCCGAAATGGATTGTCCCATGCTTCTAGCTCGAACTATCCTTCCGCGTTCAAAGTGTATTAATTCTCATCGTGCGGCCATAATCGTGTCGGAAACATCTCCACATGAATCACCTGAATATTAACGACGGTTCCGCCAATGAACTGTCAGTTTTATATCTTTATACTGCCTCTATCTGTAAATGAGTATTGCGTTATCCCACGAATTTTGTCAACTCTGTGTGTACTTCCCTTACCACGTTAGCTGCTCCACCAGGAAGCATTCAGTCTCGTGGTGGACATTACTCTTGATTTTTCGGATCATAAGTGTATAGTTAAATACATTTTGAGTTTGGAATACAGTATATAGTGTGACGAATAAAAGGACGAATACTAGAAGTGGGCAGAGAGAGTCACAGCAGAGAGCAGAATAAGGGGAATAATCTTAGAGTTATGTGTATTAGGACCACATGCCGTGATAGCGATGTTCTCAGAAAAATAAACAGGAGGAAATTAGACGTAAGACATCAGGCAGATGTGAAAAAAATATAAAGGAAACTACGAGACACGAGAGGAAATGGAGGAAAATTTTATGTTCATTTGTTTCACTATTGGGCAAATGTAAGACTGCAGAAAAGGTATATATAGAGAACGACAGAGGGGAGCATGGAAAGGTGCTACGAAAGGGTACAGCAGTGATATTAAATTAGTCCTATACTATTACAATCAGGTGAGGAAAATTTGATGCGCGACGAAGCTCAACGAGACGAGAATAAATACACTGGGTACAGTATATGATCCATAAATTTCTTGCTCGCTACCGTCCCAGCTCCGCTCAGAGGTCTTTGACGATGTTAAACGGCAGCTTTTGCAGGTGTGAAGTGGAAAATCCTTTGAACTCAGCTCAAAATTTCTAGTTTTTCCTCTATCGACGTTACGATATATTACATAGCAGTGGCGAAGGTTCAGAACAACGAGTGAAATCATTGGTTTAAGTTACATAACCGATATAAATAAGTTACAAAACACGTTTTCGCTCGTTCTACAGGTTTCTGTTATATCCCATTCAATTCTGAGCATTACCTCTTAGTTAACACACTTCCTCACCCTTAAGCCCTTTCATCAGGTGCAGTTTCAACCGATTTTGTAACGCAGATTTTGCAGATGCAACTTTTTGTCTCTGTGACTTCTGATTAAACCATTAGCAAATAGAAGATTTAGAGCAGCTGATAAGTATCGGAAGGAAACATAAATCGTTTTTAATGTGAAATTTCTATAACACCGTAAATAATAATGAGCATAAGGCGTGACAGCCTAGGAAACAAAAGTGTCGCAATACTACAACTTCGCTGCGACAAATGACGTCAACGAAGCAGTACACTTTTCCTCGTACTCAGACAGTTTTCATTTTTGCATATACATCCCGTGAGTCCTTCTTGTACACAACTGATACCAAGAAAATAAGCATAGGATTACGACTGCGGATGGAATGCCACTTATGACGTAAGCATTGACTGAATTCAAGATAACTCATCTATATATTTGTAACTAGTGTTTCGCAAGGACCTTGGAAATGAAAAGTCACAATGGCAATTCTTAATGTGTGACAATGAAGGCATGGATAAGATACAATTGTAACACAAAACAGGAATAAAACGCATTTAACTCCCGTTAGTGGGAATGTTCAATCAGACGTGTTTTCGCACCATGCCTCAAGGGCTGACAACGTGACAACGTATTCTCTCTTGTATGGCAGTGTCATCTCCTTTTAACGATATGTTCTGTGTTTTGAACTTTAAAAAACAAAGAAAAATTCGTACATTTTGTTGTATTCCACCAATTGCAAATCGTATATCCTGTCACCTTGAAACTCAACTAATGTCTTCTCCCTAATATGGTCAGGCCTTTGACTACATTGTCCTTTACTTGCTTATATCCAAACTCATTCAAAAACAGTTTTATTTATTTTAAAACTAACTACATTGACTTACTGTGTTACTTTGTACACTAAATATAAGCAATCGATGCGTAATTAGATGCGCAATTAATTGTTTTTTTCCATTTGTCTTTTAGTAAGTCTTCTTCATTTGCCTGTAGCACATCATTTTTGACTTTACCAGCGTATCTCTTTGTAAAGATCCTGGCATGAAAAGCATTCCTTTAAGACGTTAATCAGAACTCACCAACTGATGAACTTCCCCCTCCATTTGTTGCAATTTTTTGCCGCTGTACATTCATTTTGTAGTGAAAGATTTGTATCGTTTCGACAATATGGTCCGCATCTTTCCTTGCTTCTGCCAATTTTAAGTATCACCTCGTGAAGAAAAAGGATTAAGTTACTCTTCGTTTCTATTTGCTAAAGTCTCTTTAGCAGTCACAAAGTCTATTCCACTCAACACTTCTAAGTGGTATTTGCTTTCGTCAGAAATTATCGTATTTTGTACTTGGTACTCCTTCCAACCACTGTACGATAATTAGCGTTGCTTCCAATATTCCATAATTTTTTGGTCTTCATTGATTGGACTCTATTGCGCCACCGGCTCAGTCGTGCAGTTAAAAAATGTAAATTTTACACATGTAAATCTTACGTCACAGTTTTCTGATATTAACGGGATCAAATTAACAATTAATTCGTTTCGTTTCTATAGCTATAAGACTACGAAAGCACTGTGCTTTTAAGAGTGAATTTAGAATCGAATTGTCAGCACAGTTAGCCCTTGCGTAACGTTTACAAAAGTCGTTTAATAGAGCAAATACTGTGCTCACTACACCAACGAAACCTTCTATTTCTGTTCACCTATTGTATAACATATTCGATGACGTTAGCTGTACATGGAAAGTTTTCAGTTCCCGTAGAACCCTTTCCATTGAAACTATCCTCCCAAAAACTGTAGTGTGCTTACTTACTAGTTGCCTCTATATCAGAAGTATGAGTCGCCCTAATGTTTGGTAAAAGTTGACTCGCATTATGCATGGAACTGACAACAAATCTTAAACGTCCTTCGTCGCTTTAATGTTTCAGTAACTACTTGTTTCACCTTGACTGTTACGGGATTTATTTACCTCATTAATTTTCTGCTTGTACTTTTGAATGATTGTAGCAATAAACAGCTTGCTATACACAAATTCAGTTACAAGGTTACAATACGCTACAAATTTTAATAAGACACATTATCCTTTAAGATTTTTACAATTCTTCATTCTTCAGTATACAGTGCAACAATACAAATTCTTAAAAGTCAAGAGAACATCGTCCACGTGTGCACGAAATTTATCCTGTGTGATAGCTTGTTTTCCTCATAATCAGGTCATATAGTAAGAGTGACTTAGCTCTTGCCAACTGACGATGTGCCAAATACTAATTTACGCTAAGGCAGTTTTGCCGTTTAGAAATTCACAGATAGTCTTATCTTGTTTAGCGATTAACGATTCCCTTTTAGTATTCATATTTTCGTTTATTTAGGAATTAAATTCTTATAGAAACATTTAATGTCTTTCTGATTCTATTAGTTTTTTTGCTGTCCACATTCAACATATTTGTCCTTCAGCTTTTGTCCTTCAACATATTTATCTTCGAAAGATTTCCCATAAACTCTGTACACTGTTATAAAACCAGATGCATTAGATTTCGATATAGACACATGTTGCGATAGTTGTTCACTTTTTAGGCAAGTGAAATCAATTTGCCCTACTTATAAACAACATCGCTAATGTAACAACAAATTTGCTAACGTCTGAAGTTTCCGATGATGCTACATCGAAAATTATACAGAAAGAACAGCGTTTGTGCGTAACACAAAAATACTGAAAATATAAGGCAGATGTATCGGTCTTTTATCTTTGGCAATATTACATATACTAAATAATAAGGAAACTAAAAATCAAAGTTAATAAATCATTAATGCGAAGAAAACTGATACTATGGCTACCTAATACTGAAATGGGTGATTCTCGACAAGTCACTGGTCGAAGTTATCATGGAACAAATCCTAACGTTTAAATAGTTCCCCAGACGGAGCCACAATCTCAACTCTGCTTGTACAAAAAATGGTTCAAATGGCTCTGAGCACTATGGGACTTAACATCTATGGTCATCAGTCCCCTAGAACGTAGAACTACTGAAACCTAAGTAACCTAAGGACATCACACAACACCCAGTCATCACGAGGCAGAGAAAATCCCTGACCCCGCCGGGAATCGAATCCTGGAACCCGGGCGTGGGAAGCGAGAACGCTACCGTACGACCTCGAGCTGCGGACCTGCTTGTACAGTTTCATCACTATCAAACTGATGTTCGCGAAGCTGTCCTTCATTCTGGAAGCAGATGATCATCGTACGGAAGAAAGTCGGTACTGTATGGAGGATGGTCGATGACAGTGGACCCAAGGCGTAGGACTGTTGCAGATGTCGCAACCCTCGTGAGTGGTCTGGCATTATCATCCTGAAGGAGAGCGTGCTCCAAGTGTGGACGACTCTTCTGCGGTTAGAAACGCGATTGCAGCATGCTGTTACCGACTCGCCGACATAATTACGTCACATATGGCCATGTTACATGCTTCAGTAAATAAAGGTTTAGAATGTAACGAACGTTTGTTTTATTAAAAAAACTTTAATACATTTCACAAAAGAGATGTGGAGGCATCACTTCTCAGCACGCTCCCCTAATTTCTAAACTTGGGAAGTAGTGCTCTTGACTATAAATAAAGTTTTAAAATATATAATAATGATTGAAAATTACAGAAGAATGTAACATAGAAATTGCTAACCACGCAAAAAACAAAGTGAAGTAATTCTGCTTGCTTGCAAGCAAAAGAATGCATAGCGGACGAAGCGAGAGGAACCAGACCAGCGCGGGCTGAGGAACCTGGGAGATATTGGCGTTTATCAAGCAGATAGGGGGAGAGGGGGGGGGGTGATAGGACCTTTATAGATGTCTCATGGGCGAAAGGTGGACCAGTAAAATAAGTATAAAAAGCATTAAGAACTAAGGGCTTACAAAGTGCGTCGGATAATGTATATCGGAGGAAAATATTCTTCAGTGAACTATTTCCAAATGTCGCCCACCTCTGTAAGGCTAAATTCGTGCCATCCGTGACTCTGTAGATCAACTTCGAGCTCTGAAGTGGCTCTCTGTACGGCGCTAGCGAAGGTTCCTACGATTCACACACTATACCATGAAGGAGTAGTTAGTTCATCACTATTTTATCTTCCTTCCGGAATGCTGGGAGACTATTAATGCGACGTAAGCTTGTCTCTGTTGATGCCATTTCAAACGACATTAAGCTGAAAATACAACAGCATCTTTTGCCAATCTTACAAACCTTTTGATGAGCAGAATGATTCACGCACTTCATATGCCTTATACGCGATATTATGGACATTCATATCGTAAATCATGTATACATCGTCACATTTTTCATATTACAGTCTGATAATATAATAAAGCAAAAAATTACACTGAAGAACCAAAGAAACTGATACACCTGATAATATCGTGTAGCGCCTTTCTGTATAAAGGGGTCAGAGCATTGGAGGCTGAGAATACGTTTCGATTACTAAGACGAACTAATCGAGACTGCAATAACGAAGTAAGTGGCATATAATTCCTGACCAATCCCATGGACTTCTCCTTCGTTTTACATGCCCAATGATCAGTCGCCATGAGTATTTACGTAGCTTCGCTGTTCCGCTTTGCATAATTTTTATGTTTATTTATCCTCTATAACTTCGGCGTATTTGTGTATAGTTCGCAACTAGGTACGCCTTTTAGTCGAGAATCGGTTCAGTGTTTGTTCAAATATGGTTCAAATGGCTCTGAGCACTATGGGACCCTAACATATGAGGTCATCAGTCCCTTAGAACTTACAACTACTTAAACCTAACTAACCTAAGGACACCACACACTTCCATGCCCGAGGCAGGATTCGAACCTGCGACCGTAGCAGTCACTCCGTTCCGGACTGAAGGGCCTAGAACCGCTCGGCCACCGCGGCCGGCTCAGTGTTTGTCTAGCCGTACTGTAATCTAACTTCAAGTACTGGTCTGTGTATTCCAATTTCTTTTTTGCTAATTCTAATTCTAATTCTGAATCTAGAAAGCCGTAGGAAAAAAAGTGTTAACGTGTTCGAGCCGTCTCAGGCGCATACACTGAGACCCGGGGTCACGCCGCGGCGTTTAGCTCTCGGTGATTGCCCGCGCTGTGAACACGGGACGGCAGCATCCAAATTGCAGGAGGTCCTTGATGCCGCGTCACTCTGGCGGGATTAACGCGGCCGGCCCCGGGCGCGGCTCGATGGGTGCGTGGACGGTCAACAGCGGCCCTGCCACTGGAGTGAGCGCTTCCGCCCCGCCGTGATTACAAAGAGGCGTCCTGTTAACCGTACAAACACTCCGGCGAGTAATGCTACCAGCTTCAATTAACGTACCTGCACATGACGTCTGAGACCTGGAGCAACTCGGCATGGAGAATTCTGTAATTAAATACGTATGTGTGGACACTGCCTCGTCGCTGCAAACATCGAAGCTGTTTACAATCACTGTAGGAACACCTCTCATAGTTACAGCCCTCTAGAAAGACGATACGAAAATATGCTGGAAAAAATCAGCCGCCACAAGAGTTCTTGTACGCCGAGCGGGATTAGCCGAGTTGTCTGAGGCGCTGCAGTCATGGTCTATGCGACTGGTCCCGGCGGCAAGGGTGTTTGTGTTTGTCCTTAGGATAATTTAGATTAAGAAGTCTGTAAGCTTAGGGACTGATGACCTTAGCGGTTAAGTCCCATAAGATTTCACACACATTTGAACACTTTGAGTTCTTGTACATTTTTAAAAATAAGTTTTTATTACATCGCCCGCAGCTCTTTGCGAGCTCATTTCGTAGTTAACATTGCTGCGGATGACTCAAATTTGGCAGAAAGATATTTCTTATAGATTCAGATACAGATTCAAACTGATTAATGGTGTACTCGCTGCTAATCTGCATCTGTAAGTCTGTGTATCATTATTGTGCTGGGAGTATTCGTAAAGATTTGCATAGAGGCTTCCAAAAGGAAGTTAAGCACGTCGACCCACGCTAAGATCGTTGCCCAACAAGAGTGATGCATTGCCAGAAGAGGATACATGTTCAGATTTTTCTGAAGTAATACGGTAAAGTGCGGATATCACTAAGGCGGTTTGATGATTTGCGATGCGACACTGCAATAAAGATCGTGCGACGCGATGGTTATCCGTGTGTGACACTCGTGTTAGCACAGGAGTAACACGACTGGAAAAACTATACAGTAGGCGACAACTGCCTCGCGTGTCGCGCATCACTGGCAGACTCGTCGCAAACGACTTCCAAATGTATCAGATTTTTGCTCGAGAGCGGAGTGAGGCATACTCTCCTTCCAGGTTTAGAAATAAATTCCATCTGTTAGCTGCATCTTATATCCAGCACGCGCCAATAGTAAACGCGACAGAAACTAAATAATTTTCCTGAAAACTTGTGAAAATATGTGCTGTGTTTTACTGAGTTTTGAAGTGCCAAACACTTAGGAGAAGCAGCGAAACGAAAACCATTTCATTATCAAACTGTGATTGCAGACTGAATTATGAATAACAATCTGAGGTTCTAGCTAAATGTTTCTTCAAACCCGAATGACAAAATTTTCATAGCGGGGAACACACTCCAATCTGTAAACAGTGCTTTTTAACTTTTTTAGCGAAAAGTATAATTTTTATTGACAAACTAACTTCAGAGGCATGTGTAGCTTTCTTTGTCTACGCAAAACAGTTTTTTCACTTCCCGTGTATCACACGGTATAACTGCGTGGATGAACCAACAGCCTATGTGGCACCTGGCGATATGACAGAGAATCTTTTGCGGGTTGTTTTGCTGTCATGCCAGTGTGAAATAGGTAAAGTCGCTTCAGTTACGTTTCTGGTCTTTCTTCTAGTGTCGGATGATTCTGGGTTGTGTGTCGTTTCGCCTCATTTTGATCCGGGCTTACAAGGTCGTCACGGGTTGCGAGTGCAATAGCGCGGCATCTAGAAGATAAAGCACGCGAGACAATACTATTTTTATGGGGGAAATATCTGCATTGCACATAGGTCCACCTTTAGATTCTGGACCGAATGCAATGTTGCTTCCAAGCATAGTGAAGTGGTACTTACAATTTTACGAAGGCCTCACAGGCCCGTGTGATTCTGATTGGGAAGGAAGGTAAGGACGTCGGCCTCAGACAACGATGTCCAATCTTTCTGGCAATTTGAAAGAAACTTTGTGGGGGAAAGAGATTTTCCACTGATGAGGACGTTCATACATCGGTTCTCGGATGGCTGCGTGACCATGGACCAGATTTCTATCGTCGAGAAAATGAATGATCGGTACAGCGATCCGACCGTTGTTTGCAGAGACTTGGTAACTGTATTGGAAAATAGTGTCGTATTGTATAATTTTGACATCTAATATGGCATTCAGTAAACATTATTTCAGAGGGTATACTGGGGAATCCACTTTTGCAGCCTCCTCGTAATCATCAGTTTAAAAAAAAATAATGTTTGTTAATTTAATTTCATTTGTTTGCAGGTAAATGTCTTTAGGCCTCTAGAAATCTTGCACCACCGTATCGCAGCACGCCCCTAGAGGAGTCAAAACAAACTGAAGGAGTCCCTTGCTTGGGAGCAGCATCGTGCGGTAAATCGTATTCGGCAGCAGTGGAAGTGTTGCAGCTGTTTTAGGGCAATCCGTACGGTTAAAGGAGTTAGTATGCTTAGTTCTCGCGGCTGATACGCGACGCTGCGCCCACTCAACAGGCCGCTAGTTTCAAAAAGTCTGCATGTCGATGTTACGCGACAACCGTCCAAACCTTTTCCATCAGTTAAGGAGGTGTTAGGTATACTCACCATAGCACCGAAAATCAGGCTTCTCTCGTTGCCTAGATGAAACATTTTCAGGTTACAATAGCAGTGCTTTTGATTTCACTGAACATCTGAACAATTGTTGTTCAACGGTTTTGATATTAACACTTTCGGTGCCTGCGCACCGCTAGGCATTGTATCTGGGGGAACGGCAGGTGACCCACGCTACGCCTAACGTGTTCTATCGTCGCCATCTGTTCTACAGTATGTTTTGTTTAATGTGTTGGTCGGATCTGCCCAGTTTGTGCCCGGGCAATCTGCAGTGCACATCAGTCGCGGTTTAGCTGCTGGTTAATCTCTCTGCCTTTCTGTGGTGAATCCTGTGCAGGTAAGTGTGTTTGTTTCCACTTTATTTACAAAATAATTATTTTCAGCGGAATTACACTAATTTTATGTTTGTAGAAATGTTCAAAAATAAGTGTGGATTTAAGAGAAAGTTATTTCCTCTGGAAGGTAAATTTTGTGTGTGATACCGCTGAAAATAATTATATTATACGTAAAGAACGATAAATTGAAATCAAATATACTTACCTCCACAGGTTTCACCACAGAATGGTATAAAGATACGCCGGCAGCTAAACCGACGTATGTAATGACTGACTTGACTGAAAATAATTTGATGCATTGTTGAAATTCAGCTACCTCGTGAAATTTAGAATTCTGGAAGTTTAATGATTTGCTAAAGTAATAAGATAAATACGAACGAAATTTGTTGCCGTGTAAGAATAATATAGGAAGATACACCATTTCTTAATGATAACAGACGTTCACTGCTGGGAGTAACCTAAGGACATCACACACATCCATGTCCGAGGCAAGATGCGAACCTGCGACTGTAGCAGTCTCGCGGTTCCGGACTGAAGCGCCTAGAACCGCACGGCCACCGCGGCCGGCTTGATATAATGGTTAAATTACGTGTTTGTATTGGTAGCACTGTCAAAATCAGTACCAAATCGTTTCATAGTATAAACAGGAGTTGTATGTCGTAGTACTAACTTTTTTTTGAGGAGAGGTGACGAATAGACTGGTAAATCTCTCAAAAAGTAAAGTATGACTCCAGAACGAAGTGTTTTTAAGAAACATGGATTTCATGGTGATTTCTTGTGTGTTTGAGTGCTTACTAGGAACGAACTTTTATTTTAAAATCAGTGTAGCTTACAGTATCGCCATTGCTATCGACCCTTGTATCGAACCTCGCATCGTACAGCCTTTCGTTTGTTTTGCTTAGAACAGCTCAGTGTCGGTTAGACCATCAGTGACAGAGCTGCTCGTGTTCCTGCTGCTAATAAGGCGAGAGCACCATTTGTTTATTACTTATTTTTAGGAGTTTTAAACAGGAGCAACTTCAGAAGTGGATATGCGCTATGACTGCTGTGTACAGATGTGAGCTGCGTTGGTGACCGTTCGCTCACAGCTCCAGGCAGTGTTGGTTTCTGTCACAGCTTGAGGCTGCTGCCAAGGAGCATCACTGCAGGGGGTCGGGTGCGGGGATGCGAGGGACGTCAAGCACGACCCATGTGTCCCCCAGTCGGTCCACTGCTGTGGCTGCCCCAGGTACTGCCTGCACTGATGTTACCCCTCACCCTTGGTCGACTGGGAGATTATTCCAAAGTCTGGCAGGCAGTGAAAGACTTTCCGAGGGGCCAATCGAAGGGCCTCCCTCGTTCGTTTGAGCTGGATGCAGTCGTCCACACTGTTCCAGAGGAAGCTTCTCGGCCCGCACGGTCTGGGCATTCGCAGAGGGTGGGAAAGGTGGGGAAGGAATCCATTATGCTCTCCATGTGCAAACTGGGGCAGACATTCCGGATTTGTAAAGGCTGCTTCCGGATGCTGTGAATGGTTCAAGGTGCAGCCGACTGCAGGTGGTGGCCCAAAACAGTACGAAAGACGTGTGTCGCTTTGGATTGGACGAGATTCTCTCTGCTTTCCAGTGGCTGGCGGAAATGCTTAAGACTGCCAGTCTTGCTTGCGAGCCGGCCGGTGTGCCCGAGAGGTTCTAGGCACTTCAGTCTGGAACGGCGCGACCGCTACGGTCGCAGGTTCGAATCCTACCTCGGGCATGGATGTGTGTGATGTCTTTAGGTTAGTTAGGTTTAAGTAGTTCTACGTTCAAGGGGACTGATGATCATCGATCTTAAGTCCCATAGTGCTCAGAGCTATTTGAACCATTTTTTCTTGCTTGCGAGATTAGGGTGGAGCTCACCATCTCCAGTATCGTCGACAGAACCGACTGTAGTCCTTTGATGCAAAGGCGAGTGGACGGTCTGAATGAGAGGCTCAGGCGGTTTTGTGACCGTGTACGCTGCAAATTCGTTGACTTGCGCCTTCGGGTGGTGTGTTTCCGGGTTCTGCTTAATAGGTCAGGAGTCGACTTCACACAGGAAGCGGAAGCATGGGCCTTATAGAAGGTTATAGGGTCTCAGGAAACCACAGAACGGGCGTCAGTCTGAAAGTGTGCAGGTAAAACACAGTAAAGTAGTTGTAGAAACGATCGGTATTGTAGTTGTAAATTGTCGTAACTGAGTTGGGAAAGAACCAGAGTTCCAAGCCCTAGTAGAAAGCACTGAAGTTGAAACAGTTACGGAAAGCTGGCTAAAGCCGGAAATAAGTTAAGCCGAAATATTTTCAAACGATCTAACAGTGTTCAGAAAGGATAGATTAAATTCAGTTGGTGGTGAAGTATTTATTTCAGTCAAAGGTAGTTTGCCTTGTAGCGAAATTGAAGTAGATGGTTCGTGTGAAATAGTATGGGTAGAGATTATACCTGACAATCGGACAAAACTATTAACTGAATCGTTTTACCGACCCCCGACTCAGATGATATATAGCTGCTGAACAGTTCAAGGAAAACTTAAGCCTCATTTCAGATAAGTACACCGCTCATACAATTATAGTCGGTGGTGACTTTCATCTATCCTCGACATGCTGGAAAAATTATACGTTTAAAGCCGGCGGCAGGCATCAAACGTCGCCGAAATTGTACTGAATGCTTTCTCAGAAAATTATTTTGAACAATTAGTTCATGAGCCCACTCAAAGCGTAAATGGTTGCGAAAGCATACTTGACCTCTTAGCATGAAATAATCCTCGACAAATATGGAGAATCATGATGAATACAGGGATTAGTGACGGCACAATCATCATAAAGAAACGCAAAGTACATTTAAAAAGTTGATAAAAATGCTCTTAACGCCTTAATGAGAGAGAGTCTCCACTCCTTTGGATCTTATCACGTTAACGTATAAAACGTATGGAATGATTTCAGAGAGACAATGTCGTTGGCAATTGAGAGATTAATAAGTGATGACACTGATTCCCCATGGTACACAAAATGGGTTAGATCGCTGTTGCCAAATTTAAAAGAACGCAAATCCCTAATATTGGCAAAATTTTGATGAAGTTCGAAATATAGCGCGTGCTTCAATGCGAGATGCTTTCAATAATTTCCAAAACGAAACTCTGTCTGTGAATCTGGCAGAAAACCTAAAGAGATTCCGGTCATATATAAAGCACACCAGTGGCAAGATGCAATCAATATCTTCACTGCGCCATAAAAACAGTGAAGTTACTGATGACAATGCCACTAAAGCTAAGTTATTAAACACGGTTTTCTGAAACTCCTTCACCAAAGAAGACGAAGTAAGTGTTCCTGAATTCCAATCAAGAACAACTGCCAAGATGAGAAAAATAGATGTAGATATCCTCAGTGTAGGAAATCAGCTTAAATGAATAAAAGCAAAGCCTAGGGTCCAGATTGTATAAAAGTCAGTTTCCTTTCAGGGTATGCTGATGCAATAGTCCTTATTTAGCAATAATATACAACCGTTCGCTCACAGAAAGTTTCGTACTTTAAGAATGTAAAATTGCTGAAAAAGTGAAATAATAATTCGGTGAAGTACAGGCCCATGTCACTAACGTCGGTGAACCGTAAGATTGTGGAACGTATAGTGTGTTCGAACATTATGAATTACAGCGAAGGAAAAGATTTATTAACACATAGTCAGCACGGATTCAGGAAACATCGTTCTTGTGAAACACAACTAGCTCTTTCTACTCATGAGGTAATGAGTGCTATCGACAGGGAATGTCAAATTGATTCCATATTTTTAGATTTCCAGAAAACTTTCGGCACCGTTCCTCACAAGCGTCTTCTAACAAACTGTGTGCCTACGTAATACCGCCTCAGTTGTGCGACTGAATTCGTGATTTCCTGTCATAAAGGTCACAGTTCGTAGTAGTAGACGGAAAGTCATCAAGTACAACGGAAATAATATCCAGCGTTCCCCAAGGAAGTGTTATAGGCCCTCTATTGTTCATGATCTATATTAACGACATAGGAGACAATCTCAGTAGGCCTATTAGATTTTTTGCAGATGATGCTGTCATTTACCGTCTTGTAAAGTCATCAGAGGACCAAAACTAACTGAAAAATGATTTCTGTAAGATATCTGTGTGGTGAAAAAAGTCGCAGTTGACCCTGTATAAAGAAGAGTGTGAAGTTATTCCCATGAGTACTAAAAGAAATCCGCTGTATTTGGATTTTGCGATAAGTCACCAAATAGTCAAAGAGACTGCTTACACTACACTTGTCCGCACTATCCTGGCCTATTGCTGTGCGGTGCGGGATCTGCAACAGGTGGGACTGACGGGTGACATCGAAAAAGTTCAAAGAAGGGCAGCTCGTTTTACATTATCGCGAAACAGGGGACATAGTGCCATAAACATGATAGCTGAATTGCAGTGGAAATCATTAAAACAAAGGCGTTTATCGTTGTTACGCGATCTTCTCATGAAATTTCAATCACCAGTTTTCTCCTCAGATTGCGGAAACATTCTGTTGGCACCCACCTACATAGGGAGAAATGATCATCACGATAAAATAAGGGAAATCAGGGCTGGCATAGAAAAATTTTAGTGCTGGTTCTTCCCGCGCGCCGTTCGAGAGTGGAACGGTAGAGAGACAGCTTGAAGTTGGTTCATTGAACCCTCTGCCAGGCACGTAATTGTGAATAGTTATCACGTAGCTGTAGAAGTAGATGGTACAAGATTTCCGAATATAGGGAGACTATGTGTTCAACATGTGGCGTGTGAAGATACAGACAATGAAATACAGGCAAACTCGTTAGTATCTGGTGAAACTCCCACTATTGCTTCGAATATTAAAATAAACCGTTGTGAGACACAGTTTTCTCAAACCGAAACTGATGCAAATGATAGATTAGATTATATTCCGATAGATTTGCGCATCCTAACAAGGGTGTTAGGTGAATGTGTGTTGTAAAATATGTGGAGGGCCAGTTAGTTTACATGAAGACAGTGAGGTATCAAATGTGCCAGTTGTAAATATACTCATTCATTTTGGAATTCTGATAAGTGTAAAGATAATTGTTTTGAAGTAAATGTTAGGTGGTTCTATGCATTGAGAGCTATTGGCAAAGGACACACTGTAGCAAAAACAAAGTGTGCCATGAAGAATATGCCATGCCCACCTTGTAGAATCGACAGGTGTGAAGAATTTATTGGAGATGTTGTGGAATCTGGTGCATGTGAGTCAATGAAGGGTGGAATGTGAGAGAGGATGGGCACCAGTTTGAGGAAGTTGAAACAAAGTTTGAGAGATTAGAAACTATCTGATGATAAAACCATAAGAGGCAGGCTGACAGACAAAATGATTGAGGAATTATAGCAGTATCTTCCACACACTGTCAACTGATGAAAAACCAGTACACCACCTTTGTCTCCCTGGACCTGATTTGTGGTGCAATTACCGCAATGTCCCGTACTCAAACAGTTCATGCAGCTATAAACATTCCATCCCAGCAGTAGTCATGGATATCATAAAACCTATTTACAGAGACTTGGCAAATCCTGAATTACTGAAGTGTCGGCATGGTCAGACTCAAAATACCAGTGTGCCTTTCGCAAATGTAGTATGGATTCGCGTACAAATAATGTTTTTGTTGGAATGAAGACAATAAAGTGGGGAGCCAGTGATGCTGATATTGCTTTTAATGATGGCGACACTGGTAGGGTGAATGTGCTACAGCATATGGGAATTAATCCTGTAGAAAACTGCCTCAGAGAACTTGAACGGACGGACAGGGTTCGCATTGATAAAGTTGAGTATGCAGCACAGTTTGCCACTAGGGGATCCAGAAAGAAGAAAAGAAGAAAAAAACATCGAGAAAGATCAAGGGGATGATATAAAAGTATGGTGCAGGATGCTTCTGAGTGGCTAAAAATAAAAATTTAGCATACATTAAGTGAGTAACAGTCTTTTCATTCTTTAGAAGCCGTTCCTGAAAATTTACATTTTCTATTGCGTTTTTCAAATCTCAGAAACCACGTAGAGTAGAACATTAAATTTTTCAGGGAGTAATGAAATACATATAGTGAGTGTACTGAACTAAAATAAGAACATAATGCTATGTATAATTAATATTATTTCAGGTAATGTAGAAAAAAGTTCACAAAATTTGAACCATGTAATTAAAAAATTGTATTTCCAGAAGCTGTGGCTGAAATGCAATTATTGTGGATCAATAGACTCAGAACATACAGTTTAATGTCCTATAAAAGCTGCACGTCAATGGCTACAGTGGTTCCTGAAATACAGTGAAGCGAAGTCACAAAACCTAACATTGTCGGGATAGGGCGATCCAACTACCCTTAAGAACGACGCGTTTCACCCAGATATGTTACATGATCAGAAAATTAACATAACCTAATGATGATCTATCCACACGAAACGTGTCGTTCTTAAGCTAATAAAAATCATCCTGCTACGTACGACTGTTTTTTCTTTTTCTTTTTTTTAAGTAGTAACAATGGAAAGTTGCTGTACCGCCAAGTCAAGAACCAATGAAATAATTTTTAGGATTCCTGCAGGTACGACACGTGCCGAAGGTGGTCACGCACGTTTTAATTTTTGCATGTTCAGGATAGTACGGGTCAGTGCCGACCATTACTTTTTATCGATCACATGTAACAGCAATATGTGCACCAGAAGATGAAACTAAAATGTCTAGAAAACGGCTGTGCGAGTTTACAGGACTACAGTAAATTACAGTTGCATTCGATTAACGAGCTTTCATTCAGCCACATTTGGTTCTGGCTAACCTTGGATTAAATTATCTGAAAATCTAACACCACATTCTTCCAATTCACTAAATACTTACAATGAACAAAATTACTTACCTGCTATTCTTCCTAGCGCTGCAGTTTGAATAGTCAGAAGTGTTTGTGCCTTTATTTCTGTTGTTAACGAAAATGCGCACTTTATGCAAATACAAAAGAAACACAAAACTTAGTTACATTACCCTAATCCTAGTTTTATCATTGACATTCGACGTTGTCTGCAGTTTTTTGCATGCCATTCTTCATTGCACAGTTCTTACACCCAGCCTTCATTCAGCCGGTGGAACCTTCTGTTTTGTCAGAACTCATGGTGAAAACCATGTTTTGCGTATCGTGTTACTACATGTCTGTGATGACAGTTTGCCTTTTCCCATTGTTCCATCATTATGGCGTCGGCTGAGTAGAATTCGTTATCAGTATTTATAGTGGGTGCTTTCGTATGCTTTGTGTTTGGTGGGAACTTCTGAGACTTTTTGAGGTTGTTGGGTGTTTTTTGCTGCTGTTGCTCTTTCTTCCGCACGGGTGTTGAATGATGTCAGAGTTGTATGTGCATATATTTGTGTTGTGGTACCATTTCTAAAAGTTTATTTTGAATGGACAATGTGTCTCTTGGCGAGTGTTTAAAACATCTTCAGAAAATCATCTGTTTGATTCCTCCGTGGTTTATTTATACCTCATTTTCTGGAACCCATGATGTCACACTGTTCGACACGTTTCGCAGCTCTTCTTTGTGTTCTGAACCTTTTGCCATGTCATCTGCGAGAAGTATGACTTTTGTTGAGATTTCCGTAACGATCTTTGTGAGGTCTGCTGTTATGATGTTGAACAATGTCGGACTGGTCGGGTCGTCTTATAGTATTTCATTCATTTGTGTTGGATTCTTAGATATCATTAGATATTTTGTCTAAGGAATTGTGTCCGCAGCTCGTGGTCGTGCGGTAGCGTTCTCGCTTCCCACGCCCGGGTTCCCGGGTTTGATTCTCGGCGAGGTCAGGGATTTTCTCTGCCTCATGATGACTGGGTGTTGTGTGATGTCCTTAGGTTAGTTGTGTTTAAGTAGTTCTTAGTTCTAGGGGACTGATGTCCATAGCTGTTAAGTCCCATAGTGCTCAGAGCCATCTAAGGAATTGTGGAAGTACTTCCGTTATTTGGTGTATATCAGCAGTTAAAAGCTCTATTAAACCGTTCACTGCATATACTGGGGTTATGCCCCTTCTGAAACCAAACTTATTTTTTGGTATATGGGCCTCTACTCCAGCAGTAAGCTTGCTGTTTAATATTTACCTTAAAATTTAGAAAAAATGTGTTTTCGAGGACTGTGCCTCTGGTATGAGTACGCTCCCTGGTTTCTCCTGTCCTTTTGAAAATGACTTAGATTGTTGATGTTCTCCACTGTTCAGTAAATTTTCTGTGATCCAGGAGTTATTGAATTGTTCCTTCCTGTAGTCTTCCATTAGGTGATAGGATTCTTTGAGGTGTTCTGTACTTGTGCTATCTGCCTCTGGATCATCTTTGTTTTAATTGTACTGTAATCGTAGTCTCTTTCCGTATGTTGAAGATTTAAGATGGCATCAGACTGGTTTTTCGTGTGTCCGGGGCTGTTCCTTTTATTACTCATGGTCTTGATTATCTGAACGCTATGAATGATCCTCTTCCAGCTAGTTCTGCTCGTCTTCTAGCACGTCCTTCCACGTAACGCAACATCTTCTTTATTTGTGTTCCGTATGACCTTCGCTGTCTGGCATATAGTGACAGAACGTATTGTTGCCTTGTTCTTTTGGCTCGGTGTAGTGCTGACAGCGCCTTCTGCTACGCACTTCCTGTAACACCTTAGTTGTGATTTTATTTTTTATTTACGACAGACATGGTTGCAAAGTCGTTTTGATACCTCCATTGCTTCCATTGCCTGTCTTTGGTGTATCACACATGTTGCTATTCTATTTTTCCTGGGCCTTCTTTTAACTTTTAAAATTTCTTAGCTATTCTGTTCTCTACAGGCTTGGTAGTTAGTAATGGCTGACTGAGTACAAAAGTGGTGACTGGTATATGTTTACTCATTGGCGTTACCTCTGATGTCCAAAGTGCTTTCGGGTTAACTGCCGTTTTTCCTCGCCTCTTGACAATACGAGGTCTATTGCGTTGTTTCGATTGATCCTTCTACTACTTGTATGCTTTCAGGTCGGTTTTGTTGATGATAAACCTTCCACGACCTTTTTTCTGCTATAGTGTTGATTTGCAGGTCTTCATCTGCAGGGATTACTTTTTTGATGACCTCCGTTTGTCTCAGTGCTTGTATTATTCTTTTGATTTCGTCTACTACCGTCATTTGGGGTGTATGAGTGGGTGCCTGAACAGACACTGATAGTTGCGGATAGTGTACCGCCACCGGAGCTACGTCAGAGTCAAATTACGAGGTTGTTCTTTCAGTAAGGCTACATCCAGTCCGTAATAGGTCAAACCATGAAGACGTCCCGTGTGGTCCGAGACTGATAACTTGCAGAGTAGTGTTGTAAAACGCCAAAATCGACGCCGATATCTTAATGAAGTGTACTAATATCTAAAGCACTGTCGATCAGTTATTTAATGACGTAAGTTGCAGCTGCTCCCACGAACCTTTGTATATGAACACACAATGCTCCCTGATCACCCATATATTAATCTAACCAACTTTATAAAAGACCATAGAGAATTTTTTTTCTGGGGAAACAAGAGCACAAACAAGCCAGTGCTTGGTCGATTCCATTAACTCGCAATTCACACTGCAGCCAGTTTGATATGTGCAGCATCTGAAAGTAAGGATGCTAACTGCTCGTCCGTCCTCTCACTTTTTCTCTTCTCATTACGCTATGCACAAGAATACAGAATGGAAAATAATGCCTAGTAGGCCTAGTAGCTATGTAAATATCTGGTTGCCAACAAGTATCTAAGATTTACGTTTTCCCTGAACGCTGAACAGTATTTTGAATTAACAGAAATTTGTAGGTTCTGAGCTGGGTTGTGCTCCAATCCACACGGCCGACCAGTATCAATCATCACTCTTGGGGAGCTTTTATTACACAATGACCAACTATAGCGTTGCCTAAATGTTATTGTGAAGGTTTTCAACACGTTGAGAGTGAAGCTTCCAAATACTGAACAAGAATGCTTAGTTGTTTACCTCTAAGCTGCTAATTGTTTATTGGTTGACTAGCGTCGGACTTTGCCCACTTTCACAAGGCACGTATTTTATGTTTGGGACATTTTTAGAGTTGACTGTTCTGTTTATGCCATAACACTCTAGATGTTGTTCAGACTTTCATTATGGAGCATGATCCGATCCACGTGATCACGACACTATGGATAATTTCTTCTCGGTAGAGCTCACTGTTTGTCCCACTCTATTACTGCATAATCTCTAGACACGGCATCGGCCTGATTCGCATACCTACTGAAACTCACTTACCGCCTCGTCACGCGAAAGCAGAGCTCTCAACGCATGGTGTCAAAACTATAGCGTTTGTGAGTTTAATGGTTATGGCTTAATTCACCGATATGAATGTTACCAATTTCCCGACATCCCACGCCACCAAACTATGCTTCAATACACGAGTTTTTGATAATACATTTATTTAGTGGCAACCCGGAATTTTTCCCGTGGGACGGATTGAAGCCAATCGGTAGACGGATGCTGCCCGCGGACGACCAGTTGTTCACCAGTGTCCTAGATGATCGACTGCTTGTGGTATGTCATAAAAGCGCGTAAAATGAAAGCGTTAAATACTGACTAGTCATAAAAAGGACGCTTCAACAAACAGAATCAGTATGAAAAACATCGAGGAATTCTCCTGCTTCTCTGGCCAGAAACCACTGAACTGTTTGTGTAATAACGTCTCTCAGATTCTTGCATACTGTTATTCTTCTTTCTTGCGTTTCGGAACATTTGTGCCTGGGCTGGGATCTCCGTCAGAAGCTATTCTGTGGAAGGAACTACTCCTAAAAAGGCACAGTGCAATTAATCTTTAATTAGGAAGTACTCACACGATGATTCTAGAACTAGGTTTATAAGCCAAATTGTATTAACATCTCTCTGAACAGTGTTGCGGCAAATGAAGAATTCCCCGCCAGTCCCATTAGCACAGTTGAAATGAAGAAAATAATGTACAATAAATAAAGTTAATATTCCATTTAAATTATTAATGGACACTAAAGTCCGTAGAATTGAAATAAGTTATTTCTAGATTCTGCTATTACAATTTCTGCCATTTTAGAAATGTCAGATTAAATAAGAGACTCGTGCAAATTTTGTAACGTAATTAACTGTAGTTTCTCAAGCTTCACTTTCAACGACGTTATGGAAGCAAATTCACTGAAAATTGAAGAATTATTAAATACAAGTTTTCCTGCGCTGATCCTCAGAAAAATAAACAACTTGTAAAATTTAAGATAATGAACACTGCTGGATGCAGCAGTTCAGTTGAGGAAATGAAAGGTTTTTCCAAACCTGTTGACCTAGGTTACGAGTTCTTTAAAAAGTATCATTCAGAAGGTTCAATGGTTATATTTACAATGTTTAATATTATATACATGTTAAAATACAGGGGCCGGCCGGTGTGGCCAAGCGGTTTTAGGCGCGTCAGTCTGCAACCGCGAGACCGCTACGGTCGCAGGTTCGAATCCTGCCTCGGGCATGGATGTGTGAGATGTCTTTAGGTTAGTTAGGTTTAAGTAGTTCTAAGTTCTAGGGGACTGATGACCTCAGTTGTTAAGTCCCATAGTGCTCAGAGCCATTTGAACCATTTTTGAAAATACAGGTTCATAGGAAAGTGAAAAATTACTGACTACCGTACAATAAATTATTTACACTTATTGGCTACAAATGTTGTGGAGGTACGATGAAATGTGACCATAAGGCGCCAATGAAAGATACGTCTCACCTCAATAATTTAAAAACATACAAATCATGCCGATCGTCATAAGAAACTACTTCACAGACATAACTAGTGAACTGACGTCGCGCCGATGTCTCTTAGGTTAAGGAAAGCTTCGGACGAGAGAGGGCAGTGCTTGTATACGCGGGATATGTGCGCAAAAGCACTAAAATAGCTTAAAAATTAAAAAATTTAAACTTTAACCTAGAAACAAGGGATTTGGTGACCACATGGTAATAGGAAAATCCAACATAAGGTATTTTATTAGGTTCCGCCACAAATTTTTTTAAAAGCCAGTGAATTAGGTAACATGTAAACTAACTGAAGCATATCATTTGTGAGTGAAAACTAGTGATGCAGAAAATGTGGGGGAGTAAGTACAGTAATAGGAACGATAAAAATTACAGTTACATAATGTGCGGCTGTACTAAAGACCGAAAGGTAATCTTACACACAAATACAGTAAATAAATGTCTAAACTGAACCTTTTATGTACAAGGTATCATTGTCAAAAATCAACTTGTCATATCGTGTTCTGCAGTTTAATTTTGGGATAATTGTCGAGTCAGCACTTAATATACGAATAAGGTACCACGAAATGCCATTAACATCAGATTGAAAGTGCTGATAATGATGAGGTTGGATCTGCACGCATTTATTCTTCACTCTTACCTGCGGACCGAGCGAGGTGGCGCAGTGGTTAGACACTGGACTCGCATTCGGGAGGACGACGGTTCAATCCCGCGTCCGGCCATCCTGATTTAGGTTATCCGTGATTTCCCTAAATCGCTCCAGGCAAATGCCGGGATGGTTCCTTTCAAAGGGCACGGCCGACTTCCGTCCCCGTCCTTCCCTAATCCGATGAGACCGATGACCTCGCTGTCTGGTCTAATTCCCCGAAACAACCAACCAATCTTGCCTGCGGTAATGTGTGGTTAACATTGGTGCTTCATACCTCGGGGAGACATTCTAGCCTCTGTCAGTATCAACTACACTCTATGCGCGGGCGTAATGCACAGCGTGGTGCACAGATATTAACTGTCAGTCAAGCTGCCGTGGATGACAGATGGGATGATTAGACAGGCCGGCTTCTATCGCAGCAGAGAGCCAGCATGTCAGCCTTAAGTGGCAGACGCATATTGTATTCGATAATGCAACGATATGAACTCACACTGTCAGTTTATACAGAGAGCTAGGTGACATGTAGGTGGGCTCCAGGAGAGCAGTTATTTTATTGACAACTCTAAACACCTGAATGAAGCATAAATTAAATTAAGGCGCGGATTGAACAATCTGCGAGCAAGTAATGAATCAATGTTGCTAGAAACCGCATTGCGGCCCAACTGCAACTTGCTGAGTTGCTGTACCTCAAAAGAAAACAAAAGAAAATACAGTTAAATTATCTAGTTGGTCTTACAATGCTGAATTACTTCGTTCAATCGTACGATATGTATCAGTTCTGCGAAGATAAATCTACTTCATACGTAGTAGGGTATCCAAGATAGGATTATCTTCAAGTTGGCAAGAAGTGTGTTGCAATTACAGATAATGACAAACACTAACGGACTGGATTTCTAGAGGTTGACATATTATTACTATTGAAATCGTTGATGAAAGCGTTTTCTGTCGCAGGATACCACGCTAACAATGCGCCTTATTAACACAGCTTTTCATCTGATAGGCGCCGGGACCGTTTAGGGCCTGCTAGGAAGAACTTTGATCTCACCCTCTGTCTGAATATCGCGCACTCATATGCGTAGAACTTTGTACCTAAGCTTTAATTAATAATCGAAATTTGTAGTGGCTGAAATAGAAAAAAACTTCTAGAATGAGAGTAATATTATAAAAACTAATTTCACTGACAAACGTTTGCAATTTTTTGCTGATGATTCGGCCCCATTCTAAATGGTTTGTAACGAATCCATCTACATTTCGTGACACGCAAGCGGCTCAGTTACGTAGAAGTTTGCCCAATATTTCATTAAGACGTTCATGTAGTTTGTGCATAATACAACGCCAATGAATGTTCATCTACATAAATTCAGCGAGAACTGTTATTGTACTATAGTACGTTCTCGAAAACTAGTGGCGCTATCGCCACTCATTCGCCTCAAGGACATCACTCTCCACTTCCTAAGTCCAGTTACTGCCCAAACAACCTTTATATTCTACATGAAGTACTTCATTTACTAGTGATCCCATCTCACAGGATGCAAGTGCGTGAATTATTACTCTATTACTCAATAAATGTGATCTAGGAACTTGGTTCAAATGGCTCTGAGCACTATGCGACTTAACTTCTGAGGTCATCAGTCGCCTAGAACTTAGAACTAATTAAACCTAACCAACCTAAGGACATCACACACATCCATGCCCGAGGCAAGATTCGAACCTGCGACCGTAGCGGTCACTCGGTTCCAGACTGCAGCGCCTAGAACCGCACGGCCACTCCGGCCAGCCTCTAGGAACTTGACCATAGCATATAAGTTCGTATGCTTCCACGCCGGATGTCATTTTTGACAAAATAATTGTCGGTATTAGATCAGGTCATTGTTAATTACTAAAACAATTAAACTCCCAACGTGTTGGACGACTTACTGCGATCCTCTTCAGGGGCCATATTTTGTATCTTTCAGCCATTTTCCGATCGGTTCTGTACGCGAGCACTCCAAACGGTCTTATTTTCAAAAGAGAGCCCCAACATCATTCTATAAGCATTTCAAACGAGGTGAACGGCCCTAGCGAACCGAAACGCTGTTGCTAGTTCTCCTCGCGCCAAACAATCAAAAGCAATCTGCCTCAGATCCACGCATGCGCACTGCAGCGCCACAAGGGCACAAACCTGAAGCGGCTAGCACCCGACACAGGCGCCCTCATCTTCACAGTACCGACAAGTGTGGTTACGGTACGTAATACTGTTCAAATTTCGCTGATCACGTGCTTCCTTGAATGCATGACAACGATACTATGTTGTTGTTGTGGTCTTCAGTCCTGAGACTGGTTTGATGCAGCTCTCCATGCTACTCTATCCTGTGCAAGCATTTTCATCTCCCAGTACCTACTGCAACCTACATCCTTCTGAATCTGCTTAGTGTATTGATCTCTTGGTCCCTCTCTACGATTTTTACCCTCCACGCTGCCCTCCAATACTAAATTGGTAATCCCTTGATGCCTCAGAACATGTCCTACCAACCGATCCCTTCTTCTGGTCAAGTTGTGCCACAAACTTCTCTTCTCCCCAATCCTATTCAATACTTCCTCATTAGTTATGTGATCTACCCATCTAATCTTCAGCATTCTTCTGTAGCACCACATTTCGAAAGCTTCTATTCTCTTCTTGTCCAAACTATTTATCGTCCATGTTTCACTTCAATACATGGCTACACTCCATACAAATACTTTCAGAAATGACTTCCTGACACTTAAATCTATACTCGATGTTAACAAATTTCTCTTCTTCAGAAACGCTTTCCTTGCCATTGCCAGCCTACATTTTATATCCTCTCTACTTCGACCATCATCAGTTATTTTGCTCCCCAAATAGCAAAACTCCTTTACTACTTTAAGTCCCTCAGCATCACCCGACTTAATTACACTACATTCCATTATCCTTGTTTTGCTTTTGTTGATGTTCATCCTATATCCTCCTTTCAAGACACTGTCCATTCCATTCAACTGCTCTTCCAAGTACTTTGCTGTCTCTGACAGAATTACAATGTCATCGGCGAACCTCAAAGTTTTTATTTCTTCTCCATGAATTTTAATACCTACTCCGAATTTTTCTTTTGTTTCCTTTACTGCTTGCTCAATATACAGATTGAACAACATCGGGGAGAGGCTACAACCCTGTCTTACTCCCTTCCCAACCACTGCTTCCCTTTCATGTCCCTCGACTCTTATAACTGCCATCTGGTTTCTGTACAAATTGTAAATAGCCTTTCGCTCCCTGTATTTTACCCCTGCCACCTTTAGAATTTGAAAGAGAGTATTCCAGTCAACATTGTCAAAAGCTTTCTCTAAGTCTACAAATGCTACAAACGTAGGTTTGCCTTTCCTTAATCTTTCTTCTAAGATAAGTCGTAAGGTCAGTATTGTCTCACGTGTTCCAGTGTTTCTACGGAATCCAAACTGATCTTCCCCGAGGTTGGCTTCTACTAGTTTTTCCATTCGTCTGTAAAGAATTCATGTTAGTATTTTGCAGCTGTGACTTATTAAGCTGATAGTTCGATAATTTTCACATCTGTCAACATCTGCTTTCTTTGGGATTGGAATTATTATATTCTTCTTGAAGTCTGAGGGTATTTCGCCTGTTTCATACATACATACGATACTATATTGACTGTTTTCTGTAAACTGTCATTTATGTCACATTATTTCATTTTATTCTCATTCAAATCGACGTCCTGTTTTGGATTTTATGTTTCGTCATTTTTTCTGTTTTCCGTCGTTCCTTAGTTGCTTCCAAATTCATGTGTGTACGTTCCGTCTATGCAACTAATTGAAAGCAATTCGTTTATTGCCACTTGCGTTTCGCTTATTTTATTCGTGAAGATAGCTATACGCATTTTGCTTCTTGTATTCGTGAAGATGCTTCACAAATAAAAGAAGCGAATCACGTATGGTAATAAACAAACTGCCTTCAATTAGTTGCATAGACGGAACACACCTCCACGAACGTGGAAAATTGTTGAAGAGAGCGTCAAAGAATAAGAAGCTGCAGTTCGTTGTAATTTATAACATGCATCTGATGAATCAAAGTGTTTCATATATTGTGGTATAGTCTGAAAATATTGCAGTGGGAATCTTTTGTCTCAGTCTGCTGTTGTTAGGGATTTGATCGCAGATAAATACTTGTGACAAGCTGGAATGTAAAGACAATTGCTGCTAGTTTCATTCGCAGTAGTTTTAGTTGTGCTCTTAGATTCCTGTATGACCACACTCTCGGAAATCGCTACGAATTCAGAAAAAAATGGTGAATTATTTGTGACAAGAAAAAGTAGAAATGTCACTGTCAGTTACTTCACGCACAGCTATTTCATCTTTCATTTCTTAAACATATGGTAGTCAAAAAATCGAAGATACCCGTTACTGAGAAAGCGCGTTCTTACGTATAAATAACAACGAATATTTCAGAAAAATGCTTAATTTGGACGATTAACGAAGTCTCAGAATGTGTTACAAACACGAAGAGGAAAAAGAGAATTTTCGCACCCAGAGGTATGCGAACATAAGATCTGCGTCATGACAGTAAGTTGCCTTACCAAATACGATACTACAACGCTTTTATTTAGACATTTATTAAACTTGATTCCACTCAAAAGAGACGCAGGCTGAATTCGTTGGCGGATGATTCAGGCGTAAGCCGAAAATGCATAACATTTTGAAAGCTTTCCTGTATCAGGCTTTGCAAAATTCCTTTGCTTTGTTCCTTAAAGTCTTAAACGCATTTCGATACTTAATAAGTAAACCATTTGCGGAAAAAGTACGTGAAGTGACTAGTAATTTCAGCTAACACTCATGTGATATACATAAGCAAAACCAACATTTGATATTTAATTACGTAAAAAATAACGGTTATTTTGTGAGAATATTGACCGAAACTTTTTTGTAATGTTATAATCATCCACAGTAACAACAATACAAACCATATTTCTAACAAAGGAAAATAGTCTATTATGAACTCCTCCACCTGGACGAATCCTGGTGATTCTTTAATAAGCTAATCACTAAATCCGAAGCTAAAACCGCTCAATGTGTTTAAAGTAACAAATTATAGGTGTAAATACATCATACCGAACCGAACGACAGGCCCATAACGAAATCCAAAACCTCTCAGTACAGTTGTCGAGAAGTCGGTAGGAGGACCGATCGGTAACAGGTATCAGAACTGTACTGAATAGGAACTTCGGTTACAGAACCGAAAATGATGTATTACCAAGGTTAACCAACTGCAATGATCGGTATGAACGATATCGTATAGGGACCCAGGACAGTTCACTGCTGTATACTGGGAAGTCTTTCTTTGTATACTGTCATTTTAGGTTATCTGTTGGCTACCGACGCCACATATCCGGTCATTGGACAGTTTTGAAGAGGATGTTATCGGGGGTGGCTGTACAGCCCAATGAAATTGGTCTGTGGAGCGTGTGTATGGATTTGCTTAACACTTCTGTTGAGTTTAAATGAATGAGGACCTTAATGGCTATCCTTTTAGCAGTGTGATCAAGCATTATTTTCTAGTTATTGCACATCACAGTTAACAATAATAAAATTCCCTTGAATGTGGTGTCGAAAGTACAATCAACACAGATGGGGTGTTTATATCACAAGAACAGTTTTTAAAAGGGCTTACAATAAGTACATCTAATCATGAATTCAATGATCTCTTCTAGCAAAGATGAAACTGTCGATTTATACAGAGATCTTCGTCCACCATATGTCATTTTAGTTTCACGGTAGTGGTATTCCTTCTCTTGCACTACTTCATGGTCATTACATTTGATGTCAAGTTTATGGATTATTCAAATTTGACGTCAGGCCTACGGATTATCTTATTTCTGTTACTCCTCGTTAGTTGCGTCTTTCTTCGGTACACTTTCGTTCTTTTTCCGCTGCCAGTTCGTTTAGTTAAGCAGGCCCTGCAGTTTTTACCTCCTTTGAGGATAGCAATTTCATCAGGTGATCTTATAATGTGATATTTTTTAAAATGTCAAAAAAATTCTTTTTATCTGAAATTACATTGCATTCAGTTAATCTTGCAGTATGAAATATAAAATACTAACAAAACAAAACTGCATGTATATAATGTTTATTTGTAGTCGTGCACTTATTAAGGGACACTGTTTTCTGGTACTGGAAGCTACTCTCAAACTTTCTGCAGCTTTAATAAAAGAGTCTTCTATAGCTCTATGGCATGCTGCTAAGTTTGTCGTAGGCTATAAATCAGGAATATATTAGACTATTTGTAATCACACATTCGCTATATATCTGAGCAATGGCAGGATTATAGATTGGATTCTGGTAAAGACTACTCGTCCCAGAAAAATCTTTTAAAAAAAGACGAAAACACTTTGGCGATGAATAAGGTTCTCCCTGGAAAGATTTGACCATGTTCATGCTGTTAGATTGGTAACAAATTCCATCCATCTGCAAGTCTGTTCCGATGAGCAACAGGTCGGTATCACTTCAAATAAATTTCGTAGTAATCTTTCCACGTTAAAAATTGTGTATTTTAGTATACTCTTGTTACAAAACTACAAATTTCGTGTGTATTTGCCAGCCGGTGTGGCCGAACGGTTCTAGGTGCGTCAGTCCGGAACCGCGCTACTGCTACGGTCGCAGGTTCAAATCCTGCCTCAGGCATGGATGTGTGTGATGTCCTTTGTTTAGTTAGGTTTAAGTAGTTCTAAGTCTAGGGGACTGATGACCTCCGATGTTAAGTCCCATAGTGCTCAGAGCCATTTGAACCATTCGTTTGTATTTATATTATCATTTGAGCATGTAATTAAGCTTTGTGAATTCTACACTCCTGGAAATTGAAATGAAAACACCGTGAATTCATTGTCCCAGGAAGGGGAAACTTTATTGACACATTCCTGGGGTCAGATACATCACATGATCACACTGACAGAACCACAGGCGCATAGACACAGGCAACAGAGCATGCACAATGTCGGCACCAGTACAGTGTATATCCACCTTTCGCAGCAATGCAGGCTGCTATTCTCCCATGGAGACGATCGTAGAGATGCTGGATGTAGTCCTGTGGAACGGCTTGCCATGCCATTTCCACCTGGCGTCTCAGTTGGACCAGCGTTCGTGCTGGTCGTGCAGACCGCGTGAGACGACGCTTCATCCAGTCCAAAACATGCTCAATGGGGGACAGATCCGGAGATCTTGCTGGCCAGGGTAGTTGACTTACACCTTCTAGAGCACGTTGGGTGGCGCGGGATACATGCGGACGCGCATTGTCCTGTTGGAACAGCAAGTTCTCTTGCCGGTCTAGGAATGGTAGAACGATGGGTTCGATGACGGTTTGGATGTACCGTGCACTATTCAGTGTCCCCTCGACGATCACCAGTGGTGTACGGCCAGTGTAGGAGATCGCTCCCCACACCATGATGCCGGGTGTTGGCCCTGTGTGCCTCGGTCGTATGCAGTCCTGATTGTGGCGCTCACCTGCACGGCGCCAAACACGCATACGACCATCATTGGCACCAAGGCAGAAGCGACTCTCATCGCTGAAGACGACACGTCTCCATTCGTCCCTCCATTCACGCCTGTCGCGACACCACTGGAGGCGGGCTGCACGATGTTGGGGCGTGAGCGGAAGACGGCGTAACGGTGTGCGGGACCGTAGCCCAGCTTCATGGAGACGGTTGCGAATGGTCCTCGCCGATACCCCAGGAGCAACAGTGTCCCTAATTTGCTGGGAAGTGGCGGTGCGGTCCCCTACGGCACTGCGTAGGATCCTACGGTCTTGGCGTGCATCCGTGCGTCGCTGCGGTCCGGTCCAGGTCGACGGGCACGTGCACCTTCCGCCGACCACTGGCGACAACATCGATGTACTGTGGAGACCTCACGCCCCACGTGTTGAGCAATTCGGCGGTACGTCCACCCGGCCTCCCGCATGCCCACTATACGCCCTCGCTCAAAGTCCGTCAACTGCACATACGGTTCACGTCCACGCTGTCGCGGCATGCTACCAGTGTTAAAGACTGCGATGGAGCTCCGTATGCCACGGCAAACTGGCTGACACTGACGGCGGCGGTGCACAATTGCTGCGCAGCTAGCGCCATTCGACGGCCAACACCGCGGTTCCTGGTGTGTCCGCTGTGCCGTGCGTGTGATCATTGCTTGTACAGCCCTCTCGCAGTGTCCGGAGCAAGTATGGTGGGTCTGACACACCGGTGTCAATGTGTTCTTTTTTCCATTTCCAGGAGTGTAATTTTAACAAGATGGCTGGCTTTCAACAATGCATCAAATTAGTTCTGTCAGAAACTCATTACACGTCTACTCTCTCGGAGAGCTAGCACCTGAGTGTCCTTTCATAATTCGTTAACCTATTATTAGCAAAGGCCACAGAGCAGCACTGCGCTGCCGGCGGGGGTGGCCATGCGGTTCTAGGCTCTACAGTCTGGAACCGCGTGACCGCT